>NW_010972776.1:3247856-3373677 GCF_000737465.1 Haliaeetus leucocephalus | reverse complement strand
GTGGCCGCCGAGGGCACCTGCCGAGGGCACCTGCGTGGACAGCGCTGCGCCGCTGTCCCGGGGACTCGCAGGCCGCTCTAGGGTTGCTAGTAAGACGTCAGTGTCAAGGTTTGCTTAGAAGTAGAAGCGGCGCGGAGGTACTTGCGGTGCGGGGCTTGAACTGGGAGGGGGACCTCCAGGAGCCCCGTCCCTGTGAGCCGGGAGCCGGTCAGGCGCACCTCCTGCCCTGCGCACCGGAGATCAAGCGCTCCTGTGGTACTTCGTAAAGCCTTCTCTGACTCTGCCACCCTCGGCAGCCCGCTTTCCTGAAATACCTTCCTGCTGGTCGAGTTTACTTGTATGCACTGAGAATAGTTCTGAGGAGCTAAATTCCATGTTCTTGCAGTGTGTGTATGGTATATGCCAATAATATCTTTTTTTTTATTTATCGTATAATACAAGAACTTTTAAAAGTTTTTTCTGATCTCTATTCCTGCTTACAAATAACCCAAAACTTTTTTTTTTTTTTGGAGTCCTACTCATTAAAGTGTATTTCTCAGTATGTGAACAAACATAAAGTTGAATGATTGCACATATCAGAGATTTAACTCTGAACTTTCTGGAACTGCCTACACTTTCTATACCCTGTATAAGTTCATCCTGTTGCCTGTGAAGATGAATAATGATGCAGATCTTGAGTGTCTCACTGAAACATACCACAGCACTGTAACTACAAGACAAATTCTGAAATATTCCTTCGGAAGTAAGATATTTGCTGCTTGCGTTTCGTAATAATCTTTAAGTATTGAAATAGATTTGTGTTTTGTAGAACCCAGTGGCAGTGGCCTGGTTCGAACAGGCCTTGATAAGCCCCCCACCTTAAATTCAGAGTTGAGCTAGTCTTAAAATGTTCAAAATACATTACCGTTTATAGGTCCCACATTTACAATCAAAACTTTTTTGGCATTTATGAAGAGCACCCATGATCAGCTCAGGATGTTGATTGGCACACAAAAGGGAAGACAGTGTTACTGTTTCCCATGTGAAACAAGGAACTATGTTTTTGGAGTTCATTAATCTGTCAAATTGTGTCCTTCAGATTTAAAATTACTTTTCTAGCAATTTGAAATAGAATGGGTGAGTTTCTTAATGTAATTGCTGTTTTCAACGTTTACCAAAAAAAGGAATCCCCTTACAGTGTATGTGTAGTTGCTCAAAGGATTTCTGATTTAGTTCTAGAGTTTGTCAGAGATTATAAACATACATTGTCCCCATTGTTGACCATCTCTACTAAAAATGCAAAATTGAAATTCTTGAGCAAATTAAGAGATCACTTCTCTGTTCTTAACCCTGTTGTATGGAGTGGGAGCCCTACTAATGAATCTGACATTTTCGTATGTGTTCAGATTTATGAATATTTTGAGTGTATGAGAAGAATGGTAAATAACGAAAGGCTAAAGTACCAAGCTAAAGGGTGAAATTTTAAAAATTGTGTAAATTCTGTGGGTTTTGAGGGTAATTCATTCTTTACTGCCGTGAGAAAATTAGTATTTATGTAGATGATGTGGTAATGTAGAAGATTAAGGGAAACTCGGAGGTTTATAAAATTAATATTAATGCTTGGCTATTTAGTTATTCTAGCTACTAAGGAAACTAGGAGGTGAAAATAGTAGGAGTAGCTATTCTAGCTACTAAGGAAGCTAGTGAAGGTGTTACCTCTTTCAAAGAGCTGGTTATAGCTCACATAAATAAGACTTCATCTTTTCATGATTCCAGTGGAAGCGTAAAAACCTGCTGCCAAAATCTTCTTCTGGAGGTTTTGTAATTTTTGTTAAAGGTAGAATGTAATGCAGCTAGCTCTAGCAACCCTTGTGCTGAGGGGTCTCACAAGCACAGAGTGCAGGCCAAGGGAATCGCTTCGGCAGTGACAGCCTACTCTTGTGTGCTGTCTTTCATGGCCCATGGTATGTTGTGCTTTCTGCATGTGTGTGTTAAGTAATACCAGGCTGCTCATCGCATGGGAGTGGTGGTTGGTGGTAGGATATCACAGATGGAAGAGATTGTGCATGCCTAGCCTCACTATTAGAAGAATTCACCTGAAATTGGCAGTTTACCAGCAAAGGCACTTTTGGCTGAACTGTCTGTGCCGCTGAGAGTTTGTCACACGACACCCATCAAACACAATCTTCCCAGCTTTGGAATGATCGTGTAATATTAGAGCTTTGATGTTGGGGGAAGAAAATTCCTTGAGCTAAATTCTTTCTCTGAAATATTGCTGTATTTGGTGATGGTGGTGTGGATTTGTATTAAAGCATGTGGTTTTGCCCACCTGTAGAAAGTACTGCTCTAACTAATTTCAAGATTTTCAGAATTCTGCATTTTAGGAATTATTTTGTCTTTTCTTTGCATTCCTTTTTACTAAGAACATACGTAAATGGTGACTAACACTGTTGACTGACTGGTTTGGGTTTTTGTTTTAAATCTGTATTAAATTACTCAGTATGGAAGATGATTCAAAGTAAAACTTTCATCTGTCTTCTCTTCTGGGAAATGACTCCAGAGGGAATATTTTAGCCTTGTCTTTAACTCTCTGTGCTAATGCTGTGAGTGTACCTATGGATATTTAATTGTCGTAATAACTAGAATGTTTGTGTTAATGATCTTTTTAACTGCACAGTAGTAATTGCATTCTTTTCTGCATGTGTGGCCTTTTTCTGGTTTTGTAATTTGTGCATTTGTTAATTTTAGTAATTAGATTGAGTAGTAACATTAGATTTGAATTTGTTTTTATTTCAGGCTCATTTAACTGTTTCCCTGTAGTAAGCTTAATGAAAATGGAACCTCACACTAAATTTTAGTCATCAGTGCTCCATTTAACATTTAAGTTCAATTACTTCATCAATATTTCTATGGGAAAAGTAAATTCGCTTATTGAAGAAACTACTTTTCCTTAACCCAGATTAAACATTTTCTTGCGTGGGCAAGTTTAGAGCAAGATGGATGTGTAATACAAAACTACTAGTCCTGGTGGGTTCAGCAGCAAAAGTTTCACTGCTATCAAGGAATTTATATCCATAGTTGTGAAAAAAGCTAGATTATCGTGACATCAAATTGGTGGGCATATCTTGAGATTTTCCATGGCAACACAATATGAGAATTAAAGCTGTTACGCTGTTGTTCTTTTGTTCTGCCCCCTTTTTTGTCACAGTGTTGGAAGTTATTCTTTCTTCCCCCCACCTCCTCCCCAGCCTCTCACATCCCTGCTTTCCTGCTTTTTGAATATAGTACTACGGTCAAGTTACCCACTAACCAAACAGGAATGCGTTTATTGGATGATTCTCTGCCAAAACAGATATTATGCAATATCATCAATCCTCTAAACAACGAATACCATATTCTGGTATTTTGGAAGGTCAGTTCTTTGGAAAGCAGTATTCAGTGACTTTTATTTGTCTAAAAGCCTGTAGGATCTAGGTTTGGAGAGCTGATCTAAGTGCTTCCTTGAGGAATTCAAGGTGGGCATTAGTCATGTTCCTTTAATTGAGTTCATTATTGGTAAGCTTTTGTGAGGTCAACTTTTAAATTAGTGCAGGCATTAAAACGGTAGTACTTTTATGGCAAGAGGCAACATTATGAGTTCTTAGATAAATATATATCTCAAAAACCAGGCATCTGTTTGAGAGTGACACTCAGAGGTAGGAATCAATGGCAGAGCTTTTGTCTTTAGGCAGTTGTCAAACACGAAAATTCATAGGCAAAACATTCAGCAATGTTGAATTTGTGGCAGAAACCACTGTAAGTGCAAAGATTTGCAACATGGCTGTGCATATTTATAAGTGGTGTGGATGAGGATGCAGGGTCATCATTACCTTTGAATTTCTTCAGTTGATTGGATTATATTCAGTCCTAATTTCTTAAACTTGTCTCTGATACTCCAGAGGGCCTGTATTAACTGCTGGTGAAGTTGTAAAATAAAGGATACGGCTCTTTAAAAGGTGGTTGTATTCACAAGTTTGTCTGCCAGTAATTCTAATTTTTTTCTAAAAAGGAGTTATTCTTTATAAAAGCAGTCACAGTAAATTTTCTAGTTCTATGCAATTTTCTTTCCATTCTGGTTTTCAGTGGTTATAAATAACACATGAAATGACTTTCAAGGTAGAAAGCAGGAATCCATTTTGAAATATTCTATAAAATAAAGAGTGATTTATGGTTTCATATGATTTTGGCTGAAAGCACTCGGGCTTTGCCAGGTCATCAAAGTCCTGTCAGGAGAATCTATTATTTATTGTTCGATATGCTGGGAGTGGTGTAAGCACTTAATGTTTATCTTATGTAAGTACAGTGTTAGGAAAAATCACTTCCAGATACTAATACAACAAAAAATAACCTAAATATTATAGATGTGAATTATGAAGTTAACGTTGAAGATTGATTAAAAAAAAATTGCAAAACTAATAATTCCTAATGTTTTTATTGTTGCAGGATATCTTTAGGATGTGCCTAAAATATTTTCTAATTCATCTTCTGGGCTGATATTTTGGTTACATTATCATATAAGTATACAGTCTTCAGTTTACATCAGCAGCTATTTAGAGTTGTGGAACAAAAGCTAGATTGAAAACCAGCTGAAGATGGATTTTTTTTTTATGTCAGTGGTCATTGTGGACTAATACAGTGGTACTGACTTGTAATGTTGATGTCTGGAAGGAGGAAATAGACCCATATTATTATTACAATTTATAAATAAGTCATTACCTGTCCATGTAAATGTCAAACAAAATGAACACTGACTCACTGTTTTTTCCCTATCCCCCTTTATTTTTTTCGTATTCTCCAAGCGTAAACATACCTTTATGTTCTTACTGACTTTTTTTGAACTTGACCTAAAATTGAGGGGTGGTTCTCTGGCATGCCTTATATTCTGAATTTTTTTTGTGTAGCAGAGGTGCTGTGATAGCCTTCTTGGAGGCCTGGACTGCCGCTGATATCTCAGATAGAATTCTTTCCCAGATACTGTGCAATGTACCTTGCTGCTCTTGTAAGAAAACTCATTATTTTGTGAACCTTTTGTTGTCCTTCTCTGCCTGCTAGTGTTCTTCGGGTTTTTCAGATTATATTGCTGATCTTACAAAATAAGAGACACTAGTACTCCTGTGATCCTACTGTCAAAATATAGAGTATGTCATTTGCATATCAGGGTGAAAAAGTCCTTTAGAAAAAGTCTTGCCAAGATACATTGAAATTCTAGTCTGAATCAGGAGTAATCGAAACGACATATTTGTCTATCGCCAGTAGAAAATGTCATTCCACTGTTTGGAGAATGGTCGTAAAGCTGGTAGTTCAGTCCTTCTGCAAGAACGCATCTCTTCTTAAGTCACTGGTGCACTGAGGTTGCTCTAGCGCCAACCAAAGCATTTTGTAAGAGTCTCTGTTGGTACACAGACAACTATATGGAATTACTAATGTAGGAGAAGAAACTTTTTACTTTTTAAATCTCCTTTTATGAAATGTTTAAAAATTTATAGGGAGCAAGGAGAGCAAGCTATCCTCCCGTAGGGAGGTGGAAAAGGAAGTGAAAGTATTAGAAGACTTGGGTAAAAATAAAACTTAGTGTGTGTCTTGCTCTACGGATATTTTAATGTATGTGCTTTGCTTTTTCTTTACCTGCTGCTATTGGTTGTAAAACAAAGATTAGACTCATAGCTGTAGTATGTGCTAGAGCAGTCTACTTACAAACCCTCTTTGTTCAATACAATTTTATTTTTTTCTTCTGGATTTTACCTGTTGTCTTCCTTAATAGAAGTGATTTAAGGAGATGTACTTATATAGATAACATTTGTTTCTATAAAAGTACATGAATTTGATATTTCTTTGAAAATTGCCCTTCCCCTGGAAGGTAGCCCTCTAATTGTGAAAAGTAAAGCTGCTGTTCCTTTCCAGTAAATAGAATTCCTCACCTTGAAGTAATCTGCTTGCACCTGTAGTTCAAAAAGCAGTCTGCCAAATTGGGTATTAGTTTTTTAACCTGTTACCTTGATTCTGTGTCTTAGACATGTCATGAGCAAAATGTTTAGATACGGTAGAACTTTGCCGTACAAAGACAACATGATTCATCCAGTGATAAAATTTTTATGTGTTTAATAAGCTAAATTTGCTGTGCATTCTTGCTGTTGTCTAGATCTCATATATGTTCATTTTTCTGATACCTTTGATGTTCATTTTCCTGCGCTGTTATGACTTGGAGCCAAATTCAGAAAGTGCATTCTCTTACTGATTTTTTTCCTCCCCCCTCATCAGAGAACACTGCTGGGTTTGAGCATGATTTTTAGTAACAAGTTGAATTTTTATTTGGAGCATAGTGTCTGCTTTTGTTCCTTTTCTAAATAATGTTTATTTGCACCAACTGTGAGATTCGGTACATTCCATTGCCATGTTCATCTGATGGTACACAGATGACTATATGGAATTACTGATTTAGGAGAAGAAACTTTTTACCTGTGGCTCCTTCCTTGACCAGTTATGATTTCTTACTTGTCTTAGTGGGCTGCAATTTCTGAGCCACCACCATATTCTGTAATGCAGAAATATTTTCTGATATTGTTCTGCAATACAAGCATATAATAAAATTAATCAAACCTATTATCAATTTTAATTAGCTAGCTTTAACTTAAAATATTTTATACAGTAATTATTTCAACTTTGTTTGCAATTAAATTATAAAATGCCTTTTAAGTTCTACATATACATATACCAAAAACATACCATAAAGATTGTGTAGTGAGCTTCTCCAGAGTCAGCTGCTCTGCTCTTAGAAGTTTGGATGCAAACAAAATTTATTGCAGTTGGTCAACTGACTGACTCCAGAAGATTGTTTTGAAATTGTCTATGTTCCAGCATTTTTAATATATTTCCCTTCAACATTTTATATTATGAAAAAGCCACTTGTGATTTATTTAGTAGATACAGTGAAGCAAATTAAACATTTAAACCTTTTCAAGATGAATCTTGTGTAATTCAGTAAAAGCTTATCAGCTGGATGACTGGGAAACAGTTTACAGTGAACAACTCAGGAACCAAGATGCTTCCACACATATGAAGCTGTTTAGTTTATAAATTGCTTAGGGCAGTGAATATATCCATTTAAAATCACTTGAAGAGGCAGTGCATCATTATAACATTATGTATAGCTGCTAATCAGAAGAGACACAATGTGTAAGCCTGAAATTAATTTTTTATTACAGAGAGGTGAATTATAACTTTTCATTATTTTGTAAAGCTTTTAAAATCAGTTGGCTTTTAAAGCTGAAGAAAAGAGTTTTCTAGCTTAGCAGTTATGTCTAATTTTAATTTTGCTATGTTGAAACTAAAAGTAAAATTGGTGTCTTGATAACTGTATATAATGTGTAGCTAATTCCTTTATTTCTTGCTTATTTACTTGTAAAACACATTATTCTTGAAAATAGAAGTACGGCTGATTTTGCTTCATAGGGAAGGTCCAAAAATTCATAATGGAGATTATCCTGGTCAGAGGTTGCTGGAAACAACCAGATGTAGACTTAAAGGTCAGCTTGCTGCAGCCACATCTGTAAGATTTATTGAGATTAATCTGCCTCTTATGTATCCAAGAAGGCTATAATAGAGATAGTGCTTAGACAGCTGGCGGTGAAAACTAATGCTATCAGAAGTGAACTGTATTCTTCATCATAAGATTGTCACGAACCTAGTGTTTATACTGTCTGCTTGCTGGGTTACTTCATTCTGGTGCTGCAACTGTTTCTGATGTAGTCCTGGAATCTCACACAGCAGTTTCCAATGCCTTACACAGATAGCTGGAGAAACAGAAAAGTTTGTAGGACTAACTTCAGTTTCTACATGCTGAAGTGAGCTATGCCACCATGTTTGCTAATCTAGTTAGAGCCAGCTTGTTACAATTTAATCTGCTTGCCATTTTTTTCAGTATCTTTCCCACAGGATGCAAGAAGTCCAAACACAGAAGGGCAAGTATGTAGTCTGCACTCTTCCTCAGCCAATACTAGGACTTAGAAGTTGGTTCACTTTGACTTTGCACTTGTATTTCAATGAGGCAGTGTCACAGATTCATACGAATGCATCGCTTTCTGGATAGGTGTCAAGAAGTACCTATGAAATTCTACCTGTTAGAACATGTTAGTGACCCAGAGATCACTAATGACTAAAATCTCTAATTTTGTACTTATTTTTATATCTGTCTGCAGATGTAATGTCCTACTTCATTGAGATTTTAAATTAACGTTTCCTTGAGAAGGCCAGAGAGGCTAATTTACCTAATACTGTATCTGATAAATGGAGGTTAGTAAGTGGAGAAAGAAGGCAATGGCTTTAAGAAATGATGATAGAGATTTCAGCTGGTACTGATCAGTCCTCCTTCATGAAGGAAAACTCTTTATCTTTGTTTTTCCTGGTAAGAGAAATGAGGTGCAGGACAATTTAACATAATCCAAATACTTCGTGTGTAAGCATTCTAAAGGTGGGGTATGAAAGGGCCAGGAAGCACAGAAAGTGGTTATACTTCTTGATAACAAGCACTGCTATTTCTGAATTGATTCTGCCTCAAATATGAAGAACTTCTGAGTCAGCATACTAAATTGATACAAGAATTGTATGGACTCCTTATTCCTCTACATAAATCCCTTTTATGCTGCCAGATGTTTATGTATAACATACTGCAGTCTGGATCTGTTGCTGCTTTCTTGTGGTTGGATCATGCGATTCCTATTCAGACTTTTTATTTCCTGCTAATACCATTGCAAATCTAAAAATTGTCTGGATTTGGAACCTTATTGGACAAAATGTTCTTTTGCAGTAGCCCTTTTCAGATACAATAAAATGAGATGTGTGCTGCGTTTCACAGTAAGTAATATGCATAATAACTTCGTAGGAAAATGCTGGTTTCTGTTAACTATACCAGAGGGCACATCTCTTGATGAATCAGTAATTTGATTACTGATTTTGATAGCAGTACAATCTTAGAATTTTTTTTTTTATAATCTAAAAGGAAATGTAGATTCTCATTTAGATCTTGCTGTTCTTTGATCCAAGTTATTGGATCCAAATCATTACCCAATTGCCTGTTCAAAAACATCATGAGTGACACAGGTTATAGTGCTAAATCCTTCATCCCTTAAGCTGGCAAAACCAGAAGCTGACTGTTCCCCAAGAGGGATGAGTGGCAGGAAATGTTAGAATAATCCTTCATGAGAAAAACAGCGTAGAAACACCCAGCTTTATTTACTCATTAGGCATAAGTGAAACTTCAGAATCAATCTTAGGGATATAGCCTTTCCCCTGCAACCACTTGAATTCTGTAATAAATCATTATCTTCAAACCAAACTGTGAGTGACAAGTTTTGGAGTCTGCTCGGCCCTGTAGCTAGGGTCTGAACATATTTCAAAATTTGAATATAATCCAGCTTAGAGTTTTTGACAAATCGAAGTTCAGAATAGGAAACTGTTTTCAAAGAGGAACAATTTATAAAAAGAATATATTTCTCTGTTACTGAATAATCTGAAGGGTATCTATTTTGCACAACTATGTGAGCATCCTGTAAGAGATAGTTCAGCTTTGTGTGCTGTCATTAAATAAATCTCTACCTTTTCTCTAAGGAGGCTTTTCCAAGTTACTTATTTTTTTCTTAGGTAGAGAGGGACTATCTATAACTATATTATAATGGTCTGTTTACCAGAGCCTTCTTTCTTGGAACAGGCTTTTGTAAAGTAACCATCGTACAGTCCAGATCACACGTAGGAGTAACTTGCGTTTGTCAAAGCTACCTATTTTCCGTGTGCTTTTATTTCTGTTGAAGAGAATTCAGAAACTGGAGCCAAGGCACAGTCTTATTTCTTTGGTTTGCCGAAGTTTTGTCACCTAAGAATAAATGGTGTCTTGGTCCATCAAGTTGTTCTAAGAGCCTCTCCAAAAGCTAAAATGCATGGGCCTTGCCTTTCTTACACTTTCTCATTCTATTGCCAGTGGGTACTTGGGGGGCCACAGTATCTTACAAGCAAAGGGTTGGTGAAGAAAATTGATGCCAGCTTTCAAGAGCGAGGAAGCTAATTCAGGGAACAATTTCATCCAAGGTTAATGGAAGAACAGACCTCCAACACAGTATCAATTGGATCAAGCTTAAAGCAATCAGTTATGCCCTAGTAGCTATAACTCCAGTCCTGGTCAGCCAGGCAGCACTGGTGATGTTTTACAACACTTTCTCGGTGGCTTTTATCAATAAGGAAGGAGAAACAAGGTTCTCAATTCCATTTCTAGAGTAATATTCTCTGTGCCCAAATGAGGGAAAGAAAACCTTTTTCAGGAACTGCAAACAAAATAGTAGTTGTAGATTCTATTCCAGATAGTTTATGGATGGAGAGAAATGAACGTATATATAAACACTTTCAGAGGACAGCTGAATGTGGAATTGCTTTCACACAATAAGGCTGTGTGCATCCAGGATCTTGTGACAGTCCTGAAGTGTGTGCCGCAGTTACATATTTCCTCCTTGTCTCTTTGTTCAGAATGGTCTGTGTTTTGAGTTCTTCAAAAAATTCAACTCCATAGAGTATTGGCCTTTCTAGGCTGTGGAATGACTGTTCCAGGAACTGATGGGATTGTTCATCCCTCTTTCTACCCCCAGAGATTAATTCCATGATAAGTCTTCACTTGCTGTGGAAGGTCAGCAATGCAAAACTATTGTAACTTTTTCTGTTTTATGAATTCAGAAAGGGATTTTCTTTTTTTAATCCATGAAAATATTAAGTGTTAAAAATGGAAAATTTGCAGGGAAGTTGTAGCTATTTTCCTGGAAAATTTGTCACACCTGTCTTAAACCTCTTTCCATGTATTGATACAAATATTTGTACTTTTGGACTGTCGACACCATAATGGAACTGGTCTGCCAAAAACTGCCTACCTACTTCATGTGGAAGGAGGTCAGGAATGGCCGAAGATAGGGATAGAGAGGTTGAACCTCTTTATTTTGATGGTTGTGTTTGCCTTTGGTGGCTTAAAGAGTTCATGAAACTATGTCTCATGTATCTAAGTCCTGCTAGGTATTTTCTAGACTGCATTTCTGGTTCTAGAATTAATAAAGACTGGCTCAACCATTTAAAATTATTTGTTCTGTCTCTGTGAGTACTAAATTGTTCTTAATATCCCATTAAAGTCTAACAGCTTCTTACTCTAGGTAAGTGAAAACTGATACCTTACAAATAGTAAACAGTCGTCCAGTAACCTTTCACATGTTGCATCATGTGTTTTAAATGAGTCATGAGATTGACAGCATGATGACCTTTTATTTGTTTGTGAAGGCAATATTGTCTCTGAGGAAATAGACAACTGCAGGCTGAAATTCTCATGAAGATGATGTTTGGTGTGAAGCTAGCCAAAGAATTTTGTGCCCTACAACACCTGCTTTTTCCACTTTCAGTTCTGTCTCTCTTCAGTTGTAGTAGTACAGCTGTTTCTGGTGCTGCGCTGTAAATCAGATCAGTGAAACACTCTTTTTGCTTTGTTTAATCTCATCCCTTAATTGAATACGTAGCTTAAGTGTCTCCTAATACCAGTCCCTTAGAATTTTAATCGCTTTTACTGAATTACCTGCTTAAACAGCCAATAGATCATTTAAAAAGAGATTTCAGCAAAGCTAGTGCCATCGTGCTTTTTAGATAGCGAGCTATACTTCTTTTCTGAATCTAGTCAGAAATCCAAGTCATCTAACTGTGCATGTAAAAATCTGGTGAGTGGGAGTAGAAGTTAGAGAACAGCCTCATTTATTTATTAAACTTCTAATTGCGATCATGTGCCATTCCAAGCAGGCATTGCTGGTAGAGAACTATCACTAGCCTTTTGGTTTTAGGTTGTTTTTTTTTTTTAATTACATATCTTTTCTAAATATGGTGAAAACATTCTGATTTGACAGAGCGTAATTTCATGACGTGCGAGATTTTGATAGGGATACCACTTTAACAGCAACCATCTTGCATTTGTTCTGCCCCTAACACTACCCTTAAATGTCAAGTGAAAGTACACCCGTGCTGTTAGTTTAGCTTTTCTGTTTACACTCAGGTCTTGGTCTGCATGCAGAATATTGAGTGCGCTCCTGTGCACTCTTTTGGAGGAAACCAATTAGTTCAAAGTCCAGATACAGTTCTGAGACCTGTTCACACTAGAGATGTTTGGCATCTGATGATATGGAGGAGAGAGCACCAGACAGGACTCTGCCGTATGCAATCGTTTAATGCCATCCCAACAGGTTCATACCCTCACACTTTCTGATGCATCCTTGGAATATACGAGGGCATGCAGCATTTACCATAAATTTCTTAATTTTAAAATACCATTTTAATGGCTTGTTACACAGTCTTTATGTCAGACACTTTGAAGTGAACAAAAATAACACAAAAATGCCCTCAGATAATACCTGTCTGTATCAGGAGGGATACAGTTACAGAGCATCGCATTGAAATTTGGATACCGAGCTGGCAAGTGCTCAGTCTGTTTATGATAACAAGGTGTTTAGAGAATTCACTGGTGACAAGCTTTAACTCAGAGGTAGAAGTGTTTGCAAGTGACATGTGCCATACAATTATTAAAAAAAAAAATAGCGTTACATTAAGAGGGTTATAGAAAAATGTTAATGAACACAAAATAGCGTTCGTTATTTTAGTAGCATGAGAGTATTAAAAATTTCAGTGACTCATATTGTAAACTTTCTTTTGTTTGAATTGCCTGTTTCTGACCAAGTTCTAAGTTGATTTCATTTTTTAATATGTCTTAGTGTACTAAGTTCTAAAAATTGCATGTGTTCTTACAGGTTTGCCTGAATCTATTATTGCAGCAGCATGTGCCAGGAGTGGCCAGAGAGTTCTTCATGTTGATTCGTAAGTTACTCCAATAATTTTCCTTTTCAAGAGTTAAACTGGCTAGAAGTATATCTGTGTCTTTGTCAGTGTGCTCTTCAGGACTTGTGTTTTGTGTTCATCTGGCATCTAGTAATCGTACGCTTCTGTCTCTACCTTATTTTTGGGGTGTTATTTCCATCAACAGAACAGGCAATTTTTGCATCCTAGGTCAGTACTTTGGAACATAAGTGGTGTGGTCAAGGATGCCGCTGATAGCTCCTTCTTTCGTATAGACAGGAATGGTTACAGGTTTAGTGCCCTTCATTATCATTCCTGACAGCAATTATCCCATTTTGGTTTTGTGAGAATTTTTACCTGAGCCATTATCATTTAATGACAAAATGTTTTACTAGTATCTCATTTGTGTCAGTTCTCAATGCCTAGAGAAGATAAAAGTATTTTTGCATTTTAATTGTTACCAGAATGAAGACAAGTAAAATCTGGCTGATAAGGCAGGAGATGAACACAGCACTCTTCTTTCTTTGCTGTCTTCTCTCTACCCCATGCTAAATCAGTTTGTAAGAAGACTACAGAATATCACTGAAATCAGTTGTTTCAAGAAGTATTTCTGTTGCACTTTGAAATAGAAGGATTTGCTGAAGCACTTGGAGTAGCATATTTCATGCATCCTTTTAAGAGATTAACATTTCATTTTACTTCCCTTTACCAATTAGCCAAAGTTAATCTTTTTTTTAAATCCTGTGTAACTATCCACTACAATGCACACTGGTTTTTTAGAAAAAAAAAATAGGATCTTTGAACCTTGGCTTATTTGTACCCCTGCTCAGCAAAATTTAGTAGCATGATTCAAGTCTAGAACTCTAGTTTCTGAGGCAAACTTGAGATCAAATGCTGGAGCCTGAGCCAACCAAGACGAACTCTTAAAATACCCCTCTCTCCCATCTAACACTTCAAAACTCTAAATTTTCTCATCACTCTGTTGAGGTGATCAATCATTACTAAGCAGCTTTTGAGGCTGCTTTACTGTCTGTGTTTTTCTAGAAGGTAACAAATGCAGTGTATATTGTGAGATTTCTGTGCTAGACACCTGCACTGTGCCTGCTGTAGTTCATTATGTGAGATCAAGGTACGATTGTACACTTTTTTTGGTTTGTTTTTATTTTTTTGGCAGCATTGCCACTGATCTTGAGTGTAGCTGGCTCCTGTCCCCTTGGTACCTTTTCAGTCCCATTGTTAGTGCAGTTATGCAATTTGCTGGGCTAATACAGTTTTGGGAGAGGGTCATAAGCAGGAAGCAAGGACTACCTAAGCAGCACTGCTGCTGCTAAATGTTGCCATAGTCTAAAATGCATAATAATTTTCTAAGGTTAAACAAATTTCTGCACTTCAGCTTGGTAAATATTTGTGCATGCAACCAAAGTAGATAATTTGGCAAAATTTGATCTGAAGTGGGGGTGGGAATATCTTACGTGTTTACCTGTAAAATCATAACTGTTAATAACCAGTAAAAGTCTATGTAGAGATTAGTTTCAGGCAACCTGTTACATCTCTAGCTGATACCTGCTGGATGTCGGCAGAGAACCGTGACAGGTGGTTTTGAGGTGGTGGTAGCAGCAAGGGTGCTGTGAGCTTAGATGCTGTACTTGTTAGTACTTGTTCGCCAAAAATTATGAGGTTGGCATAGTGTTTTATTTTTACATCATATCTTTGAGCTCTTGCCTTTCTATGAAAATACTTTTGATGTGCACCTGTGTGTTCAGCACCTAGGTTTAGAGACTTTTCCCAGAGACAGTATACATGTTTTCAGTTTTTCTTGTGTCTTGCACCAAGAGCTTGAAAAGGATATGCTTTCTGCTGTTCATTTTCTCTGAGCATCATCGGTTCAAGATTAAACTTCTGTAATCTCCTTTTGCCTACAGCCCTTCAAAGGACCCATTCATTTTTCATACATTTATTTCTAATTTAATATCATAGACAATTTCAAAATTTGCAAGACTAGCTCACTAACTTGGTTGCATGAAATATGATTTGCAATTGCTCAGTTTGCTGTTATACTGCCCACAAAGTCTCTGGCTTCCTGTCTTGGACTGGAGTGAGGACAAGTAATGCACGTCAGTCAGTAATTTTTATCAATAGGAGGGTATTTGGATTAAGAACTCATCTTAATGAATCTTCATGCACTATGGACTACTCTCAAAACCCATGGAAAACTGGAAACTGTAAGGAAAGAAGTCCTTAAATGGACTAAGGTCCTAGTGTTCTACATCAGAATGGGATAGTACACAGCAGGGCAGTACTTGATGCTCCATATTTAATGTAACTAATGATTCAGTTGAAACAAAACCACCTCTTAAGACTGTAATAATTTTAAAGAAATATGTAACTACATAGTAGTGATACTGAAGTTACTATAAAGACCTGCTGCATAATGTATAAGGGTACGTTCATTTCAAACATTTTGGTACAGTAATTCTTAAATTAGGTATTAGATTGCTAACCAAAATATTAAAAAACTTATTTTAGAATAAGAAGATATAGAATGAATAAAATAGTTACGTTTGGATTTTAAGCTTAGTGCCTGTATTATTGGTAGACTACTTAGATTTTCTTAAATGAACCACACCCGTTATTTCAATTTTTTGTATTCATTGGCTATCAAAGTCTGTAATAATAGTTAGCCACTGGAACTTTCATTTCTTTTATGCATGCCTATTTTTAGCTATGATGAAGAGCCTTTCAGAAAACACACAGAAGCAAGCAATTAGAACTGTGGAATACAGATTTTGTTTATTACTGTTTTCACTTAAATATGCTCATTTACATTCACACATGCTTTTGTTTTTATAATGAAAATGAAGGCTTCTACATTTAATTCCTTTCTCCTATGGAGTTATTTTCCAACTCTAGTGCAGGCTAAGGTCAGGGGAAATTGTTCCCAACCAAGGTGTTTTTTACTCATGGTAGTAGTTACCATTATAATTGGTGTGTGTGCTCACTGAACCATGGTCTAGAATCCATATCTTGGCAAAAAAAATAGAAATGTTTATACTGTACAACCCCTTCCCCGTAAATAGAGGAGTGTGTCAAGCCATCTGCTTTTCGTGTTTAAGTTAGTACTCTTGCAAAAAAAGCCAACCAAGACCAACAGAAAACCCCCACCTGATGCCGTTTGAATTTTAAGTGAAAAGTTAAGTATTAAAAGCTTGCCAGAGATTAATCTGAATTAAAGCATTTTAATTTTATCTACTATATCTAGTTTAATATACTCGTTTCTAGATGAATTTTCAAGTTTCATTTTACTGAGGTAATAGTATAATTGAAAATTCATCAACAAAAAAATCTGTTTATGTTCAGAGCATCACTTTTTAACAGTGTATGTTGTTCCCTTCTTAAAGCATCATGAGTTTAAATTTTTTTCAGAGTATAAGAAAATAAGTTTCGAGGTTGCTGGAATGCTTGTGTTAGGTGTGCTACTTTGATTCATCTTTTGTTCTCTACAAAGGTCTGAGTTAAGTTAGGTACAATATATAGAAAATGTATATGGATGAAGTCTTTGTTTATAGTTTGCTTGCACTCATTACCTTGTATACATCATTTTATTATTTTTAATCTCCAGCCATGTTTGCATTTATCATAATATACTGCATAGGTGATTATGGAAGATAGTTTTGAAGTGGCCTATTATAAAATACTAAGTTCTAAGTTTGATTTATAAACACTGTCCAAGTATTGCCATCAACAGTAGCTAATCTTATTCAAAATAGTCACTTCACTGCAGTGTTGCCATAAATTCCTGTAGACTGATTTTAAACTGAAGTTACCTTCTGCCAAATAGTAATTGAAGGAGCTCTATTTCTCTGTGCCAGCTATCTGTCTCAATAAACGTAAAATCTGTGGTTCTTTTCAGAGAGCTACATTTACTGTAGATATTAATGAGCTGTTGACATGTGAAATTTCAAGGATATTTGTGAAATGATTTAGAAAAGTAATTTGCAATTTAAAAAGTGGAAATTGGCACTTAGTTTAAACTTGAAGTTGCCAAAGAAAGGTAGATCAAGACTAAAAGTTGATTACTTGAAGTGAGTATACTTCCCATACTAATTGTTCATATGCCTGGGACTTTCTCCTGATGGTTGCTATGTTTTTATTTTTGGTCCTTTGCTTATTTGCTTCTTATAATTATATATCTATATAGTTATGTACTAGTTTGGTTACTGAGGATGGGGCAGTTAGAGGTGACGTATGTTAAGCTACATTTTGTATTTGATTTTGAGCATCTAGAATGTAACATGTGTAGACTGTAGTTTTTTTGTGTACATCCTTCCTCATTGACTTACTTATCTTTCCATGTAGAGTTTAATTCAAAGGCAAAGGAGTGTCAGGATGCAGGATTTTAACTCCTCTTTTGTGCCCAGTTTGCTCTGTCTGCGTTGCATGCCTTGCTTCTTGACACTTGGTATCTTCTTATTTTTTTGACCTTACTTTGCCTGTAGAGTACTTGAGTGTTCCTTTTGTCCAAAATTCTGTTTTATCCAGGTGTCCAAAAGCATGCTGGGCACCCTCCTGTACCTCCTCCCTCCAAGATACCTGCTTTTGTAGTTTGTTCCACTTCTTGCTAGGCAATCTGTTTCACTTTTTTCAGAACTTGTAAAATACATAATGTAATACAACCTGTGTCTTCATACAGCCCTCTTTTTGATCTTGAACTTCTGTGAAGTGAGGTAGCTGTGTCAGTACAGCAACCAGCAAGCAAAAACGTTGCTTCTCAAAGCAGGTCAATTTCTTGCAAGAAAAATAAAGGAACTATTTAATTTTCGGTAGGGGAACCCTAGGCGAAAATTCTTAATTCTGGTATCTTTTGACCTTTTTTGAAAAAGATGTTTTTATTTTGTTTTAGGATATGATCTCATAGCAAAGGTATTGGAGAGTAAAACATGGTCTTAACTGGTCCGTGATAATTACCTTTGGTCATGTTCATATCCCAGGACGTAATGTAATGTGGTACAAGTGACTGCCACCATCACCCTTGCATTGAGCTGAAGGATTTCAAGAGCTGTTTGGGTTAAAAACTTCCTCTTGGAAGGCAAGGAAGCATAGTCCACTTCTCATGCCCCTAAACAAGGTTACTTTGCCAGAATGGGAATTTTTAATACATGTGACTGTGTACTTAATAGATAGCACATGAAACTTTATGGGTTTGAAACATAAGTCATTTTGTGTTCAGATCCTTAAAATCGATGTGGCAGTAACTTCCTTTGCAAAAGACAGCTACTCTGATGGTTCGAGACTTCTTTCTGAAAGATCAAATGCAGGACAGACACATACAGGCAGCTCTTGGGAGCAATCAGGAGGCATCAGCAGCTTTTCTTGAGACGTCACCAGCTTTGACTGTTAGACCATGGCCGTTATGACATGGCACTGAGAAAGGCAATCTTCTTAACAGACATAGTCCATGAAATACTTTTCCTGTTCTTAAACATGTTTTAATTGTGTATCTCGTGCTTTCCAAAGTGTTCAATTTCTCAAATTGTAGTCTGTCTTCAAAAGGACATGTTAGATATTCTCTTGGTTTGGATTTCAAGAATGTTAATCAGTTGGAAACAATTTGCAATTTCAGTGTTCTGGACTGAAGTATTTGAAGAAAAAAATGGTGTTAGTAACTGAGAAAAAAATACAAACTCATGTAGGAGAAGAGACAATTAAGCTTTTTGCAGAGGTAAACCTGTACTTGGGCTACATTTCCAAAACTTTGCAGAAATGGCTTCAGCAGTTCTGCCATTAGCTCTGAACTACAGATTGGAGATTTGAAAAATAAGAACTAAAAGCAGCAGTATTTTAATTCATATGAAAATCCAGGTAATACAGGAGAAGTTTTGAGCAAATATCACCTAGGAAATAATGTATGGTAGAAGAAGAAAACATCTGTGCTCTATCTAACTTGGTAGAAAAATTAATTTCTAACTGCTGTTACACCTTCAAAATATCTCATGTTCTTAGTTAGATGGTAATTGAATTATAACCCTAAAAAAGGGAGAGAATATCCATCTTTGTAGTTTGCTAATACAGCAAGAGAAGAGAGGAGCTTAGTCCTTGAGATTTTGGGACAATATTTTATCTTTAATTAGGCTTTGATCTTGACCCTTACTTTAAGGAATTCCTCGGTTCATCTTCAGGGCAGTTATGACAAAAATATTTGGTTACAAAGGACTCCTAATTGTAAAACCTTTAGTCAGCTCTTTTTAGAATTCTTCTTCAAGATTTTTGCTAAAAACTTTGCTCACTATATCAGTAATCATGTCTGGTCTACCTTCTTTCTGTAGTGTTTTCAGATGAGAAAATTAAGCAATCCTGATTCATTATGTAATGCACGGTAAACTAATTAAAATTTGGGGAAAAAAATCTGGAAGTTGATGCTTCAAGAGAAGATTAATATTTGAGGTGGTGTAGCCTAACTTGGGAGAGGTTCTCAGACACCAGAGGAAAGAAAGGACAGCTGCGATTTATTTTCCATTTGAGAAAGGCCATACTGTCTTCTCAAAACTGATTGAGCTTCAGAACAGCATTATAGAGTGCTTTGTTGAAGAGATTGATTCACATCATTGGTGGTTAAAAAGAAAAGCAGTTTCAAAGGAAAATCCACCTGACGGACAGAGGAATGTTTACATTAAATATGTCTGACAGCTCACAAATAAACTTCTGTAACTTTCTGTGAAAATAATATTTATTTCTCTTACTGCAAGTTTTGATTTTAAATATTCTAAATATGCATTAATTTATATTGGTATAGATTCAAGGAACCTAGTCCTAATTTTAGGCAGGTGTTTTCTGTGATTTCTGTGATCAATGGCCTTGCTTGCTCTGACAGCCAGATTGTATTCCATATTCAAGGAAACTTGCAACTAAAGCAGCAGATTCCCTTTAAAATAAATCTTCATGGCCGTGTTTTTTGGAAATCCCACAAGCGGCAGATAATATATGGATATTGAATTTCTCATTCAGTGGAATCTTAAGAAGAAGCAAGAAATTAACCTACACCATTGACATCTAAAACAAAGCTGGAGGTTATCATTGCATGCAACT
Organism: Haliaeetus leucocephalus; assembly: GCF_000737465.1. Lineage (NCBI taxonomy): Eukaryota > Metazoa > Chordata > Aves > Accipitriformes > Accipitridae > Haliaeetus > Haliaeetus leucocephalus. The sequence continues at coordinate 3,353,724 of NW_010972776.1, read as the reverse complement.
ATCAGTTACAGTTTTACAGTCTGAACAGAATCAGGCATTTAATATATTTAATCCTCATTGCTTTGTATTTTGCTATTTGGTATTACACCGTCCTTTTTAAGCCTCACCCATGTCACTCACATAATGAGGTAAGTATGAACTCCTTTTTACAGATGGTTGGAGTTTCTGGTTGGTAACAGATCTGCAGATGGAGCTCATCTGTTTAGAGTAACCAGATTGCAGGGCAGACTACACGCATCCTCTTAACATAGAGACCCAGTCCTCCCAGTTCGTGGCCTTAGACACCACCCACGGTCTGTTGTTGAAGCCACCTTTATTCGGTGAATGCTGGATTTTGTTGTCTTTGCAAAAGATGTCCTATTTATGTTCTTCACTATTGCCTTGCAGTAGCTGGAAGACTTTTTTAGGTCAGTTTCTAGTCAGGAGCAATTAGGCATTGTTTAGAAGACATCTGTCCTTCATATGCTAAGTAAGCAACATGGTATAGAGCATCACCCTCTGGTACTATAAAGGGGCTGACACTCTTAATGAAGTCTTTGTCAGTGCAGATAAGCCTTGTCAAAAACATCCCATCTTAAACAGTAGAATCAAACCTGAATTTAATTTTTCACTTTTATCACACTTATCTCTACAGTTTAAAAGTGGAGGAGGTTATGGTAAGATTATAAGTTCATTTGATTTACCAGTCTTCGCATTATTCTGTAAAATGCAAAACCCATCTTCCTAAATGTTTTTTTTTGTTAGTGTATGCAATAACATTAGATACCCATTCAGCAGGGTATTTTTGATATCTTTCACACTTCTGATGTGCCAGTATACAGTGCCAGAAAACAGAGTTAAATCCCAAAATGACTTTTTTATTTTGCAAGAACTAGTGATTTCTTAAAATGTAATTGCTCTGTTATTTTTCGTACCAGAGTTGTTAAATACTTAAGATGTGGTATGCTTGATAACAAAAGCTAATCCAACTGATGTTTAGAGAAATATTGATAGAAAAAATTTGAAAAGCAAGAGCAGAGACTCTTTTTAACAGCAGAACTATTAATTTTCTGTGATTTAAAACATAAACTAATATTTTTCAAGAAAGAAGGCGGTAAATATAAACTGAAGAGTACTCAGGGAGGTATGATCATTTTGTACAAATCAGTTCCTTTGGCTCCACCTACAGTATATGCAGTTTAATAAGAATTTTGCGAGACCATCGTAACAGTCTATAATAAGCATTATCTGTTCTGTAAGCAGTAGATAAATAATAGTGTGAACTTCCCTTTGTTTGTCATAATGCATAAGAGAGATGTGGTTTCTGCTGTCTGGACCCAGTTTCAGCTTACTTAACTCTCCTTCGCGTAGCTACCTCATGAAGCACTGTTAGTTTAGAAGTGGCATGCAATGCAATTAACTTCCAAATCAGCTTCAGTCAGAAGCAGTATAACTGTGCTCACGTGACAAAGGTACTAGGTCCTGCCAGAACCTGAAACTGTAGAGTGTGGTACGGATGCAAAAAACCTGAACTAGCTTTTCTGAGAACTCAGTTCAAACCGGCAGACTTGTTGGCTTGGCTCCACAGTAAGTAAAGATGTCTATGGTGATGTACGTGTTTGAGTAAGAGGTATAGAGTCAGTCTTGGCCAAGAAGCAGTATTATCTCTATTTTCCTTTTACTTAAAACATCCCATGTGCTTTTCTTAGCATTATTCATTTTACCCTCCACATACTTTGATTTTGGACTATAGTCTGTTTGGTCAGAGATGCATACAAATGAGTGAAAATGGAAATTTTGCATCTCATGAAAAGTTGTGAAATATACCAGGTTTTATATTCTGCATTTGTAAAATCTGTCATGGAAAATATTTTGAATGTCCCAAATTTGGCTGTTTTTTCTTTAAACTTGAAAAGGCTATGTTTTATCTCTCCATCAAGTTTCACTATTTTTTCTTTACAGGAGAAATTACTATGGTGGAAACTGGGCCAGCTTTAGTTTTTCAGGATTATTGTCCTGGATTAAAGAAAATCAGGTAAAAATTTCCCAAATTACTTGTTTTAACGTTTCTTAATGTTAAATCTTGGTTGTTTGCATAATTTATTAGAAGACAAATTACCACAATGCTCTTTCTCTTTGGTAATTTGACAGATCAAAGAGGTTTCTAGTTTCCAGCATTACTGGTTAAGACTTAACCATCTGGCCTAGCATTCTAAGACTCTGATATGCCTGGTTTATTAATATTAGTATCTGAGACCAAACAGTCTAGTGCTCAGTCATAATTTTGGGTTCTTGAATTTATGTAGAAGCAACTATACTCTTGTTTTGATTCCTTTGCTAGCACCTTCTGTAAATGATAATCTGGTCTTTTCCATTTTCTGTGTGATTATTTTCCACTCTGATGTTTCAGTCCCCTTTGTTTTTCTTGTGTGCTTTCAGCTGATTCTTCTTAACTGGAAGAAAGGTAGTTTACTGGATCCTTCCATTGACATGTCCTGTAACCAGGACAAAAAGATTAATGTTGATAGTGTATTTTTCAATGACGAAAGTTTATCTAATTCATGACAGTCCACTAGAAATCTTCTCAAGAGGATATTTATTTAGGAGATTGAGCACTTGGACTATATTAGCAAATAGATGTTCGTATTATTTACTGAAGCATTATGAACCTGTTGGTCCGTAGAAGATGGAACTTTTTCAGTTCAGTCTCATGTCTATTTATTACATAGTGCTACCTTCTGGCATAATCAGTGGAGTTGCTCAATGTCAGAACTTAATATTCTCAGGGTTCTGTTATATGATTTAGAGATTCCTGTGCGGACAGATTAATATAATACCCAAATCACTGTATTTTTTCATACGGTCTCCGTTCAAAGAGTTTTGTCACAAAATTTGGAACTAACCTGGGTATGGCAAACCTGTCTATTAGTAGATTGTATTCAAAGTTATATTCAACTCTCTATTAAAACTTGTATTTCGTTCAACACTGTATTTTCATTTTACTAGAGCTAGTAATGTAGTACAAATGTTGGCATTCTAGAATGAAGTAACCAGCTCTAACTCTTTCAACTCAAAAAATCTGAATAGAAAAAAAATTAAGACAGTTAAGATTATTCTTTCCTTCTTTTTTTTTTTCTATAAGAGGGTACAACAAATTATTTGGGACTACAGAGGTTTATAGTTCAAGACCAGCTAGCACAGTACAAAATGTGATTTTATAATTGTTCTTTGTAAGCAAAAGACGGATATCAATGATGAATGTGAAGACTGGAGAAAACTGATCCTTGGGAATGAAGAAGTTATTTCTCTTAGCAAGAAGGATAAAACTATTCAACATGTAGAAGATTTCTGTTTTGGCGAGTAAGTATACGTATAGAAATATACAAATAATTTCATATGCTCAGAGGTAAATAATCATATTGTGCTTTTAGCTTCAAGCATTTCACCATAGTACCATATTGCATGTTGTCTCAAAAAGTAACCATAACCTCTAAAATGTTCTTAATGTCCTTGCGCTTTTGTTGAAATTACTTGCACTTCGTTGAAGCTAAGTGATCCTTCTTAAATGACCTTATCTGGACGCAGTATAATTTGTTGGCCAACTTTGTGAGTTGGTAATTTCCTTCTGAGTAGGAAACAGAAGTGTTGTCATTGTAGGTATTATTAGTAGTAGCTAGTTATGCACTGCCATGTATTAAATTTTTCCATTCTTAATATAGCTAAAAGCTGCTGTTGTCATAGTAAAAAATAAAACTCATAACTTGTAAGTACATGTAAATTGAAATAAGTACACAAGAATAGGAACACAAATGGACAGTGGTACTGTCACTATAAAATACCTAATTGTGCTAATATTCAGTGGATTTAACTTTCTCAATAAGCAGTGCTTACCCATGATGCTTTAGAAGGAACTGCGTGGTCAAAGGCTCCTGGTAATGTAATAACAGTTAGCCTTTTTGGGCCGTCACCTTCTTTCTGTTTCTGAAGTAAGGTAACTCAGCTCTTACTTTACATACAACATGAAAAAAAATACATGCTTTGTTTGAAATACACACTTCTGTGAATATTTGTTGCATAAGCACATGAAGAATAGTATACCATCTTAGGACTGATATGTGGTGTAAGTATCTTTTAGTTAGGTATTTGTGGAGGTATGTCTGCATTAGCAGAAGAATACAAATTTCATTTTTTATTTAGATTTTTAAACAGAAATATGATACTTTGTTATATGTAAGTCATGCAGAAAGTAAGCTTTTCACAGTGTCATATTATTGAAAATCAAGAAACACCTAAAAGTAACCTTGTGAAGCAGTAATGTTGAATAGAGTGTAAGCATAGTAATAATGAATGGAAATTGTATGGGTCTCAGTTGAAAACTGAACTACTTCTTTGTATTTATTTATCATTTTTATCTTTTGGATGTTGCACTGAACCGAACACTGTTCTGAGTTCCTGAAAGGTTCTTTGGGATTGTTATGTAAGCTTAACCTTGATTCTCTTAGATAATATCATAGGTAGCTAAATGAAACAGTGACAGATATTCATATAGAAACATGTATTTCTTTCTGTAAACATCACAGGTAGGAAAGAAAAAACCACAAAGGTGTGAATTATACTAATACAATCCGAAGGTCACAGACTCAGAATATTCCAAAGTTCTATATTGCACAGTAATGGCTGCTTGACTGTATTGCAGATAAAATGTTATGTTTGTTTTAAAGCAATATCACTTGAATATTGTAATTGTAATCCTGTTGCCATGATAAATATTGTACAGAACCAGTATTAAATCAGATTAAAGGTTCATGGTCTCTTAACTTTGCATATGATTTTCCTAAGAAGATGTGATATTGACTGAAGGCTGGCTCAAAAATGAGTCCCCTAGCACTAAGATTTCACATTTTGTAGAAGTGAGAATTATACTTGAGTTAGGAAAAAATAGAAGATTCTACTTTTAAGCATTTAACTTAGCCTGGCACTACAATGCTGTCTCTCTTGATTATCACAAAAAAAAAAACCAACCCAAAACCTACAAGGAAGAATGGTAAGATTAATAAAACTAGCCAAGAAAAAGTTTTCCAGAAGAACTTAAAACTTCCTGAGAGTCAATTATTGTGTTTCTGACAATTTACACGTTCTGGCTAGATTCTGTTGGTTTTGCTTAACTTTTATAACTCCTATGAAGTAACCATTAAACATTTATTTTGAAAGAATAAACAGCTGGGTAGCAGTATAATATACACAGTGCAAATCTGAAATGAATGGCCTTAGAACAAAGTGCATCCATCAAAGGAAAAGAATACTGTGTCTACAACAAGCTGTATTGAAAAAAGGCAAATGGCTGAAAAATAAATAGTGAACACCTGTGCTGAATAAATTAACCAGCTGGTTGGCAATTTTTCATTTGACCTATCTGAAGGGGTTGCTGTTACAAGGCATTAATAAGACACATTCATTTTAAGATATTCCTTTGTTAGTACCATTAATTGATGAATGGTGGAAGATAATATTCTAAATTTACACAACAATTTGTCTGCAGATGTATTATTTTTTTCTGAATTAGGAGAAGAATTGTCTGTACAGAAGTTCAATTTGAGTCATTTTTATAGACAGTTCTTACATTATTCAGGGATATTTGTTCCTATAGGAAGGATGTCATGAATTTAGATTATATACAGGTTTTAGGCTTTCATTATAAAATGTGTAGAGCTGCAAATCATGCATATTTACGTATTCATTAATGGCAATTGAATAGAGATTTAAAATATGTAAATATAATGTTTCCGTTACAGTGCTTTTCGGAGTGATACAGAAAAAATACAATGTGTTGTGAATCCAAATTTTATTTTGATTTAAAAAGTAATAATCAAGTATGTTTAAAATGAGATTGAATTGTACATTGAACTTGGGAGAAGGTAGAAAGAAAACTTGCCTCTGAATTTTTGTGTTATAAAAAGCTTTAGGATGGGTTAAATGAAAGCTTCATTCTTAGTTATTGCATTCATGGTAACAGCTTTTGCAGTTTTCACAAACACCATGTTCCAAATTCCTAAAGAAACCCAAAAATCTAAACAGAACCCCAAATTTTAATTGACTTTCATTTGTATTTTTAGGAGAGATTACTTTTTAAAAAAATATTTGACAAAGTACTTATTACCTTTGATATTTTATAGTTATTTAATGCTTGCAATATGAAGCAGAAAGACATAATTAATGTACAGAAACAGACTTCTTTCATTAGTCCTTCCTTATAGCAGTTCCTGTATTTCCCAGGGCAATATTTTACCCCATTCATGAATAAGTGCTTCCTGGTGGCTCTGTACAAGCTGAGAGACTTATTCCAAACTCTTATTTTCATGAGCCCAAGTGAGTTCCTGGAGTTCGTAAGTGAGGAGCAACTTTTAAAGGATACAGGGGTTTTGTTCCCTCTAACGGAAATCCTGCCCCCTTCTTCCATCTGTAAGGCTACAGATGTGAGGGAGCATTTTTATATGTATACTGAATAATTTCTTGCTGTTCAGTGAATTTTAACTGTCCTGTGATTGAAATTTTGTACTGTACATTTGCAGGTCACCTTTAAAATTGTAGTTCATTAGCTTTCAGCCAAGATTAAATTGTTTATTCAGTGCATTAATGGCTTGTGGTATAAAGATAAAAAGATAGTGTGAAATTATTGAATTCCTTTCATTTACAATGACATTGATTTGACTCAGCTTGTAGTATAAACTAAAATTCTAAGTTCAAAAGTACTAGTTTCTAAAGTAGATGTCACTGAAGTTCAAGATAAAAAAGTAGATGAGATTAAAAGTGGAGGTCTGCTTTATACGAAGAATTTTAAAGAATTGTGTTGTGAAAAGGAGATGGACTATACAGAGTAAATGTGTGGTAATGTCCCTCCCTTTGACTGGCCGCCTTCATCTACTATGCACAAATTTATAACACTTGCATAAAAATAACATTGCTACATGAGGAAACTTTATTCTCTGTGGCTGTTACTTGAACAGCTAATTAGAATGCAAGGTCAGAGTTGAAAAAGTAATCTGAAAGTTTTACTTAAACTTCAGGTCAAAACTGCATGCTTCTCTTGTGGACTTCCTATGATAATAGATGCAAAGTGGTCTCAGTCGTATAAAGCACTTCTGTTTTCTTCAGTGAGTTTGGTTTTTAAAATATCTGAGCGTAATGACTTTAATGCATTTGTGCATTTCAATTTCAAAGGGGTTTTTTAATCCATAGGAAAAAAAGTAATCGAAGTGCTTTACAGTTTCTTTTTTTTAAATACTGTATTTCTTTTGTTTATGTAGCTGTGTATTGTGTTTCACCATGAGAATTTTCATTTTCATTTTAAGCTCATTCCATCTTTTGAGTCCGTGTTAAATAGGAACCCAAATTTTTGTTTTGTGGTTTTTTTCCTCCTCAGTAAAAGTACTCCTCTTGAATTACAGCTTTGCAGTCAAAGAACCAGAATTCTTTAGTGGGTGGTACACCTGATCTGGCCAGGATAAAGAAATTCTAATGCTTTTCATAGAAACGTTTGAGGTTTCCATTCTGGCACTGACTCAAAACTTTAAACAAGTTTTTAAGGCTTTTTAAAAGACTCCCCCCACCCCACCCCCCCTTCTTCCCCTTGTGTTTTTAATCAGTCAGGATTCAGCTGAAGATGTTGAAGAAGCTGGTGCATTGCCAAAGCTGCCTGTCTTTGGAGCCTCTGGTGCCCAGGGGGTTGCTCAGGAATCGGGAAAAGAGTGCCCACCGGTGGAGAGCGCCTTACCGGAGGTGGAGAGTGCGGAACCAGAAAAGGCTACAGGCACTGAACCAGCAAGTGCGATGGAAGGGAATGATACAGAAATAACCTCTGAGAATGAAAGTTCTCATAGTGCGGCTTTAGGTGAATCCACTCTGGAATCGGGAAAAACTGAAGCTGCACCCTCAGAAATTTCTGCCCAAGAACCAAAGAAAATTACATATTCCCAAATTGTTAGAGAAGGCAGAAGGTTTAATATTGATTTAGTTTCCAAGGTAGGAACTGAATGACTGTCTTCCTGTAAGTACATTTACTTTGCTTAAAATGCTGAAATATTTAAAAAAACTGTAACGTTGAGGAGGGCTGACACAGTACCTTTGAGGCAAAAAAGACACTCTTGAGAAGTAAGCAAGACTTAGTACCCTTAAAACAAACAAGAGCTATTTCATATGTGCTCTTTAGTGTTTGTTTATAACCGAAGAGACCATAAAGCATAGCTCAGAAATACATCCATAAAAGTAAATTCCTGAAATTTAGCACTTCAGTAATACCTGCAAAATTGCTCTTTTTAAATAGTACCATTAAAAAATTTATATTTTTAAACAAGGAAAATCAATTTGCATGCAGATCTTTGATGTTTTTGAAATGAAAAATAATTTTTCTTATTGGAGTGCTTCCTGGGTTTTAGATTTTCGTATGAAACTCTCATTGTCTCTCTACTCGGACTAAAGCACTGAATTGTAATAAATTTTATTGGGGGAAAAAAATAATTACAGTTAATCCATAACATTCAAGCTGACTAAAATTAGTTATTATTGGGTTGAATACCTACTAGTGCGCATTTTACTTAGAAGAAAAACTATTGGTCTGATGTATTTGTCATACTGTTTAAACTCTAAAATCTACCTTTAATGTACTTCACAGTATACTGATATGGCCCTGCAAATTCAAGTTAAATGGAAATTTTTCTTAACTTCTATGGTTTAGACTATGTGTGTACTCTGCAATGGGAAGTTTTTTCAAAGTTGAATGGTTAATTTTTCAAACTCTGCATGAAAAGATTTTTCAAACCTCTGGAAGTTGGAAGAAAAAACTTTCTCCAATAATTTATTAAATTCTTTGTGGAGGCACTACAAAATGCATTATTTCAAGTTTTGTCTCTGTTCTAAATGTAGATACCTCTTTTGTGCATCATTGGAAGGACATCATGAAAACAGTAGTCAATGTATAGTGGTTAAGCAGATAATACTATTTTGTATCCTTTTTTATACTTTTTCTGTGCCACTGTGTTACGTGGTATTAATTGTAATGAATTCCAGAAGTTCTGACAGAAGAGTAGTCATCAGGGCAAGACTAGTAGTTTGCACTGGTTTCTCTCTGGCACTGGGATACAGACTTTCTTGTAGTTTCCTCGATAGTGTTCCAGTAAATCTTTATCATGAAAATTCCGTCTGATTGTGCAAATTCTGTTACTCGGAGCCACAAGACTTTAAGCATGTTTAATCTCTAGTGCTTTTCACTTGAGACATATGTCTTCAGTTAATAGTTACATTTCTGTCCCTTCAGTATTTCATAACACATTTGTAGCTTATAGAAGGAGTAAAGGTGGACAGATTATAAATTAATATAAAACAATATGACTAAACCTTAACTGGGTGTTTAAGGAATTTACATTTAGAAAATGTGACGTTATCGTTTCAGGTAATTTAGGAGGCAAGTCGTGATGACTTGCACAGACAGCATTGTGTACTTTACTGATATTAGGAAATGGAGGTTGTAAAATATGGTGTTCAAGGATATATAGCATACAATACAAAGAAATTATCCAAGATGACAATGCAAAAAATTGTCTCAAGCTATGACTCCCAGACTAATAAAACTAAATGAGCAGTAGGCTGACACCTCCTTTTCTCTCCTGTGGACTGCTTTGTCTCCTCCATTTGTATGGTCGCTTCAGTTAATTTAATATTATTTTGCATATACTATATCGTGATGTTCTTTTATTCAGATTTTATTTCACTGTGTATACTTGTAAATAGTTACAGAAAACACCTTACAAGTGAATACTGTTGGTATCACTGTTTTCTTATGGTCTAAGCGCTTTGTCTTTACTCATGATTTTCTTTTTTTCTTCACTGTGCAGTTGCTTTACTCCCGAGGTCTGTTAATTGACCTTCTGATTAAGTCAAACGTTAGCAGATATGCAGAGTTTAAAAATGCGACACGAATTCTTGCCTTTCGAGAAGGAAAAGTAGAACAGGTATCGTAAGAGAATGTATTGCATTTATTTAATCTCACCTTTTTAAAGTCAAGAAACTTGAAATTGGTTTCTTGAGAGTTTTGTAACAATAAGCAAGTATTTTTCCTTAAGACTTTGAGTTTTATTTCATTTCTGGAATGAAAAGACATTTGTATGTGTTACATATAAATTTTCTTTTTTTTTTTAAAAAAAAGCTAAAACAAGAATGTGCAGTTCAGTAAATTATTGACATAAATCTTTGCCTCATGTCAAATATTTAGACCTTGATCGACTTGGCAGTTCATTCTTAAAGATTCACAGGTTTTAGGTTTTCAGATTGGTAGCATAGACTTTATTTGTGTGTCTGCCGCTTACAAGAGAAGTCATTGGTGTGATAATGGCAACAGGAGATTTTGGCGCAGTTAATTAGTACAAACTGTTTTGATTAACTCTGCAGTCAGAGATGCAAGTGAAATTGAAGGGAAGTAAAAAGAGGAAGAGGCTGAAAAAGATTTTTAAATATTTTTATTGTGGAAAATTGGTAACTTTTATTATAGTTAGAAAATAATGGAAAGAAATATATACGAAGGTAACTATAATAGAAAATAGTAATTTAAAATATTTGTTAGGTAATCAGACTATAGTGTTTCTTGATGCTTTTCACATCTAGAATATGGAAAGTATCTGAAATTATTAAAAAATATTTTCCAGGTACCTTGTTCTAGAGCAGATGTCTTCAACAGCAGACAGCTTACTATGGTGGAAAAGAGAATGCTAATGAAATTTTTGACATTTTGTTTGGACTATGAACAACACCCTGATGAATACCAAGGTGGGGTTTCATTGAGCAGTGTACACTCTTTTCTTATGAGTTCATTCAGTTACGCATAATTTTGATAGCTCTCCTGTGTTTTCACGCAATTTGTTTTTATAGATTCATTTTCAAAGTATGCTTTGACCTTTTTGTGACCTTTTCACTTCAATGTTAAATTCTTCTACTTAAGCACTTGCTCTTCTAGTTCCCACATCGTTTATTATTTACATTTTTCTTTAACAACAAAATTATATATTACAGCAAGGTTGCAAAATGTTTTTTATCATTTTTAGGTGTTTCCTCCTCCTTCCCAGGGATTTTTTAATATGGTGTGACGTATATGATTTTTCTTTTCTGATTTTTTGGATAATACATGTATCTTCACAATATGTTGCCACAAAATCAGAAATGGAGAAAATGGATTTTTTTAACTTTGAAAGTAAATGTAATTTAATGCCTTTTAGTTCTAGAGGGCAAGTTCAGAGTGCCTTTATCCACTCTTGGCTTATTTAGATGACAGAAAATCTGAATAGATTTGAGCCATAATGTGCGAAGAATGATGAGCATCAGGTCAAAGAGGAAGATTGGCTAACAGAAGGAAGGTGCTTTGGGTTTATGCACCTCAGGGTACAAAGAATGAAGTGATGTTCTCAGTTCTTGGAGTCTAAAAGTAAACGAAGGCAAAAAAAAAGAAAAATCTGTCAAAAAGAAATAATGAGGAAAGAGGAATAGTTAAACTATTGACATAAGTTTCAGACTGAAGCATATCAGTGCTTTTGTAGCTTGACAGTAGCTTGACTAGGCAGTATTTTTGAAAGACTCTAGTGTTAAAAAGAAACAATTGTTAAGATACTGGTTTAATTACTTGAACAAGACCCTTAGGTTAGGTACAAATATTAGAAAAAAATATTTCAAACATATGCAAGAGCAAATTGGTCAATATCGAGAATGATCTGGTAAGATTAGGAGAAAGAGAGTGTGTAATGAACTCCAGAAAATCCTGAAGGGGGGAAGACTCATTAGACTGAAGTCGTTTATAGATTACAGATAATTTCAGGTTTGCTGCTGCTGGAAGAAATTGAGGTGCTCAGAGTGAGAATATAGGTTGTATTTAGAAAATTTATTAAGTAAAAAAAAAAGGAGATGCCACATCAATTTTAAATGAATCCATTGATTCATGTACCTAAATGACACTAGATTTATTTTACTTCCAGAGATAGTTAAACAGATTTTGTTCCTACGTTTTAAAACAGCTTGGGAAGTAATTGGGACTATTTTGAGTCAGATTAGTCTGATGTAAAGACTTCAGAAAATTAAAATTGCTCTTGGTGAGATCATTGCATTTGTGTGAAGGCGGACTTTTAATAGGGAGAGTTCATGATAGTGAAGAATTTTTTTAAAGCTTTTTTTTGGTAAAATTTGGAGTTATGTAAGAAGTCTGAAGTGAGGAAAAACTTGGTAATTTTTTTAGAACGATAAGACAAAAAACCCCTGTCATTTTATGACTTGCTGCATGGCTGTACGAAGGGTAGTAAGGTACCTTTGTAATAAAACAGTGGTTGAATCTTGAACAGAATATATTGCTTGATAATACTAGTTTCAGCATTGATGGAAGTGTTTCTGAATTACCTGTGAATTTATCCATGACTGAAGTAAGCTGAAGAGCAAATTTCTGAATAGTATGAAAGTATACTATTGCTTAAATACAGTCTTCTCCTGGAAAAAGAAATTCATTTAGTTATTAACTAAAGTTTTTCAGGGGTGTATCAGTGACATGCAACATTGGCGTTAAACATCTCCTGAAAGACTTGTGTTTCTTTGAATTTCAAAATGTGTCAGCAGTAGTATTAATTTAAAGGGGAGATATGCTTCCTCATCCCTGTCGTCTTTGTGTCTCATGCATACTTGTTTGTTGCAAGTCATCATTTTGAAATAAATATTGCGCCTTCTCATCTTTGGATTAAGACACTATGTGAATGGCTTTTCTGCACATAAATATACACTCTAACCATATCAGTATGAGTTCAGCAGTACTATTCTTGAATGGGTGTCATTCAGGTATAGTATTTTGGGTAATTTACAGGAAACTGTGTCCCAAGGCACAGACCGCAGTTGCTCACTTCTCACATGATTAAGAAATGGGTTTAGATCAAGTCTAACATAATGAGTAGATGAAGCCATATTTAGAGGTTGCTTTCTAAACTGTTGGAGACCCATACAGTGGTTTTGCATTATTATGAAATATTTTAATGGAGCGATATTTCTGTCTTCATGTCTTCTGAACTCACTTTCTGGGAGTAAATTTTTTAACTTTCATTTACTTGGGTTATCCATTTTCAGCAAGATGTTTGTTGAAAAACTCAATTGCTTTTGTTTATTTAAATACAGAAGTACTTGTTTAAGTTGAAGCATATGAGAAAATACAAATGTTAAACTATACCTTTTACCTAAATTTACTTTTTCCTCAGACTACGAGAACAGTACGTTTGCTCAGTTCTTAAGAACACGGAAGTTAACACCCAGCTTGCAGCACTTCATTCTTCACTCTATTGCAATGGTTTCCGAGACTGATTGCAGCACTCTTGAAGGTCTTCAAGCAACAAAAAAATTTCTTCAGTGCCTTGGCCGCTATGGCAATACACCATTTTTGTTTCCTCTGTATGGTCAAGGAGAGATCCCACAGTGCTTCTGCAGGTAAGCTTCACTTTCCTAATACGTATTTTCCAAAAAGGAAATCCTTGGTAACGTAATGCTAATAGATACCATTCAGTAGGAATCATCCTGTTAATAATTTCTTGTTGGTTTTATTTGCTTTACATTTTCATTGGCTATGAAATTCCCCTCCCCCCCCCCCCCCCAACAAAGAAAAAAAAAAAAAAAAAAAGATGTTGGAAATTATGCTACTCTCATACTTTGAAACAATTTTCTTTGTATTACAAATGCAACTTGTAATAGCTGGGTGTTGTGGTGGTTGCCTATCATAACAAGTACTAGGAAATGAGAAAGAGATAATTTAACTCATATGTAGCTAGCGCTTTTTAAAACTGACAGAGATTTGGAGCAATGTGTGTCCAAAAGGATGACTGCACATTTTGGTAGGTTGAGAAAACTTGGTGGTTTAGTCTTCCCAAAGTTACAGGAAGATACATGTTTTCAATTTGTTAAGTAATGCTGAGAGTGCATCTACCATTCATAGGTAGATATTTAATAATAAACTGGATTTTTCTGGAAGAAACAAAATTGTTCCATGTGTCCAGTTTATTATTAAATAAAAAAAAATTATTTAATTCTTTCACCTTTGTTACATCACAGACTTACACAAACAGGGCAACTGATGTGAAATCGTGTCCTTAGTCTCTCAGCATCATTTTGTAGATCTGTATAGACCACAAGCTTCCACCTGCGACTTGAACAGCAGGAAAGGTATCGTGAAGCCCTGTTACACTGAGTTATATACAGACTGCAGTTTTATATTCTAACATCTTCAACAGCAGCCATATGTTCTCTACTACTTGAGCCCTAGAAAATAATTAAAACAAAAAAACGCTATTGATTCCAGGATAAAGCAACATCCACTTCGACCCCTTCACTTGAACTGTGGGCAATGATAATGTAGTCTTTAGCCTGACTCCTGAGGTGTGCTGGGGATCGTAGTTCTAGCAGAGGAGCTGTTGATGGATGCTTTTGGGGACCATCAAGAATACATGTGCAGAGGGTGGGTGGTTTTAATTTTCAGTTGTTTCCAACAGTTCAACTGGCTTTTAAAAGGCTGAGGGGGTTTTTTTTTTAATCTTTCTTTTGCTGGCGAGCAGCCTTTCCATCTGCTCTATGTGGGTTTTTAATGTGGTAACCTGTAGGTCTGAAGTAAACATTAGCTCTATTTAAAAAAAGCAGTATTGCATGGTGAGGCCATTTTGTTGTCTCAGTGATGTATCTGTATATCATTCATTTAAATATCAGTGCCAAGTGTTACCTGCTTTGTTCCTTGTTGGTGGACAAGTTCGGCTTTTTACATGTGTGCTACTATTAAGAAATTCTGGTTTACAGCATGGTATTGGACATTATCTTCCTGTCTTGTCTGTGTGATAGATTCTGTTTTTCTTCTCTATAACAGTACTTAAATTACTGCTAGAAGAATGGCCTTAGCAGCTTAAGCCTAGTTGGCACTATATAGGATGGATGCAATTATATGTTAATAGAAACATTCTGGAATAATTATCATCGTTCATGGAAGATATCTATAAAGTAGCTTGTTGGCACCAGCAGCTGGCTGTATTCTGGAAGGTCTTGTTTGGCCTTAGCAACTAATGAAGGCCACATGGAATTGTCCTATATGATGTATATACGTGGATCACCTAATGTTTCCATTAGTTCATTACACAACTAGGTGTTGTTCTGTACTACATTGAATAGAAATGTTATTTGGTAACATGTTTTGTCAGTAGCCTTTCATCTATACCTTAAACTTTATTTGTATGGAGATTTTAAAAAAATTTGGACCTACATAATTAGGTGCTTGGACAGACAATTTGTAAACAAGAATTGTTTTCAGGTAAGTACTCTGGACGCAGTCATGCAATAGAACTTGTGTTCGTAGGGTTTATGGATGTCTTTCTGTCTTTATAGGACTTCATATGGGACCAGTTATCTGTGCATGACCAACAGATTAATAAATCAGAGTATTATCAAAGCCATTATAGTAGTACAAGTTTTGCAGTTAGACCTTCTTTGGATTCAAATACCTCGGAAAAAAGTAAATTTAATAATTAAAAACTGAAATTAGAATTTTAGTTACATTTTTTTCCACTGTAGGTTTTTCTCAATATAATTTTTCTTGCATTCTTGAAAGCCCTTTGGCTTTATTTTGTTTAATAGCCAGCACATGCAATTTTCTGATCTGTAACAGCAATATATTTCAAGAGTTAGCAATAGTGGTGTCTAGAAGTCTTATAAATATTCTTATCAGAAAATCATTCTGTGATCACAGGAATTCTTCAGATGGCCTGAGCTTTCTATTTATGTCCATTGATTGCTGCGTTTTAGAGTTTTTTTGCTAAATTGATTGATTGTAAAGTCCTACAATAAGGACAGTATTTTAATAGTTGAAGCAAATTACTCTGTCAAACCAAGAAGTAATTACACTTTCAAAAGGTTTGTATTACAAACATTCTAATACACAATAAAGTCTAAATGTCTTTGTTTTTAAGTGAACAATTTAGAAGACAATCACAATTTTTTTTTAGATTAATCACAATTTTTATATGTGGTCTGCCTTGGGTGTTATGTCTTCCTAAAACTGAGCAGTATCTGAATACTGTTCAGACTGTATAGTAAAGTGGTAACGGCACAACCTATACATCATACCCTACAGTTTTTATCACCAGGTTATCAGAGTAAGGTGTCACCTGTTCTGTGATTTCTAACCACCGTTCTATATTCTGTTTTAATGTAAACCTCTTAAGCGTTTCTTGCAGCCAGTTACACTGTGTGTTCTCATCAAGGCTACTGTTATAAATGGCATGCATGCATATTTATGTGAATGAGTCAAAGACATTTGTAAGTCACATCCTTGCATTCTAAATGAATTCTGCATAAACAGTACAACGTTTTATAACTACTGACGACACTTGAGTGAGTAAAAGCGGTGTTAGTTCTTTATTGGTTTAAACAGGTATGGTTTAGGAGAGAAAATTAAACTTTTATATCACTGTAATGTACCTCCCAATATGTCGAGGTACAGATGTGAGATTTCTATCTCCATAAATTGGATTCGTGGTACAAGGAAGGTCGTTGGAAGCCTCATGCTATTCCGAGCTGACAAGCAGCAAAACTTTACTGGCCTGTATAACAGCTTCCTTTGGTTCAAACTTCTTGGTATGATACTGTTACGTCTCTTCCTTTCTAATGAAGTAGTAGTATTATTATGCTTAGTAAAAATAAATATAGTAATATCTCATTCTTAAGCAAAATCAAAGCAAGCATTTACATTTGATATGGTCAACATAAGATGCCAAAACTTTAATATGTAAGGCAGCTAGGGAAATCAATATATGTTTTGCAGTTTGCTGTTAACATGTTTGTTACAAATCTGTAATACAGCTTTCATTTTGTTGGAAGAATGTCACTGAAGAAAAACTATAATTGGGCATGACTGTAAACTGTAAAGTCTCAGTGATACAACATTTAGAATACTTAGTGTGATTGTGATGTTTTTTTTCTGGTTTTAGAAAACATTAGGAAATAGCCCAAATATTTTCTGATGTAGGAGGTTAATATTAAAATAGTCAGTTTCCAAATTTTCCTTTGTAACTGGGAAAAAACAGATATTTGACTTAAAAATCTGAAATAGTTGTCAAATATGAGGACATATTTGCTTTTGCATGTTGCATGAAATTAATCTTTTGTAAGTTGGAATCTCTTTCCTTCTGGTTTTTCAGAAGCAAAAACTTTCTGTGTTTTTTATGGCTTTGAGGAGTGTTTGGAAGTGCTATTTTACAAATACTGTTTCATATAGTTCACTTTTACAGTTCACTGCAGTGAAATATGCCTCTTATTTTCAGTTTTCCTTTGAGAGGAAGTCTTTCTGGAAGCTTTCAGTTGTGATTCTCTTCACCCATGACCAGTGTTGTTTAATGAATGACAGCTGAGAAGTCAGTTGTAGCTTGCAACCTCACTTACGTTATTTTTCTCAGTGGTTGCTTTGTGAACACACTGAATTTTGGGGGAGACTGTGCATAGTTTCTCTTCAGTTTGGTTTCAGATTCTTTTTTCTGGATTCTTGTGAATATGAAATCCAAATGGAAACGAGAGTTTTTGAGAAGTAGTAGTGCAGTTTTTTCCCATTTGGAGTTTTTGAGGGAATTGAAGACTGTATGCTCTTTGTCATCTCATAAAGGTTCTAGGAGGTGACACATCATGTCTTTTTTCTTTATGAGTCATCCAAGAATTGACAGATGTGTTTGTGGTAATAGGTGCTGAAGTACTAGAATGTCTTCAGCTGCTTTGCCATAGGAATTAGTGATTCACTGACTTTTATGGGTAGTCAGTTAATGACTTGCATTTTCTATGTATAGGCTTTGAACTTTTACTTTGTGTATGTATTTGGTGGACAGTGTAACCTTTTTTAAGTAGTTGTTACTGATTCTAGCTGAAATTAGTCATTTTTGTGTCAGTGACAGTGACGGTAGTAATTTTGTGATGGAGGAAAGATCTGATTAAGATGGTTCATCTCTTTCAATCCTTATATTTACATGAAGATTAAGAGTCCAGGCTGAGATATGAAGGATTGTGTGATGGATTTGGAAGGTTCCTGTATATCTTTCAGAAATGAATAATCAGTTTCTACCCTTACATTTGAGCTATTACCTGCTACAAATGTCGAAGCTTCTGAGGTAGTCTCAGGTACTTTAACATTTCCAATTATGTCCCTGTTACAATCTCTAGGAAGGTTTTAGTGTTCTGAAATCAAGACTGGACTTCAGGAAACCAGACTAATAAATAAGCACTTAGAATTGATACATTAAAAATTTAGTGTAACATTTTCTTCATTCGAATCTATAAATGAGTATCATGTTTCTACACGTAAGCAAATATGCATAACTTTTCTGTATGTTCATTGAATGATTTGGCATATTAATGGAAATACAAACAATGTTAATTCCTTGTGATGATCAGACATGACAGATTTGAGCCTTGGCACGTGTGCAATTCTAAGCAAGTGTGAAGGAATCACAGGTGATTTTAAAAACATAGGCTGTATCTGAGATACAAGTTCAGTCCTGTATTTCAAAACATATAATTTTCATATTTATATATATCTTATGACTTAAGATTATTCCATTTCTTTGTACCTGAAAATCTATTTTGAAATTACTGACAACTTGTTAGTATCACTTGGTCTTTACTAAAATACTGAATAGTAAGAGTGGCTGCAATGCTGCTTTCTTCTTAATTGTTTTCACTTGCATTTCAGTGAAATAATAAAACTTCTGATGTAGTTTGGCTTTTAAAGAAAAACTTAATATATTCACTTTCTTGGCAGATGAATGCAAAATGGGCAAGCATAGTTAGCATTAGTGTTTGTAGGATCAGTTGTTTGTTTTTCCCTCTAAGGAGAAACTCTTTCTTGGGATAAACATCAGGGAAGTGAGATAATCCATCATTCTGAGACCTGTTCACTAGTGATGGATGGATAGATTGGTAAAGTAACTCAATAATCTTCATTTTTTTCAGGTTATTCACAGATCAGTGAGCATTGTCGTTAATAAAGCTATGGAATGCTTTTGTGTCCTTGCCCACATTATTTCTCAGAATTTGACAGGAAAAGACTTTTAATTTGGAAATAACCTTTGTTGTGAAATGCATTCTAAATGTATGAAACTTTGAAAATACCTTCCCATTTTAGATTCTACCTTTCTTCTCAGTGAGATGTTTGTCCATTCTTTGTTTAAAAAATTATTTATGAGAGCTTTTCTGCTCCTTATTATTTCACTGACTAGAAATACAGTGTTCTTCAGAAGTTTATACCTCGTGAAGGCCTTCAACCATTAGAATATATCACATAGGATGCTCTGAATCATACAAATGTTGTCAAAGTGTATAGATTTCAGATTCCTAACTAGGCATGGAAAAATTTTCAGTCAAGAAATTTTATTCTACGGCTTAGAATATACCCTGTGGTATAGGACAAATAAATGTAAGTTTACATACTAAAAAAGGCTGAAAATAACTTACATTGTCCTACTCTCATTCTTAATCATTCTTACTTCATTTTACAAACATATTTGGAATTTAAAAGCACAGAACACAAATCAGATGATACTTCTTTAATTATTTGCTTTAATAATTAAGGCAATGATAATAATATGAAGGAAGTATATCTAATACATTATTTGGTATTATCTCTTAACAGTGTCTTAACAAGTAAATTACTCTCTGCTTGTGTGCGGATGTGCAGACTCTGGTCTATGTATTCTTCCTGAGAATTAGGACTCAGACATACGAAAATGTTACAGCATTATCAGAAGATCTATGGAAATAACATGAGTGTTTATTATTGGAGCAAATCTGGAATGTAAATGCAAATGTAGTTTAGCAGAGTCCTTTTACATTAAACTAGAAGACAGAGAAAGGTAGCTTCCAAAACACTGCTGAATTAGTAAAATAGTCCCTGAGTTTCATTGGGGGTTAAGATAACTTGAATTTTTATGTCTTTTCTGGAGGCAGAGAGCACATAAATGGATTTTATAGATAAGCTAATGCTTAGTGACTGGTTTCTAGTTACTCGCTTTTCTGTCTCTGCCCTCCGGTCCTGATCTCCCAAGCTCCTCTTTGAGGGCAGAACTGTTGTATAATTGCAGCTAAAGGACCTTGTGCGAGGAACAGCTTCTTCTTTTACAAGGTCAATAGAACTTAGAGCCAGGCAGATCTCATACTTCCACCTTCTGTAGAGATTAGTCTTCAGAGTGCATTTGTAGTTAACTACCATCACAGCAGTACAGAAGCCACTGAACTTTTTTTTTTTCTTTTTTTCTTCCCCTCCTTCTGTGTAGTCATTTCTTAAAATTTCCACAGTGCTTTAGCCATAGTTTCTAGGACACTTGCTGGTTAAATAGTTGAATGCGTTGCCTGATGGATCCTCACTTTACTTTCATGTAAATCATCTATTTCTTGAGTTTAGCATCCCAGAGAATGATTCTTAACCTAGATTCACTAAAAAGTAGTGTTAATTGCAATATCCTTGAAAAACATTTCTATAGTTCTTCCATCTAATAAGCCAGTATTAAGCAACTTTTCTTTCAAATTCCTGTAAACTTTTCTTAAGCAGCTATGCTAGTACAGGTACAGTACAGTTAAACTGTGCTGTTTATCCTCTAGTTCATTTCAGATCTTTGCCCAAAACTCAGACAAGGGTACACCATGCAACTTAAGTGCAAGTTACTTTTGTAGCAACTTCACTCTGAGGTCTGTTTTTAGATTATTATTTTGTAAAGCGAGATGCAAGAATACTGAGTAGATTTGTTGAACAGACTGTTTAGGGTTAACAATGTTGTTATTTTAAGAAACAGCACTTTTTACATTGCAGTTATGACCATTCACAATCTTGACTCTTCATGGCTCTGGAACTACTTATTTTAGACCTAGTTGCAAATTCTTTACCTCAAATTTTGAATTTTTGCTGAGAAGACAGTAGCTTCATGTTTCGTATCAGTAGTCATCTTTCAACAGTGTTTCGATTTACTTTGCAGTTTCTGGAAGCACAGTAAATTTATTCTGTAACAGAACTTACTAATATCCCTTTTTGTTTCAAGAAATGACAATACTTTTCACTTAGTAGTTTTATGGGACTTTTTCTGGCTGTACTCTTACCCAGATAAATTTTCTTAATTCTTCGTGACTTATAGCTGTTTGTTAAAATCTTAATAATTTTCACTCCTCCTGAGATTTTCTTGTAAATAATTCATTAGGTTGATTTGGTAAACTGTAAAGTAAATTTATCATTCTTTCTAAATACTTTATTTAAGAAGGCTAAATCCCAGATTGTTTATTTTTTTAAAAAATAAACAAAACACTTCTGCTGGAAAGAGCAGTTGTATTCAAGAACTCAAATCTAAAATTTTACACAAATCTGATTTTTTTTTTTTTTTTTTTTTTTTTTTTTTAATCAAGAAACCTGTTACCGTGGGGTAATCTAGTCATCAAGATTTTATGGTCAAACTTAGGTTTTTCTTCTTTCATGAGCATTGGAAGACCTACTTCTTGCACAGATATTCCCCCTCCCTGCCCCCCTTAATTGCTCAGAGTTGTAGGATGTCACATTTGATTTGTTTTCTCCTAAGCCAGGAAATAAGATTAATTTTATGCAAAAGACTTTGCTTTCAAAATCTTTGTATGCTAAATATCTGTGTTTTTTCCTGCAGAGATTCTTTTATAGCCTGTTGTAGAGGACTGTTCTCAAGAGTATCTCATCCCTGTGTACCTCTCATGAAGTTAGCATCTTTTTGTCTTACTCTCGTAGGAGTCTACGAGAAACTGAAGTTCGTGGGTTGTATGCTCCCTGGCAAATTGCAGGTCTAATCTCTCAGGTACTACTTCTACAGATTTTCCTTCTGCAAAAAGTAAGGATATAGCAGAAAAGAGAATGTCACATCTGCCAAATCAGCAGCTGTGTGCGGTCAACAGCCTACATAACACTTCCAGGCAAGCAGAGGCTGAACTGGCCACATTCACGTAGCCCGTATGAGGGTGGTGTTGAACCAGAACTCTTCTGAAGTGCAGCACTCACTGTGAATAGAAGTAGACTTTTGCTTCAGAAATGACTTAAAGCTAAGCAGCTGCTATTCCAAAGCAGAGTTTTGTAAAATACTGTGCACGTATGTGTTAGACTTTTGTCTGCAGTTACCATATTTGTGCAACTTCAGTATTTCTTAAATGAGGATTTTTGTTCTGTGGTTATTTTTAATGTGGAAGATGGGGAATAAGTTTCATAGTTGAACTCTTGTAGAAAATGATAGCTAACAAGTATGCATAATTGCAGAAAATTTCTGTGGTGTTAATGACTTTCAAGTGCATTATTAGATAAACTGGTCTCTCTTATTTTTTCATTTTAGGAATTTATTAATGGATACAGCTAAGCTACTTTTACACCGCTCTTAGACACTCTAAAAACTCTTCTACAAGAGTCACTAGTAACACGGCATTTGCTTAAATTACTAACAGTTTGTTAGGTGAAGACAGAGCTTAAACATGGTCTTACTTTTGTCAACAGAACTTTCTCAGGTTTTAGAAACAGCCTAATAAATCTACACTTGCATGAAGTGAGACTGGAAGTCTAGGAACATAAAAATGTGTGATGAACTAAGATTTTTATTGCAATGTCTTCTAACATTTGAGTTTCAGAAAACAGAATTGGAATCTTGAGTCCATAAAAGGCAGCACTGAGTTGCCAAACCCCCAGAACTTGCGCATCACATAACAGGAACTCAGGTGTTAAAACTCTTGAAATAGTTGCACTTCAGTGCAAATTTGGCCATTCAGATATCATGTACAATAAATATCAATCCTTCCCAGACTCTGATGAAATAGACTTAAATTATACCTATATTGTAATTATGGAAAAAAGTGCACAGAGGGTCTAATGCATTTTGGGGTAAGTGATAAGTAGGTATATTACTCAGATTCTTGAGTTTTGTGCTCTAAACAAAATCAAGTGCACCAGTTTTTATGTTTTTACCTATTTTACTGTCAAATACTATGCGCTCTACTAGAACTCTTCACAGTATCTGAATGTATATTTCTATATGTAGCAGTCTAAATCCTAGAAAATAAAAAGGAGCGATTTCTCTGTTTTAAAATGAAATTTTTTTTTAAATCCCTAGGAAAAGATACAAAATATGAAATTTGCTATAAAATTACATTTGACTGGGCTACTTTTTATTTCTCTCCCAACCCCTGTCTCAGCTGTGGCATTTCCTACCTGAGCTGTTGCCATTCCTGCCTGCTGTGTCTTTCCCCACGAAAAGAATTTGCTGAAACCGAAATGAGCAGAAGCCCTTGTTCTTTTTTCTTCTCCCCAGTGTTTTGATTGGGAGCTTTGCCATTACAGCATCTCTTTCTGTAGTATTTCCCAGTCACAATGCTAGGAATTCCTTCTGCTTTACTATGCTAGGACAGAACTGAAGATCTGGTGAAAGAAATTATCTTGCTATATGAGTACAGGCATAAAAATTGTGGTTCCTGCAAAAAATACTCTTTGAACATTAACTAACTTCCGGTTGATAACTATGCAGGAAATTTCTGACAGTTCTAAAACTGTCATTTTGCTAATTGGATTTATAAACTAGGCTGATTCTGTAATCTTTGAGGACCTTTTTTTAATTTTACAGGAATGCTGAACACAATCTCCAGGAAAAAGTAGAAATATTTGGATCTTCATCTGCTTGCTTAAGCATTTATTGTCACATGCTATCCTTTCCAATAGCTCTCCAAATGCCAGGACAGTTCTGGTTGACATTGATCATTACCTTCATTATTTCTTTGGTGCCGTTTTTAATATTTTTTTGTCTTCATCCGGGTGGGTGCACATACTGAGATTTGCCTTTTTTATGGGAATTCTCTGTTGGGAGAACTGTCTATCTGTTTTTTTTAACTGTAGCCATTTAATTTATTTGATTTGTCTGTATTCTCTTTTTTAATGCTTTTATAACATAAAACAATATTGTAGGAAATGGTAAAGTTCTAGGGACCTTTCAGGAAACACAGAATTTAATATAAAAACCAGGTCACAGCTTTCTCTGTGTGCAAAAATAAATTGAAAGAGGACAATTCATTAATTTAGTACTTGGCATGTTTTTCTTTGATCTTTCTCCAAAGCTTGCTGTGCTGTACATGCAGTATTCATCTTTAAGGAGGGAAGCAAATAGTTTTTGCTATAGAGGACTGTACAGTTGGGGAGAAAAATACTCAATGTTTTAATTAATTGCTCCATGCATTTTAAGAAGTGGAAGAGAAACTATATGCTAGAAGTAAAACATACTTTTTTTGGCATGGAACTATGTGATAAGATTTTCGAATTCTTTTATGTAGTTCAGAATAAACTAAGGGTAAGTCTGTAATTTAAGGGTGTTTATGGTATCTCTGTTGAAAATCAAGATGTCAGATAGAGAGACATTCTATTTTTGTTCAATTAATATCTGAGAGCATTACATCAAAGCAGTAAACTCCTCTTGTAGCAACAGATGCAGCAACCCTGAAGCCTATTTCTCTCTTGTTACATTAGTGTTTAATTAAAGAAAACAACTAGTTGGAGGCAGTTACTTTCTGTGAAATGTAATGAAGATTTATTTTGTAAGTGACCTTCACTGTATTAGCTGAATCAGTAATCAGTAAAATTAATAGAATAATCAAATTATATACAAACTCATAAATCATCGTGAATATGCTGTCAAAAATTCAGCTTTTAATATGTCCTATTGTTTCACAGCTGTATTAAAAATTACAACTGCTGATTCCTGCCTTGATGGGAACTGAAATGGCATTTAAAGGCTGTGTATGATGGAGGGCTACCAGGCCAAAAATTTTCACAACTGTTAATTTAGCTGTAATATGATTTGATGTCACCAGGGCAAAGTTGAAGTTGAGTACAGTGTTGTTGCTATCTTTCAGCAAAACTTGAATTATTGGTGTAGGCAGTTGCCAGTTAATTAGAGTAATATCAGTTTAAATGTCTGTCATTTAGGGTTAATGGTATCAAAGAGTTGCCTTGTATTTGAAGTACAGTCAAATCATCTTGAATAGCTTATTGTATGAAAGTAATGTTAGCACAATGATTTTACTTTGTCATAAATTATTGGGATGCCATTTAGTTTAATATTTCAATTTCTATATTTAAATAATTTTGGCAAGTTCTTCCTAATCATGCCATTTTTCATGCTGGGCTGTTTTAATAGGTATTTTGACTCTTTGTAATTGTTTAACACAACATGATCAAAATTGCTTTCCATTTTAATTTAAAAGAGAAGTTTTCCACTGGCCTACTATGAAAACAGGTCGTGCCCTCCTCCACTGGATAGCAGGCTACTCTTGAAAATAAGTAATTCACATTTTTGCGCAGCCAAGCAGCAATGTTCTTTCAAAGCATGCTAGAAAAAATAAAGTGCATATATCAAAAAGCTCATGACTGTGGTTGTAGTCAAAGGAAAAATATAATTTATAGTTTTTAACAAAGGAATCTTAGTTCTAGTTAGGTTAATAGTGCTATTCTTTTATACAACATATGAAATAAATTCATCTGAGTTGGTTTGAAAGATCCTAATACATGCTTTGTCAGGCAAGAAGCCATTGATTGCAGCATTAGAGATAATAAGCCCGTAGCTCAAGGCTCTGTAATAATTCTTCAGTGGATGTTTAACCTTTGTGTCATCTTCAACAATCTCAAGACATCCAAGGCTGGGATTCAACATGGTGTATATTCTCCAGGTTTTTGCATGGGTAGGAGAGGTATTTCTAGGGAAGTGGATCTTCTGATTCGGCCAGTAGTAAGTGATATTGCTGACCTTTCCTTAGACCGCTACCTTTTGGAGTACGACTCAGAAGAGATGTGAGTTGGTAACACACTTCAGCCATTTGCTGTGCTGCATCATTCAGGCAGTTCAAAAGGTATTGCGATACTGTCTTTGAACTATGACTTTTGAATGCCAGTATGGATACCATTTTAGGAAGTCAGGTTTGCAAAATGAAAGTTTTCTTTTGTAGTTCATCATCTATGAACAGATATCTAAAGCTCTTGTCCTGGTTTTAGCTGGGATAGAGTTAATTTTCTTTCTAGTAGCAGGTATAGTGTTATGTTTTGTGTTCAGTATGAGAAGAAGGTTGATAAAACTGTTGTTTTCACTAGTTGCTGAGTAGTGTTTAGACTAAATCCAGGATTTTTCAGCTTCTCATGTTCAGCCAGCAAGAAGGTTGGAGGGGCACAAGGAGTTGGGAGGGGACACAGCCAGGGCAGCTGACCCAAACTGGCCAAAGAGGTATTCCATGCCATGTGACGTCATGCCCAGTATATAAACTGGGGGGAGTTGGCCAGGGGAGGGATTGCTGCTTGGGAACTAACTGGGCATTGGTCAGCAAGTGGTGAGCAATTGCATTGTGCATCATTTGTTTTGTACATGCCAATCCTTTTATTATTGTCATTTTATTATTGTTATTATTATCGTTATTAGTTTCTTCCTTTCTGTTCTATTAAACTGTTCTTATCTCAACCCACAAGTTTTACCTCTTTCCTTTGGATTCTCTCTTCCATCCCACTTGGGTCAGGGGGAGTGAATGAGCAGCTGCATGGTGCTTAGTTGCTGGCTGGATTAAACCACAACACTATCTTCAAAACAAAATGAAAAATAAAAAAAAAAAGAAACAAGAACAACAACCAAACCACTAACAAAAAAAAACCCATCCACCAAACAAAAAAACTGTTCGTTAAACCAGGAAAATCCTGCTATCATCCCAGAAATCTGGGAGAACTATGTTCCACTAAACTAGCCTGCCATTCTCATATTGATTGTTTGCTTTGGCTAGTCTGATGCCCAGTTAATGCTAAGCAGGTATTAGAAATGTAGTCACACTAGTCTGTTAAATTATAGTGTAAACTCTACCAAAAGACAAATAGAATTACACATTATTTTAAATACAATACCTAGGCAGACTCTGTTAATGAAATGGCAGGTGTAATTTCTAATTTTTATGCCCTCCCAGTTTCAGCTCTGTCCTTTCATTTGTGAGCTGAACATCAAATGTCTCGGTCACACCAAAACTCAGCTGAATAACAGGAACTCGGAAAACTCAGTTTCCTTCTCCAGCATGGTAAAATGGAACAGTGTGTCACTGTATCAAATGTGCTACAGACTGTTTTATGATTTACTCATGAGAGGCTATTTACTTTTGAATAATAGGGATCACAAGAACACAGGTGTGTTTAACTTGTAGGCTGAAGGAGGAATTGTGAAATGTCACTTGATAGCATTTGACAGTTGTCTCTAATAGAGCAGTTCTCTCTGAGAAAGGGATATGCAGTTTTTGTCAATGTGCAAATTATTTGTTCATTCTTTTTCTTCAGCTTACATGAGAAGAGGTCAGTGATAGCTGATTGATTTGAATGAACCACTGGAGATTCTTAAATGAGTAAATAAAATTAAATTAAAAAAAAATTAAAGGTGCCCAAGATAGATCAGACATTGGAAACAGCCAAACCTGAAATTTTATGGTAAAGGATCAGACGCATCTCCCCCATCTTTTTTCTTTACCTTTTTCCACTGTGTAATTTCCATGCTGACTGAAAATTTTAGAGAGAAAGATGATTTCTTTTTAAAAATAATTTGAAAAATATTTTTTAAATGTTCTTACTGGTTTTTTTGTCACACCAAGTTCTAGAGAACTTCATCCTCTGCCTTCTGTATTATTCTTATAATAAGAATGCCCCTGAAATAATGCACTGTAAACAAAAAACTGACTGAAGTTTATCTGAATTCAGAGTTAATCATGAAGCTCTATCCTCGAGAATCTCTAACGTATATCTTGTTTCTGTAAGATCCTGAATTTCTCTGCATTATAGTGCTCTCACAGAAAGTTTAAAGAGTTTTTTAAACATACATAGCAAAAAGAATATTGGTTGTTTATACTTGCTTGATAGCATTTTGAAGAATGTGGGTTTATATTAAAATCTTTCAGGAGCTAGAGTTAAAAAAAACCTTATAACTAGTGATATCGCAGTCATTTCAATGTTAGTGGGGGCCCAGTAAAAATTTTAGGCATCGCTTGCAGGAACTGAACTTTATTTTTTTTGTGAATTAATTTACCTTGTGTCACATTAAATCAACAGAAAAGTAATCCCCAGAGATCAAGCCTATTTTTTGGCAGATATCAGTGAGGATGCGGGGATTAACCCGGGATCGTGTTTATCACCAGACCAACTGAACTTTTACCGTGGAGCGTTACGGGAGAGCCGTTTCAGGCTTTGCATCGGACAGATTCATCTGGTGAAGAGTTTTAGTCAGAGATCTCTTCGAGGAGGTGATAAAAGATCTTGGCTAGTGATGAAATCTGGCAGTGGGCTGACCTCACATGGAGGCCCAGGAGTCAGGCAGTAGGTACAGTCAGACTAGCTCCTCTCTGGAATCCCAGAATGGAAAGAAGAAAATGGTTTGTTGACCATTTTAAAAAGTGGGAAATTTGAGTATGATTTAGCAGGGAAGTCTCTGGAATGCTTCCTTACAAGTACTTAGCAGTGGAACACCGGGGTGAGTGGAAGACAAATACCTCCAACTAAGTGCGGTGTTTTGCTAGGCAGGAATGTGTGCAGGGTATAGCAGCGGGTTGCTTCTTACAATAAGCCATGTTGCAAGTGGTGTGCTAAAGTCTCCTCTTCTCCCACAGACCTGTTCTGGTCTCTGCCCAGTACTGAGTTTGGCTTGTTGACCCCTGCTGCAGCACTGCCGTTCTCAACTGTGTATATCTCACTGCGTCAAAGCAAAATAGAGAAGCTTGACTGAATTATTACAGAATGTCTCAATAAAAACTGTTTTTTTGAGAAGTTGGTATAAACATATATTCAAAAGTAACTACCTCATATTTAAATGTTGTAATCTAGTTTCTTTAAACTGTGAGTCTCCTTAGAGTTTAAAACAGATGATTTGCAATATTGGTTTAATGTTTGGGTAGTATAATTTTCCTTGGTTTAGGTAATGGGCTTTGTTTGCAAATGGAAAATGGCTAAATAGTTTAGTATACATTAGATTTTGACAAACTGACTTGTGAAGCCAGTTCCTTTTTCATTTAGGAAGTTTTCATCAGTCCATGTGCAGAATATCGTAAGCAACTATATCATAACATAGGCAGAACCTGGAGGAATTCCTATTTGTAAGAGGGCACCTTTAGATTGTAAGAAGTCTTCATTCTAGTGAGGCACTTAATGCCCTCAAAAATTAAGCTGCTTTTAGCCAATGAAGTTCCCACAGTACATTTTGTCAGAGCAGAGAAATAACTTCTGAATTATACACACTTGGAATTGTAGTAGGAGTTTGGTATGGTTATAGTGTGTTCTTGCATTCTCGTTCCATACCACGTGCAATGTAGTGTGGTCAGTAGATACTCTGTGCATCTTCAGTAAATAGATGCTTTTCCATCCTGAATGACCGACGATGGTAACAGAGAATGAGTGCTCAAGCTAGTGTAACAATTTAGAGGACTAAGATAAATGCTAATACAAAAAAAAGTTAACAACATATTCTTTACAAAAACTGTTTGATGTGTTTTATTTTGATTGGTTTTTGATTGTCTGATTCAGAGATTAAGACAACGTCATTAAAAATGTACTACATCATGCACAGGCCTTTGCCTTGCTTATGACACACACTCACACTGATTACAATTAGTCATGATAGGAGTAACCTTTATTTTTTCTTAATATGTTTCTAGGATGTGTGCCGTATTTGGTGGAATCTATTGTCTTCGCCATTCCGTGCAGTGCCTTGTAGTGGACAAAGAATCTGGACGGTAAGGGTAATATAAGTAACCTTCTGTTTATATACAAAATACAGATGAAAAATGTGTTAAGTCAATTTAAAAAAAAAAGATTCTTCAAAGATCCTCCTTGGTATTAATAACACATCAACCTTGATTAAAAGTAATTTGTGTATAGGTCCTCCAGAACAAGGAAAGTGGGTCTAGAATATAGAAACTAAATTAATTTCCCTGTGATATTACTACAGCTCCTGATCACCCAAGCTTGGAAGACAAATCATTTCAGCTGCCGGGGGGCTGGTGATGAGTGATGTTAGTTTTCCTTGTGGCCTTACCTACTCTAATTGATTTTCATCAGATGACAACAAAGCCCTCTGTTATTGCATTTTTAAAAATGGAGCTCACCTAAAGACTCATCAGATTAATCTTTGCTGATAATGCATGTCACTCCAAGAGAAAAGACTTTAATGAGTTTTTAGGTAGATTGTTGTCATAAACTATGCTGCCCTCTTATCCTAGGATAAATTCTTTTACAACAATATCAGGCCTGTAGGCGGGTTTAGAGTTGAGCTAAGAAAAATCAACCCACAGTTTTTTCCATAGTGGCATTTTTCACACCTCTGTAAATTGTCATGATTTCTGTTACATACATTCTGTCAGTTATTAGTCTAACTGCAGACTCTGGCTCTTTTAAGAGTCTCTTTTCAGCTTAGTCTCTGTAATTGAAAAGTTTAAAACATTCTGGAGAAAATTTTGCAAATTAAGCTAGAAAACATGTAGTAACATTCTATTAGGAAAATCAGCAGTTAAATGATCGGTGTAATGTGTTTACTTTCCAGTTGCACTGCACATTTGACTCTTTGAGCATGGTACTTGTAGCTAGATTTGTCATGACATGGTCAAGTAATATCTGTTTTCCCTGAAATTCGATGAACAACAGATTTTATCTTTCTGTCAGTTCTTTAAGGTTCTGAAGTTCATTGCACAGTTTTAGACTTTGAGATGCAAATGTGATAGCATTTCATCATGTGTGTTGTTGTTTTAAGTGCATGATTCATATGCAGATGAAATTATGCCCCTTTCATAAACTCTATAGTTTATTTTAACAGTAATACTTGAACTTTTACTGCAGGCAGCTTTATTTTTCAATAGTGTTTAAATAGTTAACTTGCTCTTTCAGAGGAACAAAGCTTATAGTTGTTAGTAACTTCCGAACACCACTCTATGGAGATCTTAACTGGTCAGTGGTGCTGGTTACCCCAGTTTTCAGCTTCTTTTGCACATTCTGAAGACCTTTGAAATGAATGTTTTCCTTGTTAAGGCTATATGTATTCCAAAAAAGGTGGAGTGTTGCTCCTCCTTTAACCTGCTTTTATGTTTTGAATCGAATATGTTCCTCAGGGTTTCAGATAGGTTTCAAGTGTCTTTTTTTTAGGCTATTAGGCTGCTTTAGTGGTTCACTTACGCCATTCTCACTTAAAACAGAAGGACAGGTTTTTGAGGTGCAGAATCACTGAAATATTTTTAAAAGACTTTACCAGACTTTCATTATTCCAAAAACTTTGGTCTTTCAATAATGCCATTATCTGATGCTGAATATGAAGAAGCACAACACATCCAGCTTCCCAAGTCTAGTCAGCTGCCTTTTCCTTGGAGCCATCTGCCTGATTCTGTTGTCTCTTTTTACGTCTGCCATAGTTTCAAAGCAGGTATTTTACCAAGTGGCATTTCTACATCAAAATAAAAGTTAACAAAAAATATGTGTAGAAGAGAAGGGAAGTGTCAGACTTCTTTGAGATGATGAAAATAATGCAGCCTAGGACAAAATGTTTTTTGAAAAGGTATTTTCAGCAATGAAAGAAGGATCATATAATGTTCTCTTTTTTTTCCCTAGTAATTTTAAAAAGTCTCAAACATCGTCTTCACCGTAGCAAAAATGTCACTCAAAAAGCTGAGTTTCTTTGACCTAGGTACATGGTTTTATTCAGTTACGTTATTTCTCTTGATTTTCTTTTCTCTCACCTGAGTGCAATATTGCTTTTACTTGCTAAGTCTTTTCCTTAGAGTGTTACTTAGCAAGCTATCCAGTTTGTTGCCAAGATCATCACTATTTCCTTTCCCTCCTTCTTCTTTCTTCATGTTATCTCTTTCCTGACTCTGTATTTCCCTCCCTGCATCAGCTCTAATTTCCTCTTGACTTTGGGCTTCAGTGTTTTGCTTAATAAAAATGAGCTATCAAATTGTTAATGAGGGTATTTATGAGTTACTGAGCTTTTGAGTCAACAGGCCATTAATAGTAATTGGTAATAGACAAATTCATATCGTGTTGTCAGTACAGCTGTCTCTCTAGTTTCGGAGGCAGCTTACCTCGGTTACAAATAGGTTAAACTCACAACAGTAGAAATTTAGTCAAATTGTGTAGTATTCATTACTATTTTATAAGCATCTTCCATAGGCTTCCAGACTTCATCAAGATCTTAGTGCAGTTATTTTTTCACTATTTTTAATATTCTTGCTTTAGGACATGTAAGGAAAACTTATTCTTACAGCTGCAGCCTTGATTTTCTTCTCAAACTTTGTTGCTAGTTTAGAATTTAATTTGAAGTCCCTAAATATCAACAAAGGTTATTCCAACTCCTTTTTCTATCCCCAACTATACAATTATTTTTATAATTTATAGTAATTTTTATAGTTTATGAAAGTAAGATTCAGAGAAGACAGTGTGAAAATGTAGAAACTTGTAGACATAGCTATTTTAAGGTTTTGGTAATCCACCTGAAAATTTCTATTTTTTACGTATTGTATCAGACTAGGTTTGCTGTTTTAATACATATGCAGAACATCCTGTGTTCTTGATAAAACTCTGATGCTCTGTTAGAAAATAAAAACCAGATCATATTCCTTAGGTTGAGGAGAAAGCACATTGAATATATACACGCTAATTATTTTTCTTTTTGTTGTTTATTTTTCCGTGTTTATTGTAGGTCACTTTTTGGGGTACATATGATAAAATCTGAAGTATTTTAAATTGCATGGATTCCATTAATAATAATGGTAGGGATGTTACGTTGATCACATTTTACGTATGTTTCCAATTACATAATTCTGTCTCAAAAATGGAAAAGATATGATAAATGGAAATTTATACATCTGTAATAAAAAGATATAGCAAACGCATAGTAATTTACATATCTTTCTTGAAATATTGCATACTGGCTTTGTCAGTGCTGGTAAGTCCATTTCAAGGATGTCGCCCTTAGTCCATTAGTTTGGATAATGAGCCCTATAAAGTACATTTATAACTCGTGGCACTGCAAGGAGATGGATTCTAATTTTCATCCTTTTATCTAGACACATTGAAAGAAGGTCAATGGAGGGTTCTGTATGATTCATTGTCCCAACACATATCAGATGACAGAGACCTGATAATGTCAGTGCATAAGTGTTTTCCATATTTGGAAGCAGTACTTGAAAGAAATTTTCTCAGCATCATCCTTTGAAGTAAAGTGGAGACTGAAATTAAAAGCGCTATCTCTTTTTCTGTGTAAAATCTTATCAAACATATGACCTGATAGCTATTCCTGAACAAAGGAGAGGAAACAACACTTAGCAGGAAAATAAAAAGTGTGTAGTTGCTCTTGCTGGCTTTGAGTGATGCAACATGACATTTAATCAACCTTTCCCCTTCAATAATGTTTAGGGGGGTGGCAGGGGAAATTGTTTCATAAACAATAAGAAAGGTTATAATTAGAAATGAACTGTAGCAGCTTGACTTCCTTGTTTATTTGCAGTATTCAAATGAGTGCTTGAGAATGAAATCAGGTTAACATTAGGAAAAAACTTCTTAAAGTTACAAGTGAAACACATGTTGAATAGAATGTGATTGAAACTGTATGAAGAATACTACATGTTTAAAGTTAAACAATGCTTGTACCATTAGACTTCTTCTAATTACTGTTTTCAAGTTACGTGTTGAATTTGAATATAGCTATATATGTAGTATCCAGGTTCCTATGAAATCAGCGTTAGAAGTTAGTGTTATAAAAACATGCTTAATTGTCATCAGCCTCTTATGTTTGTAAATAAGCATTGCATGCACCCTTTTTCCATTCTCATTTCACACTGCAGAAGCAAGTGGTTTACTAAAGCTAGTGGTAGCTGATTGCTGTTACTTATTTAGGTTTGGTTCTCATCTCTAGTTTTATAGATTGTTTTGATCACAGAAGCTAATGAATAAATTGAAGTTACAGAAATGCTGTTTGTTCATAAGGCATAACTTGCATGTCAGATACCTACTGATACAGCAATAATGTTGCACTATGATAAAACACATTTAAATCTGTAAGGGATCTCTGTATTGGGCATCCTTTTGTTTCTTTTGATGTTTTCCTGTGTGTGCGCACGTGTGTCTGTGTGTGTGTTTGTAAATGTGTGAGAGAGCATTTACTGGTTTGAATCCTGTATATTAAATTGACTGAAACATTGAGATACTGATTCAGAAGAATTTAATTAAAAAAAAATATGCAGTAACTTTCATAAACCAAGCGAAAGTTAAATAAAGCTAATTTGCTTTATTTAGTTTTACAGGAAGTGTTCTGATATTGTAGAAAATCTTAAAATCTTGTTTTAGAAATCAGTATTAAGCCTTAAAGTCTCTTAGGATATGGAAACAAGCTATAAAGAAAGAAACTGTAGTGCACATATTTTCCTTGCACTTTAGATAGGAAAAGCATTCATTAAGATAGGTGCTCTTTAAACCTCTAGGAGTTTCTAAAAATGTTTGCAGTGTCTCAGTTTGAGGAGACTATGTACAATTAAATAGAACACAGATCATGGCATGCAGGAATCAGCAGTAGAAGTTTTTAGTTAGTATCTGTATGCAGCCTCCTTTTTATTTGTCTCATATGTATGATTTAGTTTCATATATGTTATATTAAAGTCTGAAGTTTGTTTTTTCATAGAGATCTTTCCCCGTTAAAATCTGCAGTTTCTATCCTGTTCTCATTTAAGCTCTCTGAATTGCTTCTTTCCGTGGTTTTCATTTCTGTCCCATTTATGAGTGTTAGTGTGTTGTGTTACACTTGAATTTTGAAAATTTTTGTAGCGATGTCTCGACTTTTAATTAATCTCATTTTATTTTGACCTGCTTGCATTCAGAAAAATGGGCGGGCGGGGGGGCAAGGCTGGTCCTTGGGTTTTGGGGTTTTTTTTTCTTTTTTTTGTTTTTTTTTTTTCTTTTTTTTTACTTTTCAAGAATTGCCTGAGGCAGACTAATACATGCTTAGATTAGAATTTGTATATGTTCAAAGTCAAGCAGTATCTATCAAGAATGTTTGTGTTGCTCTTAAAGCAATGTGGCTTAGTTAATCCTTTCTTGTGTAATTTAGAGATAAATAGTGCATTTAGTCACAAATGTAGAAGCTCAGAAAAGTTCTCTAGGAACAGTCTGATGCACACATTTCTCAGGGATTTTTCCTTCCATCTCTTCAGTTAATTTGCCATTTAATTTGTCAAATATTATTGTCAAAATAAACTTGTCTTTGGTAAAGGTTGCTGACTGGGGAAAAATAACACTGCAGTAGGGTAGCACCTACAAAATAATTCACAGTATTACTTTTCCATGTATCATGAAGTAAGAAATGTATGCCATTTTCACGTACAATCAAATGCCAGTGTTATTAGCTTATATTTAGTTTTCCTTATAAAGTGACCAGTTTATTAATGTTCCAATACCATTATCTATAATTGCATTGCAAGTAAAAAATTGTATATACCAGGTAGAATGTGTAAGTTTATGATTTAATTATCAATTTCAGTTGAGTTGTTTCAGGGGTTCACCTGTTAAATGTGTAACTAACTTATTTGAAAGATATAAATGATGTGCTATATAACTCAATTCCGAAAACTTACACATGCTTTTGTTACCTTATATCTAAATATCTTATTTTGGTTTGATTTTTTTTTTTTTAAAAAAAAAACAGATGCAAAGCTATTGTGGATCATTTTGGACAAAGAATAAGTGCTAATTATTTTATTGTGGAGGATAGTTACCTTTCAGAGAGCGTATGCACAAATGTGTGTTACAGGTATGTGGTAAAACAGTAAACATAGTAAATTTCTTTAAATAATAGTGTATGAAGTACCCTGCAAGTTAAACTTAAGAGATTATTGTCTCCTGCTTTATCTTTGCAGTACAGCTTAGTTCTCTGCATAGTTCTGGTCGTCTTCTATATACTTCAGGGCATACTGTATACTTTCTATCTTTAGGTTTTCTTAAATTGTCCTCTAAATCATATTCCCCTTTGCCTTATAAAAAATCCAATAGCTCTGAGTGCATTAGGATTTCATATTTGTTAAAAAGTGTTCGGAAGGTGGAGGTGCCTATTGCTGTTCTCACTTGAAATTTGGTCAGGTTTAGAAAAGTATTAAAAGTCATTGTTTTCTCTGATTTTTGTTGTTCTTGCCAAAAGCATTGGACATATGCTGCTGCCTTTTTCTTCAAAATACTGCAGATAATATATTAGCAAAACTGTAGTAGTAGGTGCAGTGCAGAAATAATCATAGGCAATGGAGGATTAGAAACTTCAATTCGTGAGCTCCACCCTAGTATGTTTCCCCTTAGTCCAAAGTGTCCTGTGCTGTTTGGAACATAAAAAGTCCTGTAATATGTTGCTACTAATCTTGATCAGATAAACAAAAGATTTTTTTAAAAAATCAGAAGGATATTCCAGCTGTTTTACATAACAGCACTGGCTTATTTATTCATCATCTATTTGGGTCATTGAAAATACTACATTAGTGTTCCAGATGTGTTCCTACTTCAGCAACAGGCAAGATATCCCACTAACAATCATAAATAGCCTTCCCACAGTATTATATTTAGATTGGTATTGCCAAAACTATGAATCCAAATTGCTACTTTTTACGTTTTTGTGAAATGCCAGAATTGTTCTGTTTAATTGTAGGCAGATCTCCAGAGCAGTGCTCATTACAGATCAGTCTGTACTAAACACAGATTCAGAGCAGCAGGTATGTATCAATTTTGTATCACTTATCTCTTTATGAATTGTAAGTTGTCAGGAATTAATTCAGGCTTTTGTTTCTGCATGAATCCAGCTTTTTAGTCAGCTCTTTCTACTGATAATTGTTTAATTCGTGAGTCTCTATAAAAACTATTAGGAGTTTTATTTTATTTCATTTTAGTTCCATGGCTGTTTGGTTCGCACTATAAAATAAGAGCATATATGACAGACAAGTCTGTTCTTCCTAAGTCTTACTAGTAGCAGTCCTGCATAAAAGTTCTCCAGTCATTCTCAACTAACAGTGCTCTGCCCAGTGTTCAAAAAAAGATTTTGCAGTCTCTTGCCATCAGAGTTTCTGAACTGTCATCCTTTTGGAAAAGGCTGTGATAGGAGGTTTTCTTTCTGTTTGGCAGCTGCAGACATTGCTAACAAAGGTGGCCTTGCTGACTTGGGTAGAAATTCTTGAATGCTCAAATTCTGCAGGATTGATTGCACAAATTGTTACTAATAAACCAGAAAACAAAATTGTATAACTGTCTGCAGTTATTTTTCACCTTTACTCAGAATTGTTTTGGTTGCCTCATCCTCCATGTTACTCTTCTTTAATATAAGTTGTTCCTTCTGTTTGATAGGTTTCCATTTTGACAGTGCCTCCAGTGGATCTAGGAAAACCAGCAGTTTGCGTTATTGAGTTGTGTTCCTCAACCATGACATGCATGAAGGACACTTGTAAGTACAGGGTATATGTAATCTTAACTATATTTTTCCTTTTGACTATATCACCTCTGAAACAAAATTTAAAATATGTGCATATCATTCCTGTGCTGCACAATGACCAGGCTATTACCTGAGAAAACAGTGTATAGTAGGTTACTGTTACCAGCAGATGAGAGAAATAGTCCATTGTCTTCATTCTATAGCAGTTGTGTGCTGCTTCATATGGCTTAGGAATCATACTACAAGATTCTTGTTGCATTCAATCTTTTTGAATTTACAGGTGATAATTATTTATGTAAACTTTTATTGTGATTTTCATGGTAATTAAATATATCGTTCTTTATTTCCAAATGGATCGCATGTCAAATGTTCCTTTTAACACTTAGGTGCCTAATAAGCTTGATAGTTGTAGTCTTATTAGTACTGGGACAATACCCTGTTCACTGTACCACAATTATAAAATAGCACCAACAAAGAGCTTTTTGATATGACTGCTGTATTTTATTTTTTTTTTAGATAAAAAAAGTATTAGAATTCCACATTTTGTTTATTCTGCAAGATTGTTAAGACAGCTGAAGATTTTGTAGAATGGCAGATAATGTTAGTGGAGAGCTCTAGCAGACTGTTTCTTCTCCACTGCAACTAGCTAAGATTGTGCAGTCTTCAAGTAAAAATATTAAGTTTTTTTAACTTAGAAATGTTTTCTTTGTAAAATTTTCTGCCAAGAATTTCTCTTACCACTATAATTAAAGGGTCAAAACCCACCCAAAGTATTTTCTCAAATCATTTCTGAAAAAACCTGTAAGCAAAAAGGTGGGATCTAGGTTAACATGGATGCATGTGGGGTTTTTTGTTTGGGTTTTTTTTTTCCTTTCAGACTGCCTTTGAAATTTAAGAGAATCTTTATGCTGTAGGACTCTGTGGCCTTGTAAAAAGTGCTACAGATTTTTGGTTTCATAAGGATAGGTTTGCAGTACAAGCATCAAGTATATTTCAATATTATTTCTGGCAGAATGTTTTGGAGCACATCTTACTGGTAGTTTGTCGTTAGTTTGTTTTTTTGAAAATGGACTACCTTAGCTGAAATACTAAATTGAAGTACCTAAAGTACACTGTATTTGGGGGCTTTTTATCTTCTGAAAGTTTTGGGAGAGGTGGGATTGTGTCCCATTATGAGATTTGGAGAGGGAGGGAGTGCATCATGATATATTTGAGGTATAGTTATAAAAATTCTTATAAGAACTTTGTTACTGTCATCTACTGCATTAGATTCTTTAATTCTAAAAATATCACAGAGATCACCTTTCTAGAAGGGACATCCCAGTATTTCCGTTAACAGTTTTCTATGTACAGAGCTTTATGACTCTTGTTGGTATTTTATGTGAACTTGAAATAGATGAGCAACAAAATGTTCTTACTGGGTATTTATTTTTCTTTCCAAATTCTTCTGAATTGTGTTAATTAGAATACCAGCTTGGGACACTACGGAAGATACATAGAATTAGAGGTTGCCTGACCTAATGCTTTTTAACCAAAAATAAGTAACTGTAATAATAACCAATTTATTTTACTGTTACCTAGGCTTGAACTCAGTTCTTTGCATATGAAAGAAGAGTGAACTAAATGATTAAGTCATTCAAAGTTATATTCCCTACTTAATAAAAAACCCAAACAAACCTGTAATTAAGAATTTAGTGCTATAAAGCATATTGTTAATACTTATCCTTTAAATATCTGATTTACTTTATTTAGGGGTTCACAAAATACATATAGCAGGAAGTGAAATTAAAGAAGGATTGATATTCAAGTAGGTGTAAATTATTAGTTTCATGAGAATTTCTGTGCTGCTGAAAAATTAAGGTTTCTGTTATTTACTTTTCTCCATAAATTCTTTTCATTTCAGAAGAGAAGGTACTACGTTCCTTCATGAAATTTGTCTTCATGTATTGAAATAATATAGTTCTATTTTAGGTATAGCTCAGTTCTAGTTATGGGACGTAATTCATAATTTTTTAAAAAACTTTTACATCATTATCTGTAAATGGGTTTTAACCTGAGTGATTTCTCCGTCAAACAATTATTTAAGATAAGTATACAAATACATCTACTCTTTGATCACACTGCATAAATGACAGGCACATAATCTGTAATGCCAGTTGAGTGGAACCAAACTCCTTCACTTGCCCTAAAAATTGAGACTGTAATGATGAAATCATGAACTAAACTCATCGTTCTTCTTGCTAGAAGAATTACTTGAAGACAAATGTTGGCAACCACTGTAACTAATGCAGTTATACTCGAGTAAATCAACTATAATCAAAATATATACTGATGACTGTGACTCATAGCTATAACCTTAAAGATAATAAAAAAGATTTTATAGAAAGTAAATGATGTGAACTTTAGTGATTTATAGCTGGGTTTTTTGAGGAAAGAATAGATGGTATTACAACGTTTGGGATTGTAAACATTTAGTTAAGATTACAGGGAGGCTTTCATTATCTTTTACTTTTTTTAGTACATACCCCTTCTAGACAGAAGGTTTGGTTTTGGTTAAATAAAAAATGGGTATTAATGTTTGAATATAATCTCTGTGTGTGCAAGCTGAAAGAAGAGGAGCATGAAGGGTTAAATTTCTGGTCGCCTGGAGTCAGTGTCAAACTTACTGTGGCATAGCTGCGGCCAGGAAATCATTCAAGATACCTATGATGTACTTGTAAATAACAACACAAATATAGCCAGATTTCAGAGTGAAAAGAGAAAAATGTTATATGGATTTAAAATAACACCATAGCTATACATTGCTATTGAATTGATCAGAAATGTACAGTAATGAAGAAAAAAATGAATCAGTTTAAACTTCGTACAAAGATACGTTAAACTTCATGATTCTCTGACAGATATTTCTCTGCTGGTAAGTTCCCAGACAACTATTCAGTAGCAAATGAGTCAGTTAAGGTGGTTTTGTAAAAAGCTTTAAGATGAGGGTTGTAATGAATGGATGTAAAATCAGGTGGGATAAAGCAGCAGAGTAGCTGGTTCTGTATCTGAATACAGACCAATGGAACAGAAAAGAGGTCAAGAGCTGCATCTCTTCTAAGGAGTCAGCAACTTCACTAGTTTGCAAAACAGAACAAATGAAGGAATAGTATGTGGCATGAGGAATCTGTTTAGCAACTTTATTTTCGTGAAGACGAGTACATTAGCAAGAAATCTAAGTATCAAATCTGCATTATTCAAGCAAAACTGTGAATTTTCACAAATACAAAATTGGATTTCATGATGTTGATTTGCCCCTGCTGTGAGGTGAATTGTGATCATTTATGTAGTTCCACAAATGTGTTCTTGTGGTCCAAAATATTTTCATGTCATCTTTTTCCAGTATGGGTTAGCTGTATGCTGTGATTAGTTTCTGATGTGTACAGAGCACCTCTTGAAATCAAGTACCTGAAATCAGTTTTGCAAATTGTCAGAAATCGTTACTGGCGCACCTAACCTAATTTCACCCTTACCCAAACATAAAACTGTTCTGTCGCCCATCCTATAAGAAGGTGGATGAATAAAAACGCTGTAGAGGTTTTTGTTATGTTATACCAAGGGATTGCATGTGTCATAACTTACATCGCAGCGCAGTTCTCTGATATTCAGCAGTGCTTATCTTTAAATTCTCTCTGGTTTGTCAAAACATGACAGTGTTCCCAGTGTTCTTCATTCTCCATGTGGCTGGAGAGAAATAGTTAACGGCCAGCCCACTTGAGCTGTAAGATAAAACATGCATCTATTCACTTCATCCCCTATTTACTGTTTAGTACAATATAAGAAATGGAAGTCTTGCTCAAACTTTTTACTTCAGTGGAGAAAGATAGCTTCCTACTTACTCCTGTACAGCCAGACTTAAACTGTGAGTAGCCAAATTTCCAAATTCCCACTCAGTCCCAATTTAGCTCTTAAAGGAGAGCATTGATGAAAGTAGTCATATTTGTGGGTTTAGTATGTTGTTGAACTATTGGACTGTCGACACTGATAAGAACGCGCTTGGGGTTTCTAGAGGTTATTAATGGCAAATACAATGTGTTGTCCAGATTCTTGCTGCTGCTTTTCCTGGTATCAGTAGACACATTTTCATAGAATGGCATTCTCTCTGTCTGCACTGCTGAAGTTAAATTTTACTTTCATCTTAGCAACATATATGGAAGAGAGAGATAATTATGAGATGTGTTAAGAAAATTTCTCTGTGTGGTGTATATACACTGTATTTCCATAATACTTTACTTCTCTGGGTTAAAGGAAGTGATTTGTATGAAGAGCAGTGATTTCTAAAAGACTGTTGTGCCTTTTAAAAATTGTAAATGATATTTATATATCTGTGTATTGGTGATAGTAATTAGTTTGTGTTCTCTTTTAACAGATTTAGTCCATTTAACCTGTCCATCAACTAAAACTGCTAGGGAAGATTTAGAGCCTGTTGTACAGAAGTTATTCAATCTAAATACAGAAAAAGGTAAAATAAATAAACGAAGTATTAAGAGATTATTTTGCAAAAACATAATTTACCCTTGTAACTAAAGTATCTGTTACTGAACGTCTGAATCTGTCATCAGAGTCAACATATGGTGAGCTGCTATTTAGATATCAACATTTCAAAGTAAAGGAATCTATTTTGAGAATGAGATTGATTAGACAGATGTCAGGTTTTTTGTATTACATGATCTAATGTTCCAAGTCTTCTTCAGCTGTGGTTTAACTTCATTATACAAGGACCATGGCTATAAGTGTCTAGGACCTTTTTAATTTTTCACACTATCTTTTTCATGGAAACATATTTGCTTCTCAGCATATCTTTCAAAGGTGCAGTAATGAAATGAAATATTTGTGAATCTGTTTTTTTACACTGTCCTGCTTTTAGTGATTTCTATCACCTGGGTATCCCTACCAAAAGTTATGAAAACCCCAAAAGTTAGTGATTTGCTTTTCTCCTCCAGCTGCCAGATGTGCTCAGTGCTATAAGCTTCTTAGGGTTTTTTTGCCTTCTCTCACTTTAAGACTGTCGCTCATTCTTTTGTTGTCTTCTTGAAGTGCTTCCTTGTTTGCTGTTTTTAGTTGAAATTCTCTGGATTCTGCTTTAAGCAGTGGAAGCGTAAAGTTGTTACACACTGCAGTGTTATCAGGAAGATAGATTTCCAGTAATTTCCAATAATGAAGTATTTGGCTCTAAATTCAAGGAAACCTTTGCCAGCTACTTTCATGCACTTTGACCTTGAGATGGACAATTTCACAGTCCCAGAGGAAAGCAGCTGTTGACAAAGCAGTTGTTGCCTAGAAAGAAATTGTCCCTGAGATACTTTGAGCTAGTTCCACAGAATTCTTTGAAATTTAATCCCAAGATCTTGATTTTAATCTTATTTTTGCTAGATGCTCATAGAATTGGTAGTGTGCACATAGAAGGTGTTGCTATGTTCTAACCCTGGCAAAGCATTTTTAAATGTAGTCTGCTCATACTTAAATACAGTAAATCATAGTTGTTCTATGAGAAAACAATACTTAGCTGTCAGTGGAAGTGTTCATGTTCGTATATAGGCAAGTTGGTTAGATGTGGAAGTATTTTATAATATTTATAATTGGTTTGCTTATAATGTTTACTGTTATGCTTCATTCAAGAAGCATAACATGAATT
Source organism: Haliaeetus leucocephalus (assembly GCF_000737465.1). Lineage (NCBI taxonomy): Eukaryota > Metazoa > Chordata > Aves > Accipitriformes > Accipitridae > Haliaeetus > Haliaeetus leucocephalus. The sequence goes on along the minus strand of NW_010972776.1, from coordinate 3,310,527 downwards.
CAGGTAGAATTTCCTCCTGTTAAAAAAAAATAAATGCAGTAATTTATGTGGCCAGTCTTTCTTTTTCCTCTCAGGGCTGTGTAACCAAGAACAGTATTTCATGAAGGGTTGAGTTAGCTTTTCACAAGTTTGCTTTTCTGTGTTCTTCTCTGTTTTTAGGTATTTTTTTCCTCTACCTTTTAATTAAAAAGGAAATATCTTATTGTTTTTGTTAGACAACACAGTGCTTTTAACAGGAAGTAAAGTATTAAATAATATGCATTTTCTTTTTTGCTTACAGGAAAGGCATCTTTGATGTCCCAAAGATGTAAATTTTTTACTATGTTTATAATACAAGTGCCTTTACAAAACAAATATGTAGAATACAAGTAGGGTTTGTAAGTAGAAAATTTTGTTAGATTGGAAAGCTGTAAACACTTTTCATGTTGCTATTTGTTAATTTAAAGCCTGCTAATTTCCAACTTTTAATATTTAACATATATCTTAAATTTTCAAGACAGTGCCATGTGTTTCAAAGACTCAAGTGGTGAAGAAAAGATTGGCTTGCAGTTTAGTGTCTTCTAATCATTTGGGGGGGTGGCATTAATCTTAATGTTAAAAGTGATCCAGTTTTGAAATGATATATTGTTTAGGACCTGGCTGAAATTCTTCTGTAGAAACTCTGTGATCATAGGGGTCCTCAGGTGCACTGAGGCACTGAAAAGCTAGTTTTCACTGACACATAGGCCTTTTTATCATCAGGATGAGGTAGTGGTCGTATTTTAATTAAAATGTCAGAACAAATACTGTTGGAGTTATTGAAAATGAATCACCAGATAAAGTGAGCACTGGGCCATGGCAGGTCAAAGAGGCAAAGTCACCTGGAGAAGAGGACTCCATTCATTTTCCTGCCTAAATGAGGAAGAAGTAACTTTTATGAGCAATGTGAACTTTTAAATATATTAAAGAGCATCTTGCCCTGTATTAAGGCTTAGACTTTCACAGGCTGATGAATTTAATTTAGATTTCAAACTGTTCAGTATGGTTAGCACCTATTTTTTTTTAAATATTTGACAGTTATAAAAAGATACTAAAGGAATAGTGTAGATTTATCTCTTTTTTTTTTCTAATTCAACTGCTTTAAAATACTGTTTTGAATGCATTGTTATCTAGAAGTTTCTTCCTTGGAAAGAAGTAAATCTCACAAGGTCTTTTACAAGCTTCATTTGTTTTAGAGGAGGTAAAATACCAAAAAGGGGACAGCAAATATGCCAAACAAATAGTACCTATTAAGCTAAGAATCTATGTTGTGTATTCCTCTATTGCATTCTGCACTGTTAAAAAGTGACCTTCATCTTCCCAGAGGTTTTTCTGCCTGTGCACAGAGGGGTTGTAAGAATGTGCAAAGTAACTGCAAGAAGGTACAGATGATGAAGCAGCAAGATGTAGTTTATTATCATTTTGTATTCATAATGAGTATTGGAGCACAGTACAAGTCCTCAGTAAGCATAGATAAATATAAATTAATAATTTATTTTTATTTAGCAGTGTTTCCACAGGTTAGAGTTTCTACTGCGTATCACACATCTCAACTAGAGTACTTCTGGGTTTTGGCAATTCTTTATCTGCACTTAATTGGGGGTGAAGTATTCTTTCTGGATTTTGCTTTAAAATTTCTTTTATTTAAACCATGAGCATTAGTTAGACTCCTTAGATTGGCTTGAAGACGCTCAATCTTAAAGCACACAAAGGTCTGTTATAAGAAGAGCTCCCATACAAAGATAAACTATTAAATGGGGGGGGAGGGGGGGAAGTATAGATGAAAAATATCTTTGCATATGGAATGCAATAGCTTCAAGTTGGCACAGCTGTGGAGCACTTGTTCAGAGCATCACATGCTCGTGGAGTTTATCCAGAGTAAACTGGATAACATGAAGTGGAAAGGCATTAAATTTAGACCAAGCTTCTTGGCAGTATGCTTTTAGGTGATAACTGGTTCTTATGTGGCATAATGTCTACAGAATAAGTAGAGTTTACATACCCATGGCTGTAAAGGAAAAAAAAAGTATGAGGGAAGAGTACCTCAGAAAAGAATGGAAAGTAAGATTGATTGGATTTTTAAAGAAAAAAAATTACTTTATTACAGTAATTCCATGTTAATAAATTGATTTTTAGTATGCTAGATTACATATTTCCTGTATTACACGTGAGCATTGATTACTGGAAACACTTTTTTTTTTTTCTTTTCAGAGACTGACAATGAAGAACTGGAAAAACCTAGAGTCCTCTGGGCAGTCTACTTCAACATGAGAGATTCTTCAGGAGTTGACAAAAATTCATATGATGGCTTACCCTCAAATGTTTATGTCTGTTCTGGACCAGACTCTGCTTTAGGAAATGACTGTGCTGTCAAACAGGTTGGGCACATCAGTTTTTTTGGTTGCAGGATTTTAATTTTAAAGATGTAAGAAAGTCCAATACAGTCTACTTTTGTTCTGGATTATTCTGCTTTATGCTAGGTAATTAGTACTAATACAGCTGTAAAACTTCACAGCTAGACATACAAAAAAATCTTAATGAGCAAAGTGAATGTCAGTGGGATTGAGAATAGAGGAAACTTGAGAAAAGGTCAGTTGATATAGTAACATTAGGAGCAGGAGATAGTTCATGTGATCAGGTAAAGGGAACCTAGAAGGCAGCAGTACCTGAAGATGCTGATCTCAGTAGAATGGCTACTTGCTCTAATACTGTGGAAAGGAAAAATTGTCAAATAATTCAGAAATATAGATGATAACTGCCCAAAATATGTTGTCTTTCACCTGTAAGGTTAGAGAGGAGGTACAGTAGTAGAGAAGCAGTACAAACCAAAGGTCAGAAAAGCCTATCTACAGTTCAAGTTGGAATGATCATCAAAGTAGTTTAATACCTGCAGGACACAGTCACAAACCTAAAACCTGTTAGGAAAAAACCCAGCATGATTACTAATCTGGTACATTAAGCTGTCTGTCTCAGTTTACCTTCTCTTTGCCTTAGTAGTGCTGTATTAAAAAAATTATGGTGTAATTGCCTCAGAAGGAATTGAGGAGAACATTCTTTTCGTGACCTTGAGATAGTATTTGGCACCAAATCACACTCAGTTCCGACTTTTAGTTCTCAGTATTTGGGTGTCTACATATCTAGCTCCCGCTAACTAGAATCTTGAACTGAGAACCAGTTGCAACTTGCCTAGTAGTAGGTATGCCATACCAGTACTCAATTTAAGACAAACTACTAGTGCTTTGAAATTGGAGGTGAAAAGTGAAAGCTTCCTAAACAAAACTAGGTAGATGGAGAGATTGTGAAATAGCCACCTTCTGTGTTGGCAATAGGCAGAATATGCAGGGACTCCAGATCTTCAAGGGTAGGTACGTAGAAATTCACAAAGAACTTCCTGTCATACCTCTCATTGTGCCTTCCCCACTACTATTGAGCAGAAGACAACAAGATCATGCAAGTATGTAGATTATGACTTATTGAGCAAAAGACAAATACAGGACCGCTTCTCCTTTGCTCTTCCATTCAGAGATCCACCTGATAAGGAAGGTATAAATTCTTAGGCAAATCTACCACAGCAGGCACTGTGGTGTCAGGGTGCTTTCAGAGCTAACGTGAGAACACTTTTACATCTTTGTAGGATTAACTGGCACTAGTAATTTTTAAAGCTGTTTTTTTAATGGCCGTGTTCAGAGAACGTGCATGCCATCTTCTAACCAGTTGCAGGATATTTTTTATGACTAAGTCATAAACCTCTTAAAAGTAAGATTTTAAAATGGAAAGGCTGACATAGCCTGAACTGTAGGGTCAGAACTGTATAATTAAGGGCTAATAGTACCCTTCATTTTGCTTTACAAGGCAATAATTTGCCTCCCAAGAGGACAAAGAACTGTAAAGACAAAAAATAATGCAAGACAATTATTATGGTAGCCGTTTTAAATTGTAAATGAGTTCTTTTCTAAATGAGTTTTTTTTATTTAACGTTATTTAAAACAGTGCAAGTTAAAAGCTGTTTAAATACACTTAAAAAACCCAGCTTATTTCTAATTGATAGCTACCTTTTCTTTCTTTTCAGCTTTGTCTTACCTTAAGAGCTTTTTTTCTGACCAATGAGTTATGGTATTATAGATCAAGCTGTGTTTAAATATTCCGGGTACTGTAGTTAGCCTTTGTGTTAAATCTGTTGACCATCAGTGAGATAAATGTTCAACAAGCAGATTTTGGAGGAGAAACAATCAAGAGCCTAAAACACTGCCTTTCAGAAGGAGTAGATAGAAGCTACATTGTTTTGAACCTGTTTTAAATTTTCAAACAAATGGTCACTAGTTAGAGTGAAAAATATTTTAGTGTAAAATATTTTAGTGTTTATAATTAAGTCATAAGGGAAAATAAAAGTGAGGAGCGTATGTGAGAACAAAGTGAAGAATAGGCTGAAGAAAAAGCAGAACTCGCAGTTAGAATACACCCTTCCCATCTAGCATGCAGGTACCTTCTAGACAAGTGGAGAAGGGAAATACATGCAAGTTGGTGTGCCTTCTACCCACAAATTGCTTTCATCTTCCTAGCAATGGGGTGGAAATCTCCAAACATGAAATATTTAATAACTCATGGATCAGAACACTTTAAAAACCACCAAAAAAACACTGTGTGTGTTAGTCTTGGAGATAGCTTGGAAAATTGAATCTAATTTCTGTAATCAATTCTGTGTTTACTGTTTTAATGATACTTCCCCTGATTTATGTTTTCATTACCATTAGTATTACTAACTGCTATACGTCATGCTATTTGATTGTACTGATGTACATTATTTAGAAAGCAAGACACCACAACTTTTACAGACGATTATCCATCTACAGCTCAGTGTACAAATTACTTCATTCTTGTTTTAACTTAGTGTTAAATTCCTAGTATAATATCGAATTAATTTTGATGTCTGCATTTACTTGCCTTCAGGACAGCCTAAATCAAATGTAAAGTGCCGTTTAGGAGTCCCTCAAATTCTGTATATATGGATCAAGTAAAGCATCTGGCTTCCAGTTTTCTATTTTTTTCCTACTGCAACCTGACATGAATTATTATGTTCTAAAGTAGTATGTTCCTGAAGTATTTCAGATTTCTGAGGCATCTTCATGTTCATAAGAGAAAGCACTAAAATTGTCATGCCAGTATTTGTCCTTTAACCTGTTTATGTTTTTTTCTGTATCTGGAAGGATTTCAGAGTTATTCAAGTGTGTCATATTTCAGACTACTGTTAGTTTGGTAGTGTTCTCTGTAAAAGTTGCTATGAAAGCCCATACAGCTTGTCTATATTCCATCAGGGTGCGTAGCTGGGATACAGTAAACCAGTAGCAAAACATAGTTTTATTCAACTTCAAACAGTTATTAAATTAGAGTATCTGCGCAAGTGTTTCATATGCTTATGTCAGCGCTTAATTCAAGCGTACACACTTGAAAGCTTGTACACTTAACTACTAAATATTAAAGGAACTATTTACGAACTTAATTAGTTACAAAAAGTATTGAAGTGTTATAATGGAGGAGCTGTTAAATTATTATTGGTTATTCTGCATTACTTCAGCTGGATAAGGTTAACTTAAAAAATTGGTAGACCTGAAAGCACTCTATACCATTAAATTGTTCAATTATAATCAATGTCATGATGTCCTACATAACATACTGGGAATTTCTTTCCATGTTCAACCTCATAATTATTTGACCATTTTTTGAGACTAGTTGGAGACCAAGTAATTGTTGAGAGCTGCATAGGAAATGTTTGTCTCCTCTAGTTTGTCATATATTTAGTGCAAAATATGACACATTTCTTCAATATTCTATTAAATATAGTAATAGTTTAAGTATATCTTTGGAGTTTCAAGGGCAAGTGCAGACTTGAAATAAAAAGTCTTTCTCTTCAAAAAGTTAGTTTTGTAAACTTTTTGTAAGATATTTGTACCCTCTTGCCCCCTAGACTTACTAGGCAAGGTTTTCAAATTACAAAACCTTGTTTTTGAAGTAGAGAATAGAACATTTTTTTATATTTTTTCATACTAATAGAAATAGTTTTAAACAGTTTTAAATGGGTATGGAAGAGTGAAATTTAGGAAGCAGAATGAAAAATTAAATTGAACTGAGAGTAGACAGGGTCATTTAAGCAGTTAATAATGGAGTCCTACATCCACGTGCTGGTGATACAAATCCACTGCTGGTGGGCAGTGAAGTTTATCACAGAAAGCTGTTTGGTACATGCTCAATGATGTATTAATCTGAAAACAATTCCCCCTTGTCCAGGAATCCGCATCATGTAATCAGCCTTTGCAGTTGGCATTAACTGACCCTACTGTCAGCTTTTTCAGTGCAGTGTCTGGTAGCAGTATGAATATAAAGATTAAATGCATTCTTGCCTATGTGGGAGCTCTCATCACAGGTCGCCTTTAGGGCATAGTTTACTGAATAGACAAAATTGAGAGGCAATATTCCTTTGCCTTTTTAGAAACCCAAAACATAACTGATCTGCATCAGTTGTCTCTGTTTCCCTTAGAAGCGTAAGGACTTGAAAAAGAAAACCTTTATGGAAATGTGAAGTGCTTGTTAATTCAGTAAATAAATTCCTGAGTGTCTCTAGCTTTTTTTTTTTTTTTTTTTTTTTTTTAAGACAAGCTTATAGATAGGTTATTTGCACAAGAATGTGTAAAACTGTTTAGTTAACAAAGCTCCTTGCATTCTTGGGTTTTTTAAAGGATTTTTGGTCTCCTGTGTTTTTATAAAATGTCTGGTTCTCAAGACTTCTAAAATTGTATCATTTTGGTTCCTTTTCTCCCAGATTTTGTAGTTTTATTCTGTTGTAATAACAACTACCCTGATGTCATCAAGAACACATTTCTCTTTAACGTCTTTCATTGCAGTGGTTAAAAAACTTGACTTTTTGTCTGTACTTAATTTCTAAACCTCAATGGCATGAAGAGTAAGTGGCCTTGTAAACTAAATCCTTGAGCTATGTCTTAAGAGTAACTGTCTTTTTATCTAAATAAAAGTTGCTTATACAGTTCTTTTCAGAAAAGCATAATTTGTGCACATAGGTGTACGTACATAACATATTAAAATGGTAGACATGTTTTTTGAAAAAATTATAAATGCATTGTATACAAATATGCATATATTTTCAATGATAAAATTCCATTGGATGAGAATAGTTCTCAACTGACCTATGTATGAGCTGTTCAAAAAAACAGAAATGGAAATTTTTTTGTAATATTTGAATTTAAGAAGGAAAGCCATGTAGATATGATGTAGATTGTACATATTAACAATTTCCTGGGTTTGCTTGTTATGTGAAATGGATTCTTCTCTCTAGAAAGAGGCAAGATCTTTCCCATTCTTTGCATTTGACTGCAGCTAGGGATATTTTTATAGTGGAAAAGATCATTTTGCTCACAAAAAATCATCTTCATTGTTCTCAATACAACGTAGAATGACCTGCATTTTTTAAAAAGCCCTGTGCTGTGACTTTCCTAGTAGAACAATGTAAAAAGATAGATTGCTTTTTCTTTTTCGAGGACTGCAAGAAGGAATGAATTTCCCATGTGTTTACAATACTGTCAAGGTATTAAATCACTATTGATTTGAAAGAACAGAGGTTAATCTTAAATATCTAAAATATTGCTGCAAGGTATTACATTTCAAGGTAAAGTTTATTTTATGCTTTTTTTTCTGAATAGGCTGAGACTATTTTCCAAGAAATGTTTCCTACAGAGGAATTTTGCCCACCACCACCAAATCCAGAAGATATTATTTATGATGAAGATGAGATTGTGCCAGAAGAGTCTGGATTCAGTAATTCAGCAGAGACAAAACCTGAATCCTCAACTGAGGAAGGCAGTAGCGGAGATAGTACTGCTGTTAAGAAGGAAGAAAATGAAGAATGAATTAGCACTGTTCTCTTAGTACAAGAGGAGGTTGCCCAAACTAGAATGTAAGGGAGGAAGGGTAAGAAAAAGAAGTTTAAAAAACCCACGGCCATATTATTTGCAATTGCCTTACTTTCCTTAGCTTGAATAATCTTTCTTTGTCAAATAATTTCATTGATAGCTGAGACATTTCTAAATAGTCATAGGTCCACCAGATCCAGGGATGTTTGTAGCTAAACAAAAAACATAGAACAAAGCATTTGAATTTAAAATGCTAAAATAGCGTGATTTGTTGAGAGAATTTGGTTTTGGTTTATATCTTGGAAGGAATCCTCCCATCTTTTAAACAGGCAACAAGTCGAAACTAGTCAAAAGAAAAAATGTGCAAGTTGGCTTACCAGTCAGAGGATGATCTTCTGATACAACTGTTGTGGTTTAACCATATCAAAGTTCTACTAAAAATCATTGGATCTGTGATAATTAAACAGTTGAAGGTGAGCTTCACAATCGGTCTTTCCAAGTGGTTTTATGAATGGATGTTAAAGGCAATAATATTGACAGTTCTGGAGTGGCTTTAGAATATGTAATAGATGTCAGGTTTAATTTCTATAATGAAAAATTTCTTGTATGGTTTTGAAACTGATGCCATAATTTAGAAACAAGTATAATCCAGTAGGTGTTCCTCACATGAAATTATTTTACATTCAAATTTTTTTTTTTTTTTAATAAGATCTAATAGATCACACGTTTTCAGTAGTGGCTTAATTTACGGTAGTCAGGAAAATAACACAATTTAAACTTAATGCTGGATTTCCCACCAAAATTTAAAATCATAAATGGAGCATACCTGTTGTTAGTTTCCCTGAATTTGTTGCAGTGTTTGGGCCTTTAATAAGCCAGTAGTTAATTTTTTGAAGTATGGCATCTGAGAAGTTTAGATGATCATTAACTGAGATTTTTTGTGGTGGGGAGACGGTTCAACTGATAATTCCAAAGGTTTGTATTGATCCCGGTTAATAGGATTAAAATTAGTGTGATAGCTGTAAATTATACATTTTGTAATGATAAATCATAAAGCATTTATACAAATTTATTGAAGTATTTATAAGCCTAGTTTGTATGAAGAATTACAAAATAAGAAAGCTGTTGTAAATGACCATGATAAACTTGCACTTCTTCTGAACAATGCTTGAAATTAGATATTCAGATGATGAAAAATATTTAGCATTTACTTAAAGTTGTACCTTAAAATGTACACCCAGTAGATCAGTAGTATATCTAAATAGAGATCACTGAATTTTGATGAGTTGTGTTTTAAACTTCTACATGAACTTAGATATAGTTCTAGCAGTGCTTAAATACTGTACGTAAATTAAAAAATACCATTGAATAATGAATATTCAGCACTGCCTGAACTTGACACATCCAGGCTTTTGTACAGTTCCACGGTGCATGTGCCTGCCTTTTAAATGGCTTCACACCATAAAGGTTAATTTATTTATTTTTTTACAGCATAACTGATACTGTTAACTTCACTTTGTCTTGCATCATAATACGTTGTCCAATTTGCATTTCAAAAACGGTTTGTTTGTGTTTACGTTCTTTGTTTATTGGATAGGTACCATTGTGTGTATAATCCCAAAGTCCTCAGAAAAATGTGTGGTTGAAATGTTTCCAATGTTAAACAACAGTCATCTCTGGATGCTTGTGATTGAGCAGTTATTTATATATAGTAATAAGCAGACTGCCTCTTCATTTAGCTGTAATTTTTATGTCTCTTGGAAAGCATGAGTATATGGTAATTGTATTTAACATCTACAGAACTATAAAAGAACTAAGTGGAGGACCTAGTCCCTGTTTGTCTTTCAATAACAGGGATCATAGTTTAATTTTTTGTCTTCTATGTTTACAAGGAAATCGTTTGATGAAAATTAAAGGTTTGCTTGCAAGTGCATTTTTCTGTGTTTTCTTTCAATTATGCAAGAAAAGCAATTAATTTTTTAGCTGAGATTTCCTGATGTTGGCATCTGTAATATGATTGAAGTTTACGCGTGACTGTATGTTTATAGAAGTTAGTGAGTTTATATACAGTAGTATCTTAGTCCTTTGTGTCCAAAGCAAAGTTTTGAAATATTGCAGATTTGATTTTAGATAAGACAGAATAATCTACAAGTTGTAGGCTATGACTTTACACTACATTGATTGCTTAAAAACTGTTTTCATGTCTTGTTCGTGTGGTGAATGGAAACATAAAATGTTTTTTCCTATGGTACTTGAGTACCCAATAGCTCACTTGCAATAGCAGTGTAGATAAGACTGTTGATCTTTGTATTTTACAGAAATCATGCACTGAACTGCATTTTGTTCTTGCTTTAAATGATTTAAGCATACAAAGTAAGGGGTAGGCTTATTTGAAGTAGTTTTTAAGGCTTGTCATACAGGATGTATTCCAAAGATAACATGACTTTTTAAAAACTGGCAATTTATCTGTGGGATTATTAATAAATCAAGTTAAAGAAAGATAAGGTTAATTGAATTTTTAAACAAGTAGCTGTATTATCCTTCAAGCACCTTGGAGCTCATACAATATTCACACCTTTTTTTTCTAAGGAGTGCTTTGATATGTTTGAATTCCTTTTTTAATGAGTACTTTCTTTTTAAGTTGGTTAATTGGATTAACCCTTAATATTCAAACAGTCAATTTTATGCCATTTTCCCTTCTGCTGTTGTATTGCCTCATCTGTATGACTGCAATTAGTTACTGTTCCTTTGGAAGTATTTTCAGCCATGAAGCTGCTACGTCTGCTTTTTCTGGTGATGATGATGCTTAGGGCCATTTGACAGGTAATCATTAGAACTTAGATCCTTGCAGACTATGGGGTCTTTTCTCCTATCATTGCAGGGGGATTTATGTAGGTAACTCCTATTAATGTTAATGGGACTTGCATGTGTAAATCCTCCTTGCATCAATGGGAAAATTGACCCCTGAAAAAAATATCTTCATGTTAGACTTGCTGATTCAGAAATGTCCAGGCACTGTCAGCTCCTGTGTGGAAGTGTGATGGAGCATGTACTTTGTGCCATTTCACTGAAATGCTCTAAGGAGGACTTGGGGAATTTTCAGGGTTTTTATCTTTTATATTGTATTTTATATTTTCCATACACTTCCAAATCTTAGAGGTCCTTTAACGATTCTCTTTATGTAGCTAGTATCAATTCCACTTTCTGTACTCAGGAGGTTGCATGGCTCCTTTTGCTTTGGATCTCGCTGTATTTTAGGCCCCTCTCCCCTCCAAATCTTTTTACATCAGCAACAGCTGATTACATAAGCAACAGCTTAAATTCAAGATCAATTTGCTAGTAATGTATTGATTAATGACAAGTCAGAAATATTAAAATACTGTTTTCACACAATAAGAGACTAGGTCACTTACAATCCATAATCTCATCTGTTGAAAGGATAAAATTAATTTCTTCAACACTTTTTCCAGGCTGGGAGTGGGAGAACATGTGAACTACCCACTTTCCTCGGGTGGGGAAAAGAAGAATGGAGAGACAGACAAACAAATGAAAATAGCTAAAGCAGGATTGTTGTAGTGGGAGGGGGAGGATAAAATGGGGGCTGTTTGTCATAACCTTCATGCTCTGAGATAACTGAGTCATGCACTTTTATTTCCCTTTTTGCTGTGTAAGATTTCTACACAATTTCTAACAGTGTATGGACTCTGGGGAAGAAATATATATGTGCTTTTCAGAATGAGGCAACAACAATTAACAAAGGATGGAATAACATATAAATGGAGTAATACCTGGCACACGCACTGAGGACTGCAGTACAAATAAAACTGTTATTTTTTGTTTAACTGTGGATATGATTATCCATTCTTTATTTTGTATTTTGTTGCTCAGTCAGTTACTACTGCAGATCTTTTATATAATCCTCTGCAGTACATTTTAGGTTTTTACTTACCTGACAATTTTACATCAGTAGCAAGTCATGCCCTTAAAAAGTAAAAATTATGGTGTCAGAACTACTCGAAACTGCTCCAGAGATCTGTCTTAGCTTTTCTGCCATAATGAATGTTCTCTTCTCCCATTAATTATCAGTAAGCTCTGCAGATTCTGGTGGGTTGTCTGCTGCTGATGCTCTTTATTTTTCCTCAGAATTCTGTGACTGCAATTAGTGCAGTTGCTAATTTTCAAACTAAGGGAGCAAGTTACTGAGATCACATCATGAAACTTAATTGATTTGTGTCTGTGTGTGTATGTATATATATATATCATGACAAAATTATTAACTCATAGAAGTTTATCATTTAAACTTTTGCAGAAATCAACCGCTATAGAATGTCCAAAAGTTAGAATTACCTGCTGTTACCAAAACTGTCAATAATATGTGGGAAAGTTGTGGTGGCAGGGCAGTTGCTTGCATTCCTTGGGTAAGTAGTAATGCGAAGTATCTTTGGTAAGATGTAGAAGTAGTTGAGATACTGGATGTTTGAGAAACTGATGCAAAATGTTCGTTTATTGCAACCCAATTTAATAGTAAGATTGCTTCAATAATCAGATGGAAATCTTAACTTTGGTGTGTATGATTTCAAGAATAACTTTTTTAATGTGATAAAAAGTTACCATAGAACGATACTTTCAGCTGTAGAGGTAAGTAGTAGGAAATGGGCAGCCATGGTGGAATTCATGTCATCAGCCTCATATCTAGCAAAAAAATTACTGTTGGTGGAAATACAGCTTATTAGCAATTCCACCATTACGTTTATTTACAGGCTGCCAGTTCCTTTTCGTAAGAGTGAATGGTTCTTCAAAATCTGGATGGGGAGCCAGGCAGGGATGTTGTAAATCTCAATGACATTTGAGATTCAGAAAGTTGACAGTGAAGTATCAGGAAGATGCAGTTGTTGACTGCATGGGAGTTCTGATCAGAGGAGACTTTAATAGAAAATACTCTTCCTGTCACAATTCTAACAGACAATATATTTTACACTACTTGCATACATTGACAAAAAAGATGGAAGATATCAACCTGAGTGTATATCAAGACTCAGATGTATTTGACTAAACAATGGTTGCGTAGACAATGGTTGACTCCCAGTGTATATAATGCAGCTCAAGTGGCAGTTTTATGTAGGTGTCTTCTCAATCTTGGGTAAAAGCTTCTTTGAGAGCGTTGCAAGTTTTACAACAGGCTAGTATACTGAATTCAGTAGTACACTGCTTCACCCGATTTTAGTTTTTCCTATTACCTATCAGAATTTTTTTTACTCAAAAAGATTAAAGCATCAAGTAGAACTAAAATACTTTCTTAGTGGCAGTCTAATCTTTTGATTACCGTAGAGGCATGTTGCAAGGAGGTTCTGCTGTTAATACAGATAATGCTGATTTTAGGAAATCTCAGAACACCCACATTTTTAGATACAGATTTTCAGTATCTCATGCTTCCTTCTGAAGTGCCACCCCATAATTCATAATATATTTGGGTCTCTGGAGAAGGCTTTAGTGCTGTTCCTCCATTCTGTATGGTTAAGACTTCAGTAAGTGGAGCATGCCAAAGGCTATGGACATCTCAGATAGTCCTCACTGAGAGGCTTCTCTTCTGAGGTATTACTGCATGATAGCAGTCACCACTGGTGGCTAACAAATGTGGCTTTGGCTTTTATAGTTGCTTTTTTGCTGCTCCAATTTCAGGAGGCTTATTATCTAGTTGAGTACTGGCAGCTTTATCTCATTCCTTTTCTTTTGCTCTAAGCATGGAGCTGGACTAAGAAATGCTTCTCTGTTGGAAGTGATTGTTGTCTCGATCCTGAAGCTGTGTAGGTTAGTAAGTCATATTAGCACAGTGATAAAACATTGGGATAACGTCATGCTAGACTGCAGTTCATTGATACCTCAAGGCCTAGTTCACAAGACATAAAATCAGTGTGGTATTTGGATGGTATTCTGTACCCGAGTTGAATGTCCAGACTGAGGAACAAGTTTTTTAATTGCTGGCTGACATCATACTCAAAACTTGGAGTCTAGAAAAGGATAGCTTACAAGAGTCTTCTCTCTTAAAAAAACCAAACAAACAAACAAACAAAAAAAAACAACCAAAAAAATCCCCTAAAAAAACATACAAATCCAAACACTCCTGTGCTGTGTTTTAGACTGTGCGTACATAAGAAACTTTGTGATGGCCTATGTGGAATACTGAATCTATTCTGTTTCAAACCTGAGCATATTTCTGGAGCTCACCCAAGGGAAAGCCATTTAATCATGATGAGAGACCAGCTGTCAGACCAATGTAACGAAACATTTCTCTGCTTTGGGAACTTTTCAGTAGCGTGAAAGTCACAGCAAGTCATGGTTGAGTCCTTTGTTGTGAATAAATTATCCAGTGAATTCAGCCTTTTTTCCTGTGCAAAAATTGGTGTAAGCCCTAGCTGAGTACCTTCAGTGAATAATTTTTAGACTATAGATTATTCAGAGAAAATCCACTATATGAATCTTGCAGAAACTTACTAGCTAAGTCATGTGGTATTTTCCTGGTCCATATTTGGATGCTGAAATAATACATAAAACTTAATTTTTAAAATGGTGTATTCATTATTACGTCATACATTTTTAAGACAAAAAAATAAAATGCTTTTATGAAAAACGGCGAAGATGCTATCTACTATTAAGGAAGCCACTGTAAAATAACTTATTTTGGTGACACTCGTACATGATGCTTGCATTTTCTTTCCATAGAAGTTTTAAGCCAGGAAATTGTAGATTCCTTTCCAGACTCTAAAATGAAAATGTGAGCATGGTAAAAGCTAATAGCCCTCTCAGTTACGTTTTAAGGACATACTCATCTCTGCTAAGATATCACTTGAAATGCACACAGTATAGACTATACATTTAAAAATTTGGTTTGCATCAATTCTCTTCAGATGGTCTATTCCACTGTCATCTCTGAAGTGATGTCTGAAAATGCAGGCATGTGCACAAGTGTCAATAAAGGGGGGAGGAAGCAGTACTGGAAGAGTAACAACAAGCAGTGGATAATGTATCAACTTGGGATTCAAGAGAAGTGGATAGATTTGTTGGCTCTGGCACTGGTTTCCTCAGTGAACTTGGTTGAGTCATTTCCCTTTAATGTTGTAGTAAAAAGATGTAAAACGGTGACAGACATTTTCTGAAGCCTTTCGAGATATCGATAAAATATAAAAGTAATATATGTATTTGAGAAAGAAAATGAACAGTCTTAATGATAACTGTAAAAATGCATAGCAGTAATACTTGAATAGAGGTGCAAATGATTTTCTAAGAAAAAACCAAATATAACTATTATAATGTGATTGGGATAGCAGATGTTTGGTTATCCAAGTCCTTTTTTCCATCTCTGACATTTTCTGTTTTACAAGTAAGGTTTCAGCAATCAGCACAAACTCTTTGTTTACTGCTTAATAAAAATAACATAAAATTATACTTTTTTGAAATTTTTCTGATTATGCATATTTTGCTGGCAGATTGTAATGCATTGTTTAATTAGGAATTAATGCTAATGTCATTAACATTCTGTGTGGTAATTCAGTAGGTTGCCTATTTATAGACATAATGAAAGTTGTAATTTTTTTTGTAGTAAAGCGCTTTTGACTGTGCTATTAAATTAAAAATACTCTAACGTGATGTTAGCTTTCAGTTTCATTGTCCATGGTCCAGTGAATCTGAAAAATACTGCTACATGTATTAAACATGGGGGGTTTACATTTTTTTTTTTTTAATAGAGCTTAACTCATCCTTTGAGAAAGAAACAAGAAAAAGACCAAATTAAGCAGGCGTCTCATAACACTGAGATCTGAAGTTTAAAATACTGTCCTGCCTGAAGACTATTTGGAGTTAGGACACTGATTTTTAAATAAATCAGAATCTTACCCAGATTTTATTCTGTGGTGCTGCTTACAAATCAGGTAATTAGGCAGCACTTCACCTTTCAGTTTATTACCACGAATATGGATGTGTGCTTTATTTGTGGTTATAAAGTGCAAAACAACTGCTGAATTTTGTACTCCATGTCATCTCTTCAGTATGGACAATGAATTCTATGAATTGCTTTCTACACAGCCTTTTTCTAAGCATTTGTAATATCTTATTTGCATAAATGACCTCCTTTTCTAGGAAGGTTTTTAAACAAAAGCAGTGGGATACCTGTAACAAAAATCAGTAAGCACAAAAATGTGAATGAAGTATGCTTCAAGGAACTCCTAAAATTGTGTTATGGCCGTATTTTGGATAGTATTTCACCTGCTGTCCTGTCTGTATATACAGTCCATATACAGTGAACACATTGTCCATGTTCTTGTTTTAGTTCACCTTTTTACAGCTTGAATTATGCGTACTTCTAGGGCTCTATTTCTACACTTTGTAACGTGTTCCAGTTTAATTAAACAGCTCTTTCGATTGTGTGCTCTACACTCTTTAATCTTTGAGTCAAACATGATCAAGGAGGTTTAATGGTGCCAGACCAGTGAATAATGCTTGAATGATAAGTGAGAAGTAATAGAAGGTAAGGAAAATAAATTAAGTGCTGCGGGTTCCATACCTCCATTACGTACACATGGGGCGTTCTCGGTGGCGGGAATGAAATTTGGTGAGAGGTGATAAAATAGTTTGTACTTAATGGGCTCGGAGGACTTGCGGGCAGGCTGTGGCGTCCTCCCCGCGAGGCCGACGGTGGATGCTCATCAGACAGGGCTGAAGGCAACCACTGCTGATGGTCTGGCCTGGGTTGGGGCACCAGCAGCCGGAGGCCTGGGCTGGCACGTCTCGGCAGCGAGGGAGGAGAGCCCTGGCCAGGTGGGAACACGTATGTCCGCAGGCAGCGCTGGGGAAGAGGGTCTCCATGTCGCTGCTCCCTGCTCCTCTCAGCTGCCGTGCTGAAGGACTTGGCGCTCCTCTCCCATCTACCTTGCGTTCATCATGCTTCTTCTGTCCTGTACGTGCTCAGTTACTCCAAAGGGAGAAATAATCCCCCTTCTTCCTAGGTGGTTACGCTTGACCTTGTCACTGCCTTCTTGAGAAAATATCAACAAGTGAACCAAATTTGTGGCGCAGAGCAATGCTGGATGGCACGAGCGAAGGCCTGGTTTTTGGGGTGGTTCCTCTTGAGTCCCTTCAAAGCTTTGCAGTCGATGAAAAATGGCTCCTCCAAGCAAGGATGGTCGCTGCCAAGTGGAAAGTGCCGTTACGGCACCTCGGCGTTCAGCCTGTGCTCACTGTTTTCAGCTCCACAGGAGCTGAAGTGATGAACCAGCGTTGACCAGCTCATCCTGCACAGGGAAAACTAAATGCAACTCTGGATGTAAATTTTGGAATTTTATGGATTTCTAGAGGAATATGAGGTACGTTTTGAGTTCCTTCTAGGCACTTCTGTGGCTGTCATCCTTGGTGATGCCGCAACGAAGACAAAGAACTAAACAAGCTAAGAAAATTGTTCTCTGAACTTGACCAGCGTCTTCACAATGCTGGGCTGAGAGAGGCTTCCTCCAGGAAAGCTTGTACTGCCCTGCTCTCTGAAGGAGCTTTCTTCACAGGGCTGAGTCTGGTTGGGGTTACGCGTGCCATGGTAGCTTCACACTGCAGGGCTTAAACCTATTCTTATTGAAATCAATAGATATTTTTCTCACAAAGCCACTTGGAAAGGTTTTTAAAGGATTATTGGAATTTTTGGATTACCACAGATGAATTCATTCTGTTTCACTGAATTGAATTACAGCATCATATCTGTTGCTAGTGTATTAAGCCAGCCTTAAAACGTAGTTCCTTTGTGAAGAGCCTTTTTTGGTTTTTTTTTTTTAAGAGTAAGCAGGAAGGATTTTTCAAAGATGTGTATTTTTCTCAGAGTAATGTTGCATACAGACTGGAGATTGCTTCTTCTATTGAATTGCATAATGAAAAATCAATCAGTTTAATGGTTGACAAACTTTGACATTCAAATAAAAATGTTGCTGGTATTTTCATGAAGACCTGTAGGCAAAACTAGATTCAGTGACTTTAATTTATGCAATAGTAAATGTCTGCCAAAACATTGTACAAATGACTGTATAATGAGGCAATAATAACTGTGAGGAGTGGAAGGAAAAGAAACACAGGCCAAATTTCTCAGTTCTTACAGATAATAAAATTTTGCAAAGCCTTTCAATGTAAAATAAGTTTCTACAGCATCTTTTTTAACAACTCATTCTGTTTTGAAAGCAATTGCTCAAAATCATCAAAACACATTTATCTGAAACTGTGGCATAGTGTCAGGTTACAATGTTCAGTTTTTCTACTTGTTCAGTCTTCTACCCAGACTTCATTTACTTCTTGACCACTTCTCATCTTACTGTATACTCTGCAAAAACGAGCTAAATAAAAAAAGCCTTGTTCATCATGGTTCTATATATTTTTCATGTGCCTGTGAGCAAAAAGGAGGATAAGAGAAGTCCTTCTGCAAAGGAGAAAAAGAAGACAGCAAAAGGCTTGACAAGCTGCTGGTTTTGCACGTGTGTTGGTTGTTCTGACTGTTTTGGGTTTTTTATTTTCTTTGATTCAGAGGGGAAAGAAATCCCAGTAAGGGAAGAAGACACCTTCCTTCCTCATTCATTTCTCCGTTTAATGTATGTTTGAACACAGTACTCGGAGGAAGAGCAAAGGGAGTGCTGAGCCATGCTCGACTTTCTGCCTTTAGGCACTGCCATCCTAGAGGCAGCAGACTGGCTTAATAAATCCCATTAGCCTCTCTTCCTGCTCAAGCATTGTCAAGCTACAAGCTTTTCAGTATCATTTGGTCCAATATATTCATTCTTTCTCCGGTCACCTTTACTTTGCTCTTTCCTTGCCCTATTATTACATGCATCTTAGAAATTTCTCCTCCTAGTCCTAGGACAGGCTTCAAGGACCAACTGGATGACCTGTAGTTGTATGAAGAGGTCTCAGACTGGGAGACTGAGGGGCACAGAAGTTTGAATCAGAGAATTGGTGTCTTGGAGCTCCTGCCATTGACTGAAATTTAATACAACTGAAGTGGAATTCATTTTACCAAAAAAATATTCTTTTCCACCCATACTGTTTGATTTCAAAGCGTGGCTGGCTGTTACTCAGGCTCTTGCCCATATAGCTGGTAGGGAGTTTTGGCTGTGACCGTGTGCGTTGGGTTGTTGGGCTCTTTGGATGCAGAGTCTTTGAGTGTTCCGTTAATGTCAGTAGCAGTGACTGGGGAGTTTTGCCTTGGTTTCCTTCTCTTGGCACTGTTAGCTACTTAAAGCTTCTAAGTTTTGTGCAACTTCCAACTCCCTTCCATTCCTGTATACTCTGGGTGGTTTTGTTAATTCTTTATACTGTAATTGCACTAGCTCAATCCAATTTGGCCTTTTTTTCATATTCCCTTCATGCATTATCCCAAGCTTTGAATACCCTTTTAAAACTGACTTATAAGATTACTAAATTTTTTAAGTACAATTATGTGTCTGAATGGAAGATACTAACTAAACTAGATATAACTTGTATTGCATTGTCTAACAGGGAAAAATAAAAATTACTCTTCCTGTGCTGCGTTCCAGCTCTCACAAGGTAACTCAGCTGCTTTACAGCCACCTGCCCTTGCTACTTCAGTTGTCGCCTGCCTCTTGTTTATCTGACTTATGTTTTGTTAAGTTCTTTAAGGTGGTGACTATGTCTCTTTTTATTTCAGAAATGTCTAATAAACATTGTGGTGCTGTATTAAATAATGTGCCAGGTGACTCACACATTATCACTGGTTAATTGTGTGTTTTACCATTTCTTTTCTCAAAGGAAATGATCCTTTTCTTTTTTGTTTCAGGAAGTTCAGGAGAGTATTCCCTTTTCATTCCCTGGGATTAATGATAATTATGCTTCTTTCCCACCTTTAAAATTCTTCTGATTTTTGTCTTGATATGATGACTGTTTTTTAGTATCTCTGTTTTATAACTGGCAAAAACTAATGGATGAAGTTAATTGATTTCCCTACGGCCATAGAAGGAACAAATGGTAGAGCCCAGATTAAAGCATTGTTCCCATTTTTTTTCCTTCTAGCTAAAATTAGAGATAAGTTACTCTATACCTTTTACCTCTCTAGTAATTTGTGTGGTGAACTAGCATTTCTCTGTCAAGGAGAAGTCTGTAGTATGTTTTGTTCAAGAGCTTTCCATTACCACTTATATTAATGCTTAGATGGAAGCTAGTATGGCAAATGTCTATTCCCAAGTGTAAAAACTTTTTAATTTGTTGTTGTTGTTTAAGTGTAACCAGCTGTGGTATTTATTTGTACTGACATATCTCACAAGTACTTAATTATTTTTAGGGGGGAAATGTTTACGCCATGTTTACACTTTGGAAAAGCTGTGGCAAGGACAGAAATACAGCCATGGCTCGAAGTTGCATCCAGTGTGCGAACAGGGACTCTGTTCTTTTGCAATAGGACTCTGGGGCTTTTCAGCTCTGTTTTTTAAGCAGCATGTGATAAGATTGGGAGCTAATGAAAACAAGGTAAAGCCTGTTAGCTGTCCTAGTTTCAGTCATAAGTAAGGGAGCGTGTATATACTCAGGTATTTCTTTCCCTGTCATAGATGTGAATGAACTCTTAAGGCATAGGGGTTTTGGTACTTAAAAGTTTAAACAATTACTCATGAGGAAACAAGTTTTTCTCAGTGTTTGGGAGATTTATGTTTCCTGTTGACACTTTGCAGCATGAAAGGACCATGCATGTTGCATCTAAAGAGCAAGACAATATTTGATATTTACTGTAAGATGAAAATCTGCATTAAAAACTCTAAAAGAAAATACAAACTTGAGGAGGCAGTAACTGATTGACATCCACGGACGTAATTTTTCTTCTGTGATTGTGGCGTTTCATGCGTTGCTAAATGTCATCCACAGCTGTCTGTTCTACGTGTCAGTCAGCAATACAACATGACAGCTGCTCTTCACCGTTCTGTAGCATCAGTTCATTCAGTAATAAGCTTCCATGTGGTTGTTGTCTCTTTCTTATCTATAAATAAAAATAGATAGTGATTACAGTTGATACTGAATTCTCCCCAGTGCCAAGGTCTTGAGCAAGCAGCCCTATGCACTAAATAAGTTATTAACAGTAGGTCTTCTCTTCCTTCTTGGTGTGCTACTATAACATACATGAGGTTCCTACAAGCACATTGTGCATTCTTAACACTGTCATATTCTGAACATTACTTACTCTTCTAGCCAACATTAACAATAATTTTTAAAATGTTTTTATTGTTGACAGGTAATACTGTATTTTGTACATATCTTTAGAATGGATGTATGGGTAGAAATGCTGGCTTCATGTTCTGAAGTTTACTTTTTTTACTGGTGGTATATAGTTTGGGGCGTATATAACAAGCACAGGTGGAATTGAGTTTTTAGGTAAGCCCTTTTCTTATATATGATCATTGTTACATGACTGGTTTTAGGAAAATAACATATTTATTAATTTTTTGTCAAGAAATACGGCAAAGTCATGCACTCCTTACTGAAATGTCTTTACAAATCATTGCTATAACAGTGTATTTTTAAAATGATTGTATGCATTCTGAATCTTTTCTGATTCTACCATTGTTGTAAGTTTAAAAAAAAAAATCTTTAAAAGTTATTACTGATGTTACTTAGTAATGCATAGGCTTAGCTTTGATATATTTGGTATCTTGCTAACCCTGTTAAGTAACAATTGTCAGTAAGTGGCCTTATTTTTTTTTAATAATTAATATAGCTATAGTAAGTGCCGTAATCTAATATGTAAAAAACATAAAATACAAGATTTTTTCCAAAGTTATAATTTAGAAGTAGATGCCTGACTTCAGTCAGGTAAGAGGCTGGTATCAAATGCTTGCTTCTGCCTTTGAAAACTTACCCCTAAAACTATTCTGGCAAATGAAGTGATATGCATAGCATGTATTCTTGCTTTTTTTAATTGACTCAGAGCTCCTCAGTTGCAGTAGATGTGCTACTGCAGACAGCTGTTAGGAAAAATCTTTTAGATGTAATGGTAGAGGCCTATGATTTTTTGAGACAGAAGGACTGAATTCTGTCACTTTACAGCTCTGAAATTCTGTGTACCTTAATTTTCAGACTCCTGCATCTTTGAAGTTGTAGGTGGTACGGATTTGGCTTAGGTCATTCTTTAAAAAATGTATTCTATCCTGAACTATAAGGGAACCAATACCCACAGAATATGAAAATGTTAATCAAAAAGGCTTAAGTTCTTACACATGTTGATTTGCATGGTTATATAATTTACACTAAATATCAAGCATTGTATGAGATATTTACTAAGAAATAAGATTGATACTGCTGATCTACAAAATGAGTCTGTTTCATGAAAGTTAGGCAAAAGATCACTGAACTGAGACTGCTGTTGGCTTCAAATTCATATAAAGCCCAATACACCAGCAAATAATCAGTGGGTATTTCAGATGTTAGATGAATAGTTGACATCTATTTCTTCTTGTACTTCTAGGTATACTCAATAAGCTTTCTGTAATGTCAGACAATGATTATTTATGTGAAAAATGAGTTGTAGTGGCTTTTTTGTATACCACCATCTTTTTTGTTCATTGCCAAAGTGTAAACTTACCATTTAAAGGCAGTCTCACAGAGTAATTACAGTGAAAAGGAGGACTGGGAAACACTGAGTAACATGACGACAAAGAAAGCGGGTTTTAGAGTCAGTTTATCTCCTGCTGAAATAAATAGGAGTTGCATCAAGTAGGGTTCTTCAGTTTCTAAATTAGTTGTTCTTTAGATATTGTATCATTTGATTTTCATATGAAAAAAACAGCTCCTGATTACATTTTCAGTCTAATGAGCTCTTATGTGAAGCTTGCCTGTAAAATATTTTATTTAAACATACTTTAACACCAGAAAATTCAGACTTGTCAGGGAAGGAATCTAGCTTAAAAACACTTATGAAACTCTGTGCAAGAAGATACCTTTAGCCCTTTGTGTCTGAGTTAAAGTGAACAGGTTCAGAACTGTTATGTTTTTCTAAACTCAGCTTCAATTTTGGCAAGCCATCCTAGATTGCTCTGTAGGTAGTGTTGAAGTTGGAGCTTCATAGCTAAATAACCATCAGCACACAAGTATGTGGCTACATCGCAAATAATTAAAAATGAAGCAACAAAACTTTCTCACTTCTTCCTGACTAAAGCATGCTTTCTCAGCAGTAGAACTAAAACAGTTTGCTAACCTCCAGCATTTGTGTCAGCAGCAAAATTGAAAGTATTTTTTGTCACCTGCACTGCTGTCAGCAGAAAAAAAAATAGAAAGTAGAGGAACATAATTTCAGCACTAACATAAGTATCAGAATGATTTACCTGTCTGTTCTGCTTCACTTTCATCTCAGCTTTCAGGGCTTCATTCATCAATCTTTTATTTACACACGCATATCTCATTTTTACACAATTTCTTTCTCCCTGACCAGATGGCTGCGTTGTCTGCTCGGTGTTCATCAAAGAGAATGAGAAAATACACGGATGCATAGTGTCATCTGGGTAGGATTTGGCTAACTCTGTTTTTCAGCAGCAGTTTTGTAAGTGTTCAGATAATGAAAAAGAACACTTAGACATTTCAGAAAAATACCACAAAATCCTCAGTCTTTTAAATGCATTACTTATTTTTATCTATATGAAAAGATTATCTCTTAGTCTAGGCACCTGTGTGTTTCATCACACACAGCCTTTAAGTGGCAGTAGTTTATAAAACGGAAAGCTGGTCAAAAGAAGAAAGTTACATCTTAAATATAATGAAGAACTATTTTACTGTTTTTTTTAAAAAATGCTAATATTCATTCGAATACCATATACAAATGGTGCTGTAGTTCAATTTCATCTATAGTACCTATTTTGTCTGTATAGGTTCTGGTTTTAGAACAAGCTTAGCAAGTTTGCTTCCAATGAGCTTTTCTTGAAATGTGTAGAACATTTTAGGAGGAAGCTTGTTCTATTCTTAAAATGCTTTCTGATCTTACTCTAACTTTTTGCAAAATTACTCTTGCCTAATTTCACATAACCTGTCTTGTCTGCAGTATTTCTAACAGGTTTTTTGTTGCATTCTTTGTTTCTTAAGTGCTATTCACATACAAACTTAGCCTATAGAATTTAGCTTTAGTGTGATCCATTCATTTTTGCACCTTGTTTAATATATACACAGTAGAAATAAATATTAGTAATTATGTTTCCAATTTTTATGAGTCCCATCATTGTAAATTAGATAGATTCTAAGTGTTTATTTCCTCTTTTTTTTACCGGACTCAATTTCTAGCTTTTGTTTGATAGTAGAGTTTGTGATTGGTTTGGAATTACTTATAGGCTGATTCACTTGACTAATCCCAGGCAAAGAATGGAAAAGAAGAAGTTTGTAGCGAATTCCATTTCATTCCTTTTGACAGTCAGCATTGTATTATGGATGACAAGTACCATTAGATGAATTTTATATCATTCTTCAAGATTAATGTTCATAAAGGTATTTGTACAGATGTAATATGTATTTCAGATGCAAGTTGTTGGCTTTGCTAAAACACAACACATTATGAATAGAACACATGTAAAACAGATTTAAATCGGCTAAGAGACCTCACAAAGGAGCTAACAATGGGAAATAGTCTTTGAAAGGCAGTATTTCTGGCAGGGTAGAAAAGTATTATGTTCTTCAATATTCTTATCAATAATGTAACATAAATACTGTACTACCACTCAGAACATTTGCCACTGACAAAATGATTATGGCTTAATAAGCATTGACAAGGACAGAGCCATTATGCATAGTAATACAGCTTGTAATGGTAAGCATTGGCCATTATAATAAACTACATGTTAATGCTGCTGTAGTCAAATGTATTCTTGTAGAACAGGCAAGATAGGTTATAACTGCAGAACAGACACTATGTCCAGGAAGGAAGTGACTTTGAAAAGGCTTTAAAAATAATGGTAGTAAATGACTTGACAGAAACTCCCAGCAAATCCTATGTAATACAGGATAAATTTGATAATAATATAAAAGTTGCTTTATGCACTGCTGAGGCTAGTATGTTTTCATTTTTGATTCTGCAGTGTGTTCTCATTAATTCTAGTATTTAAATTGTAAACCATGTTGAAGAACTTGCAGAATGTAGAGAAGAGCTTCAAATGTGAGTCAGGCTAGAGAAACACCTGTAAATTAGAGACTTCAAGGTTGGCTTGCTGAGCTACTAAAAAAGAACTTAGTAAGAGAACTGTTAGCATACAAATAACTTCATTGGATCAAGGTTTGTCTACTAAAGTCTCTTTAACGCAAACACAGCAAGGACTAGAACCTCAAGCAAAGTAAATTCATAATTGAAAACTGTGAAACAAGTAACCAGAGAAAGTGATGGCTTTTCTTTCTCAAAAAGTCTTCAAAGTCTGAGTTGCCTTACTGTAAAATGAGCCTATACCGGGCATATAATTTCTGAATATTATAGCTCTGATTAGAGAGATGTGTTTTAATTTATTGGTTAATTTACTGAAAAGGTATGCTGAAAAATGGGTGGAGAAAAACAGTGCCTCAAAACAGCAGTCTCTCAGGAGAAATTGGAGGAGTTGAAGGGAAAATGCCCAAACTGTTTGCTGTGGTGATTTAATCTGTTTTAGAACAACCTACAAAACTGTTTTTGCTTAGACTGGGAAAGAGCTGATGGACATAAAAGAGTGCAAGAAACTGAGCAGAATTGAAAGAGATATTCTGTTAAATGAGAAACAGCAGTCACTGAAGTGAAGCTAAACTGAAACATAGCCCTCTCCTTTTATTCTTTCCGCTGAGATTGCCCAAAGAAGCAAGCTCTGCTTAAACTGGAATGTAAGAAAAAATACGAATTTAGATCATTTATTGTTTTAATATTTTTAGAAGTTTTATATCTACTGCTGAAGAAGTCTTCTGGCTCTGAGGACTGCTATGTCATTTTATACCACTTAATATGTATTTCCAGAGGAAAAAAAATGAAACGCTGAAATGTAGTCAGACTTGAAGCTGGGTATATACAAAATTATGTCTCAGGGCTGAAACTTAGAGAGAAATACAAAGTTCTCTGAATATGAAACAACAGGGGGATAGAGATTGCAGTTGGCCAGTGTCATAGTTAGTCATTTTGCTTTCAAGTTCTCCATAGTCTCCTTTGGTCTTTTTGACTGAAAACATAATGCTAGAACCCAAGACGCTTAGTCTGTCTTTTCTGTGCAAGCCCTTTAAAGATCAAAATTCAAGAAAAACAATGACTGCAGCTCTAGTTGTAAATAGTCACAAGATCCATCTGTGACATTTATTTTAACTACGTCTATTGTTTCACATTGTTTCCATGGAAGGAATGTTAAAAATTAAGCTGTTTAAAAAAAATAACCCAAACCACTAGTTTCTTGTAATCTGTGTTAGAGGATTGAATTTTTCTTTCCTGCTTCTGCTAGAACTGGATAGTAGTTTTAATACGTAAGTTTTTGAGTAAAGGTATAAGAATTTCAAATGCTTTAAAAGGCTCTTTCTGCCAGTAGAGATGTTACAGACTACTTTAGAGTCCTCCTTTCTCCACTGTATGTAGAGGACACCGCCATTTGGAGAAAAAAAGGAAGAGAACTCTGTGTTACACCTGATGGCAGCAAACAGCTAAAAATTCAGAGTTCACTAAGTGACACGGGACACATTTTCTTGGGGCAATCTAATAGGCTGTGAGGACAGCAGGGCATCACTTACACAAGAGCAGGACAACTGTGATTTTGTTGATGGAGTGTCCTCAGCAGGGCATCTCAGGTTTCGGGAATGGTCCATGCTAACAATAACTATCTTTCTGAGGCTGTGAACTGCCTTGAAAATGAATATGAGCCCTTGCAGCATAGAAATGAGGAACTTCAATTTCTGCTGAATCATTTTTCTATGTCTTGGAAGAGAATAGCCATGATAGATGCAATGCAGTGAAAGAACAGGAGCTTCTGGAGTTCCATGCATATCAACAAGTTCCAAAACTGCTATCCCTCCATCTTTATTATGATATAAAAGCTATCAAAATCCAAACACCTCCTCTCCCACCTCCTTTCAACATTATGGAGGTTAATACATAGCATAGTTTGTTAGTTTGATAGTATTTTTATAATACTGTTGTTAGTACACATCTGTGGGGTGATGCACACTCGCAAACCTCATAAATAGGGCTGATATTCCCATTTGTGAGGACAGAAAACTCAACAAGGAGTTTGTTACCTGCCTGAAATCACATGAGATTTAGGTATTTGGGGTATCAGTGGCTAGCTTAGTCCACAGATTTACTGCTGCATAGCCCACAAAATCCAGAGTTTTCACTTAAGGAAAAAACACTTGAAGTAAAACTGTGTGTGGGAGGGAAAACATTAAGTAAATTTTCAGGATGATAGTTGTAACTCGGTTGTAACCAGTCACAACAGAGGTCTGGATACTTCTTGGAAACTGTCAGCTCAGTGTTGCTGCTATGCCCAGTGGCCACTCCTAAAGAGAAACGTAAAACTTAGAAAACAAAACACTAAAGCACCCTTCTGCTAAGGTAAGGCCTTACTAGTTATGAAGTTCACACATGTCTTGCCTCAGAAATACCCTTACTTCCAAACACATTTTGAAAAACCAGAAAAGTTGTAAGACGACAGTGAAATAATCGGCAGTATGGGGCAGGTTCCTTACAAGGACGGACTGAATAGACCAGAACTCCAGAGTTTGCAGAAGAAATGCATGCAGGGTGATCTAGCAGAAGGCCTGTAGCATCATGAATGGTTTGGAGAAAATGTTTAGAAAACAATTTTTAGTTATTTTTCATAGAACAACAGATAACAATGTGGCAAGGCATTATCAGGCATGAGAGAAGTTAATATCTCTGTGGCGTGAGTTTGGGGTTGTTTTCAGTTTGTTTGTTCGGGTTTTTTTCTTCCAGAAAAGTAGTGGCTATTCATTAGTCAGAGGAATGGAATAATTTTAAGGGTCTGCTCAGGAGAATGTGAGTAGATAATCAGTTTTAAACTGTTTCTAGTTCTTTTGTTCTGTCTTTAACAATAGAATTTTAAAGCTGTTTAGCAATGTAGGAACATTTTTTCCTTCCTCGGTGAGTGCTAAGAATGTTAGTGCATTGAATCTTGATAATAAACCCAGGTTCTGTATTTCTTAAGTAAGGATTTTTTTTTAGAAGTTTTCACTTAGTTTACAAAAGGCATTTTCTAAGCCTTTCAGGTTAGATCTAGTTCTAAGGACATAGGACATACATCATTTAGGAATGAGAGCTAGCTAATCATTATGTTTTCCTGTACTTTCAAATCTTTTTTGACAGCTACGGTGTCCTTAACTACTAATTCAGAGAAATGAAAAAATCCAACCACAAGAATATTTAATTGCTATAAGTACCTGCTAACTATTAATCTCTGCTAGCATACAGTAATATAATAAATTTTGTATGGGTATACTGATTACCACCATATGATTATCAGACAAATTACTTATCATCTGTGCTTTTCGAGTGGATTCAAACACACTGCTGCTATTACTGTACTAAACTAAGCAATGAAATGATTTGTTCTGGAGTTCAGTTGTCAAATGCCAAAGAAGTCACTTTTCCCTCGTGAGTGGCATATAGCCTTCCACGTAACCAAAAGCTTGTTGTGCGTTCCTGGAATTCTTAAGCTCTTTAGTCACTATAGGATTAGAGTGATTTTTTTGGTGAAACTTCAGATTTAGTGACAACTACAGAGAAGATTAAAACTTTGATTCGGTTCAGATCTCCATCTTTTTTAAAGTAAACGTGAGTGCATGAAGGAATGGTAAAAGCTGTGGTTTATAAAAAGATGGAATATGGCTGTGTCTTGAAACTGCCATGTATTATTACACATAGGGACTGTTGACAGGCCATGATGGAAACATGTTATATCAGTTTATAAGCTAGCCTTGCCTACCATAACTTCTTTGACCTTAAAAATAACTCCAAAAGAGAGCATGTTTTCTGATTACCTTAAAGGTAAAATAAATAATTTTGTGTTAGGCAGAGCATTATCAGACGGCATTGGGAGGCAGAATGAAAAGAGGCTAGAAATAGGGAGGGGAGAATGTGCAATGATAGAGCGACTGTTTAAAAAAAAGCAAGAAACAAAAAGCCACTGAGGAGACAAACTGCTAGTAGATTACGATTGTCATTCTTGATTACGTGAATATTTTAGGTATTGTAGTATCCTGTTGCAAGTCACAGGTGGTATCAGATGCTTCCATACTGAAATCTGCAGAGGTGCCTTTTGGGATCTTTGTAAATGCTTTTAAGACACTATTTTTAGCATCAAGGTCTACATTATATGCACAGCTTCTCTGAAAGTCTTAGTTGGGGAGCTATCGTTCCTCTGAGCTACCAAGATGCTGATCACCCACAGTAGGATTTCTGTGGAGACATCATTCAGGGAACACTTTCTATTAAGTAAGTATGTGGGTTTTCTTAAAAGGATATCTTATCATCATCTTCTAACAAAAAAATTATCTTGAAGAGATGTAGGTTTTTTTGGTTTGGGGAAAAGATATAAAACCTTCATAAAATTAATTGGTACAATTGCAGATGTTAGCAATTTTTATAGAGATGTGTAGTTCCATGTTAATACTAGTAAGATCCTTTTTTCTTGTGATATCTGTTGGCAGTGCATTTCACAGATTAACTGTAGTTTAAGGGGTTTTTTTAAGAGTGGTGGTTTTTTAGCTTTAAATGTACTTCCTTTCAATTTTTTGCCTCAGTTATGAAAGTAAACAGAAGCTTTTAATTTACCTTCTTAAATGTTTGCTATTTTATCTCTATCATGTCTTCTCCTACTCATCTCGACTTTAAAGAAAAATGTCCTATTTTTCACTCTTATATTTTTTTCATAGCTTTGATCATTTTTGTTGCTCTTCTCTAGAGCCCTTTCGTCTGTTCTGTACTTTTTTTTTTTTTTAAAAAGACTGTGACCAGAACTGAAGACAATGAGGGAGGAAGCTGTTTTACTCATAAGATAGACTTATAATAACATACCTTCTGCTAGCAAAATAAACTTGCTTGACTGAATAAAAAAAAAATCTTTAAAATTCCTGAAACTGCTTTCTAAGCACTCGATTTTAGTATTCTTGGTAGATTTATAATAGTGAGTTTGCCTAAACTTCACCCTTACACTTTTTTTTTTCCCCTTTGCTGCTCAATATCTGTTTAGATTAGGATTTTCCAAGGATTTAAAGGACTTTCTGGTACCATTGAATTTCAGACTCCACTAGACGCCTTTAAATAGCCCATTCTTACTGAAAGACGTTTTCCTACTATCTATCTATGTATGCTTAAAGAGCTCTTTAGATTTGAAAGAAATAATGTAAACAACTATTTCTTTTAAGGATTCATTCAGGATTTGGACTCCTACCTATATGTTTGTATGGATATGTATTTTAATTCCAATCCATTGCTTTTAAATGGAAGAATTTCTTTTAATTTTAATATTGATGATTGTGAACACTGAACTTACGTGTGCAAGCGTGGTAGTCATGTCTGGAAAAATTACCTAAAACCTCCATGTGAATACAGAAAATTTTTCACACTGACTCATTTTTTAAATTATAACCTACAAACAAATTTTGTAATTCTTATTGAGGTAAGTGTCATGAAAGTATACTTACATGTTCCCGTCTTGTTTTATACTGCTTTATATTTCTCATCTTCTCCCTTATCAAAGGAAGATAGAAGGTGCTGTATCTCTAGCAAAGAACTCCCTTTTTTTCCTTTTCTTGTTCATTAAAAAAATCAGATTACTTGGTAATGCTAGTGTTCATTGCCTTGGCTTATCTGGATAAGAAATAAGTATGAAATTTCCAAAAATATTGTGTCCAAGTGACCTGGTAGAGGAAAAAAAGGATTTCTGATTAGAAACCAAGACCAGTTAGGTATGCAAGACTGCATCTAATTTATGCATGCAGTTGCCATGACTATGTATGCACATTGGATAATTGCTAGCACAAATGACTGCTGGCATTTGCACACACATTTATCCAATTAGTATGTGCAATCAAAGTAATTTCATGCACAAATTAGTTGCACAATTGTGCATGCCTTCTGCACATGTAATTGTATGCCTAATTGGTCTGAAAGTCTTGTTCACAATGTGTGTCTTGATTTTTATTGCAATATAACATAAAAAACTGTGAATTTTATTTGCAGAAATGCAAATTTTGTGTAACGTTAGCATTTAGAAAAAACGCCAAACTCTTTTTACTAGATTTCACAAACATTTCCCTGTGTGCTACCTGTAGGCAATGTGAGCTCGCATTCCATAAATTAAATGACAGTTGAAAATTAAACTTGCCTTGAGTTTTTAATAATTACAGCCTTAATAAATCCTACAAATCATTCTATCCTTTATGTAGAAATAAGGCCACAAAATTGCACCATTTTTGTTCCTTATATGCTACATATAACATTAAAAAATAATACTTTATTATGAATGCTTGCATGCAAAAGATGTTAAAAATATCGCCAGTTTTATATTAAAAGAAAATGTATTAAGCAGTATATTTAGTTCATAAAAGCATGAAAGCCCTGTAGAAAAAAAATACTGGAATCAGTGAAGTCATAATTTCATTTGATACAATTATTCCACATTCGATCCTATGCTCAAATCAGGGCTTCTTTAAAAGTGAGTTTATTTGTTTTATAATCATATTTACTGAAATAAATTTTTAACATCTTGATTATAACAAGGAAATCAAAGCGCTTAAGAAGGAAGCCCTGTTTTTCTTTAAAAGTACCATCAAAATGATAAATTTTGACCAGACTGTGTAAAGTAATTAGCTAACAGAGAAACTTCGTGACCATCTATAACATATCTATTGTTTTATTATCTATAAATCATTTAATTGCAAAAGTTTTGGCATGGCTTTTAATATTTCTGATAATGTGGTACAGTGTTTTCTGTGTTCTCTCATCTTGCATCCAGTGAGAGGTAGGCATAGGAAAAGAGATTATGGATTGTGGCTTGGAAAATGTTTAAAGTAACAACAGAGATATTGTCTGCCTTTGAATTTTCCTGGATTATTGTTGAAATGTTTTCTTTGGTCTGGCAGTCCTAAAAGTGGTTTTCCAAAACTAGCCCAAAACTTGCTTTTCCAAGAGGAAGAGCTGTCTTAGTTAAGCACACAGTATCAAGGAGAGTTAATAGGTCGTCAGGCACTTATTGGCAGATAAGAGAAGCTGATAGTGATCTTCAGGGCTTTCCAATATGAAAAGAGCTTTTCTTATCTACCTTTGATGTGCTCTAACCTTAAGACCATTCTGGTGATAAAAGTGTAGAGAGACGTTTCTTGCGATTTTGTTAAAAGACACTGTTTATGCCACTGTCACATTGTTCAGTGTAATTCTGATAGCATGGCAAAATTTCTGAACCATTCCCAGACAGTGAGTCTGCCAAGGCAGCGTCAGCAGCATGTGGTGAACCAGAACCTCTTGGAGAAAGAATCCAGTTGTTGACTAAACCACTATAGCTACGAGAAGGAGCAAAGAGTCTGGAGCAGCGCTGGCCAAGTGGAGACCCCTCACTTAACTACTAAGCGAGTTAGTTAATATTAAAGAGGTGGGACATGCAACACCCACAGGACATGCTACATATAACAGAGAACATGCCGTGAGTTTGTCTTTGGCTACGCTTTAATGCGAAGCTATTCAGGTATCCCCTTTAGCATTTGGACCAACAGGTTAAAGTTGTCTTTTGCTGCTTCCAGTGTAGCTGAGCTAGGGATATGAGTGCTGATGGCTGTCAGCCTGGCATTTTCAGATTCAAATCCCAATAAGGATGCTTTGTTTGAAGACATTTATTCATGCTTTTGTTTTTAATAAAATGAAAGAACTAACGAAAATAATCCAACATATTAGAAAGGTAAGTTACAGAGTTCAACATTGGTTATTTGGGAAGTGTTTGTGTAAGCACTGTTTATTTTCTTTTGTTAATATGTGATATGTAAAGATAACAGTCTCGCAGCAGAGGCCCTCTTCAGTCTGTGTGCAGGTAACTCTTTCAGGGAGTGACAGCCGTTTATGCTGTGAGTTTGCTGCCTGTGAGAACAGTCCTGTGTTTACACTGGAAGTGGCCAGCACACCAACCAACCAACCAAACAACCCAACAGCCCCAGAGGACTGTAAGTGATGGTGGTCATGTCCCCTCCTTCTAACAGGCTTTTTTCATAGGGTTCCCAGAGAATGTGTCAGTCTTGGCAGGTTGTCACCTAGACAAAGAGCAGTCCAGTTCGGGGTCCTTTGAGATGCACGGTACTAGATTTTTTCAGGCTGCAACTGAACTTAGTATGAGTTGTGAGTACTTGCTTTTCTTGGGAAAGAGGCAAATGTGAACATGACTCCCAGTTCTGCTTTCCCAGCAATTCCTTGTGTTTTGAGATGTATCACTTTACCTCAGTTTATTTGTCGAATGGGATTCATGATGTAATTTTATGCTCTGGGAGAACCGGGCATATAAGGTAATTAGTACTTAGAAGAAAACTGTTGGCAATACAGTCCAAATAAAAGACCTTGAGGAAATGGATGGTTCTATGCTGGTTTTGCACGGAGTAAATAAAGTAGGGAATTTTGCACAGAATTGTTAAGACTGAGAGCAATATTGAAGACTTGCCTGAGGGAGCACGCTTTGTCTTCTGCGCTAAATAAGGGGGGAAACAGTATACGGTCACGGAATTCAATATGGAACGATGATGGGTGCAGGCAAGAAAGTTAAATTACCGTTGCTGGTACAGTATTATTCTTCTGCTTAGGTTTTCTTTTTGAATAATTTATAATCTTAAGAAAATTAAAAAGAAACGTTGGCGTCTGTCTGTCCAGGGGTTCCCCCCGTACACGTGAAGAAAGGGGGGGAGCGACTGAACTCGAGGGTGAGGTAGGACCCTCTGGACACAGCGGCTCAAATCTTGCGGCAGTCTCTGGGTACGGCCCCTAGCTGGCCTGACGGCTCTGCGTAGCCTTCGCTCACCCATTCCAGCCCACGGCCGAGTTCTGTACCCTCTTTTCCAACGAATTAGCCCTTCTGTTGGTGCCTGGGTTGAAGAGCGGTGCGCGGCCGGAGAAGCAGCCCGCCGCCCGCCTCACGCTTTCCCGCCTTCCGCGGCGGCGGGCGGGGGGGCCGGTGCCTCCCCGGGGCAGCGCTGCCTTACACTGACACCTGCCGGGAAGGCGGCCGGGCCTGCGCCCGCTTTCCTCAGAGGAAGGAAAGATTCGGCAGGCCAGGAGGGCGGCCGAATCCCAAATTCTCTTGCGTGACTGCTGGCTTCGGCAGCGGGTCTGTCAGCAGGAGCTGCGGTGCTTCTGGAGGGAGCTGTGAGGAGAAGCACCGGCTTGGGACTAACGGCAGTTGCAAACAGGCGGCGACACAACATTGAACTCCGCGCAAACGCGCTACAGGTCTGCCACTGGCTTCTACCCACTTGGTATATCTTTCAGTGTTATTTTCCGTGTTGGCTTCCATTTAACTTTGTGTATCAAAGTGGTGAGAATTAAGCGCAACCCACAAGCGGTGCGTTTGAAACATTTCAGTAGGTAGAGGATGAACAACTTCGTTTTACACTGAAATTTGTGACTGTCTGCTGTTAGGGCTGGCTTGGGGTTTTTTTGAAGGCAAAAACAGATGAGTAAAAATGAGTAAATGAGTAAAAAATGAGTAAATGAGTAGAAAACTTGGGCTTTGTTGAGCTTTTAGGTGAGTTATATGTATTATATCTGAAATGGTTTAGATGTTATTTGTCTGGCTGTGGTAGATAGGGTGATTTGTTTTCTGTAACAGTGTTTCAGATTAATTCGCAATGGTTTAGATAACTCATTCAAAGGCTGAGCATAGATTAGGCTAAAATTTCCCTTTGATATTCGTAGATGAGATAGTTGGAAAACATTCAGTGCATATACCTACCTCTTGCAGAAATAACTATAAACATCTGACGATTAAATTAGTTCTGTAGTCTGTTAATGGAAGGAAGTGAAGTATAAATGGATTTTTGAAACAGAATTAACAAAGCAACATTAGGGTCACATAATATCATAAAAGGGTCTCTGCTGCATTATGGGCCACAAGTAGTAAGTCCATTGTACAAGCATACCCTCTATATCTCCACGGAAAAGCTTAGTAGCAAACAAAAATCCTTGACACAGTTCTTGAAATCAAGTAATTCGTGGATAACACAGTAAAAAGCAGTTTGACCAGGCACAAAGAATATTGAAAATCATTCTCTAACTTTTTAAACAGTAAATAAGCAGATTCAAAGGGCTAGCTAGTGGCATGAGAAGATAACTGAAGGCAAAATTTTGTTTTTATTCTTTAATAAGAATTCTCTTGAATGTTTAAAATATACGAACAAGGCATTCTGCATTATGAAACAGCAACGATTATTACATAGACGTGCTATCAAAGCAAGAAAATTAAGTCACTGGTTTGTACATCTCTTTTTTTCTCCTCTATGCACATGGACGCACAGACCGTTAGGCTTCCTGTGCCACTTCCACAACCTGAGCTGTACAGTGTCCTCTTTCCTAGTACCGTCCCAGCGCAACATACTAACCAGCCTGCAGTAGCTCCTCCCTATGCTCTTTGTGTCCCTCACAAATTAAAGTACCAGGAATTCAAAGGACTTTTATCTCTGTTAGAGTCTCTGCTTCCTTTAAGGATGATGAACAGATCTCTATATACTTCACTTACAAAGTAAAGAACCAAAATTTAGCAGACAAGTATTGTAGTTTACTTTTTAACTTCTCATGGACCACACCTCAAATATAAATTATTGTCATTCTGTAATGCCATTGCTTGCAATGTTTAGCTAAAGTTTAGTTGCTGAAGTTCGGTTCTCATTCACTTTTAAAAAAAACATGTAAAGCAGGAACCCTTCCAGTTATCCAGATATGAAGTTTTGCTTATTTGGAGCAGAAAATTATGACGAGAGCTGCCTCTATCACTGCTGATTGTGTTTCTTCAAATGAGTCATCTCCTACCCCTGAAGGTACACAGCAAATCCTATTCCTTTTTTGCTTGGTTTTTAAAAATTGTTTGGGGACTGCTTAGCACAGCAAAAGCCAGCCTGCTTGCACTTGTAGAACTGCGAGCATTTTAATACTACGCTTTCATTTGACCAAAATCTGTTCTTTTGGAATCCACTTGTTAGCAGAATAACTGGGTGATTGCAGATACTGCAGCTGATGAAAGTGTCAGTTGCCTCTGGGCATAATGGATAAAAATTTCTTTTAAAAAAAACGAACCAACCCTGCATATGTAGCACTTACACATTTTCAAATCTGTTTTTTGACAGACAATGAGATAGCACATGCTATCCTAAATAGGAAGCTTGCACTTATCTGAGCTCATGCACAATATTTTACTTTGAAGAGTGATTTCAAATAAAATAACTTCTAAATGTTTAAAGCCTAACCATAATGTCTTAAAAAAGAGAAAACTCACACTGATGCCAGAGAATGGTTTTGCTGCAGGTAGATACTGAAGTTTTTGTTAGAGTATATAACCAGTGGGGCAAGGAGCAGAGCCTTACTTTTGGTATCTATAAAATACTTCTTTTTTCATATTTGCATTGTAAGATGAAATGTAATTTCAAATCTGAAAAAATTATAAGGTACGTAATCATAATTGCAGGAAAGACTAGTCCTTAGTTTGTACCATAGGTGTTTATTAATGTCTTATAGCTTTGTCTTTTATTGCATGAACTTATTGTAGGTTGTTGGAACATGCCTTATCCTATTAGGAAAGCAGATGCAACATTCAGGGCCTATTACAGTTAGGCCTGACTTTCATCATAGACAAAGCATAGGTACAGACAAGCAAAATAAAGTTCAATCTGATCTCAAATTTGATTTGGAAACAACATCCAAAATGTGTGGATGTTTTATTCAGATTTTATTTTAAAGCAGCTGTTGCGGTGAATTTCCAATTCAGCTGAATCAATAGGCAAACTTCCCATGGACTTAGAATGTATTTTGTGAGCTGAACTCAGAAACATCATTGTGCCAGTGTAAGTGCTTAAGGTGTGCCAGTGTGTTGAACACTGTGATGCTGGTCACCTCAGCTTAAGAAAGACGTAGTGGGACCAGAAAAGAGCCAGAGAACGATACAGACCGATGGTGGTACAAATGGCTTCTGTATGAGGAGAGCCTGAATGGCTGAGGATTGTTCAGCCTGAGAGAGGGAGGACAGAAGGGGGATATGTTAATGGTCGATATAATGAAGAAGGGATTGAAAGTAAATGCAGGATGGTTAATTGCTGTTTTGCTTAACCAAAGCAAGCAGGTAATTATCAGGGTGATGCTTTAAAACAAGTAAAAGGAAGTACTTTCTTGCAAACTGTAGAACTTGTAGGATTAAAAGGACCAAAAGAGACTGGGAAAATTAACGAAGCCAGAGTTGATCAGTTGCTATTAGATACAACAGTCTATATGAAATCTCGGTCCCAAACTCCTGGTTATCAGAAGCTAGGGCAGAGTTCCTGAGGAAAGACCACACTGTCTAACCTGTTTCTTACACTTTTTTCCTAAGGATTTCCTACTAGACATTATAAAGACAGGATACTTGGATGGATGCACTGTGGCAGTTCTCTGATGCCCTTACTTGATTGATTACGCTAGTTCCTGAAGCTTAATTCTTAGAGCTTGGAATATAGTTTTCATGGGCTTGGGATACAGATGGTTGGCTGACCCCTAAGATCCAAAGCCTAAATGTAGACATGGTCAGAATAGAAATAAGTGCATTTTTTTAGTACCTAAGAAAATTGGAACAATGTACCGCTGAAGTACTAATACAAGCTAAACGTTGATTGTTTCACCTGAGGTTCTCATGCACAGATTACACTATGTTGCTATATCTGTTCTATCCAAATACAAGTGACAGTATGCCATTCAGTATGCCTTTTGGTTCTTTTCTTCCTTTCTTCCTTTCTCAGATTATATTCTTCCCTTTGCATATGGTTTGCAATTCCCTCTCTTTTTTTGTTGAGCTGGAGGTTAGTATACTTAGTGTTTTTCTTTTTTTTTTTAAAGAACTGTCACATGAAAAATACAGTTTTTTGCTTATCTTGAATGTATTTCTACTTTCAGCTTTTGATCTAAAACT
Organism: Haliaeetus leucocephalus; assembly: GCF_000737465.1. Classification (NCBI taxonomy): domain Eukaryota; kingdom Metazoa; phylum Chordata; class Aves; order Accipitriformes; family Accipitridae; genus Haliaeetus; species Haliaeetus leucocephalus. The sequence continues at coordinate 3,272,462 of NW_010972776.1, read as the reverse complement.
ACTTAAGCAGCATGATTTTTTTTTTACAAGAAAGGGACAGTAGAGGGAGGTGTTCTCTAACTTTCTTACTATCAACTGTTCCGAAGTATGTAATGAAAATCAGTTTTACCATATGATTTGAATGATATCTGAATACAACAACTATTACATTGCAGTTTAAACATTTTGTGTTTGAAAACAGAAGTTGAAAGACTGTTGAAAGTGTCCAAGATACTTAGCATATGTTCTGGGACTGAATTTGAATGTGTTTATTCAGACACTTGGAAGGCTTTATATACATTTGAAGGAAGACAGTTCTGGTTCCATAAATTCAAAAAATCATAACAAGATTGTCTTTAAGACATACATTTTAATGAAACTGATTTTGGCGTGTTTTCTGGATTTTAAGTCTCTGGAAAAAAAAATGTGATCACTGTGATTGTTTTTAAATTTACTTTTGAAGTTCAGATTCATTTTTTACACATAATTCCAAATTTTTTTTCTCCTTGTGGCTACTTAGGGTTGGCTTCTGTACACTTGTCATACATCTCAGGATGTATTGAGCTGCAATTCTTTCCCCTCCTTATTACTGTCCTTCTCTGCTTGCTTTTTCTTTCATTGTCCCAGCAATCCAGTGCATTCTTCCCCCTCTGCATCTCACCCACACTCTATTTTTTCCTATAGTCTCCCTGCATTAATCTGCACATAGTTTTGTCTTTCAGATGCTCCTTATTTCAGGGGTCACAGTCTCATTCTCTCTCACCTGCCCCATCCCTGCCTTCTGTGCGTTTCTGTTCATTTACTGTCCTCTGTTGTGCACAGTTTCCCACAAACGAGGACCCTCGATTTGATAGTCTTTTATCGACCACTTCCCCATTCAGACTCATGTTCCTCTCTCTGCCACCTCCTTGCCGTATTTCCTAACAACAGGTTTGCTTTCATTGAATCTTGAGGGAAATAGCATCGCATTGTTGAAAGGTGCGTGGTCTCAATCCCAATGAAAATAGGAGGACAGAGTCTAGCCATCCAGAGCGAAATGTTCACAGAAAAACTGTAATAGTTTGTGATAAGCTAAATATTTACATGGAGGCTGGTGATAAAAGTGTGTCTGCACACTTTGTGTAACCAGAAACATACATTTGGGTGAGGTTTTTTCTGAGTGTCATTTAAGTGGATGAAAATAGGTTTTGTCAGAACAGACATATGGATCCCTTCCCAGCTATTTCCAAAAGGGTTCTTGTCCAACCTCTCAGTAACCTCATTTGTAAAATGGGGGAACAGTACCTGCTACCTTCGTATGGTTTTGCTCCATAATTGGGTCTTTGAAGCATGGTCTTTTGGCTTCCATCCCAGTGCACCTGTCCCTTGGTGAAAGGGTATTTGATGGGGCTGTTTGTCTCTGTCTCTCAAATTGCTGATACGTTGGTCAGTCACTTTCCCAGCTGGGGAGCCATATGTCGCAATTGCTTATGTTCAGTGGCTTTGATTAGGCATTTTTCTTTCAATTAAATGAAAATTGTCAGATTTTAAACAGAAGTATTAAGAGTGTCCATTTGTAGATAAAAGGTGAAGTCTGTAGGAGCTGTGAAGTAAGCAAGCAGTACAAGTTTACATAAAATGAGTACAAAATTTGAGACCCAGCAGTATTTCTGAGAAGTATAACTTTTGATAATAGCACGGAATTACATACCCATAATGAGTACTATAATGGAATTTTATAGATTAGCGAATTATTACCTTTGGTTTGCTTTTTCAGAAGATAGAAACAAACTATTCATTAGCCTTGTTTATTCTTCAAGCTGTGAGTTGTTTTATATGTGGATTGTAGTGTGACATTTATTTTCAAGTGTCTGTTCTTTACTGTACAGATGTTTTTACACCTATTTACACCTGTTCTCCTATTAATTTGGGGGTATGAAAGTATGAAAACTGTTGGTACATGGATGCCGTTCATGTCTGTAAATTTACAGCAAAGAATGTAAAATTAGCATTTTTCTTTCAGTCTTCAATCACATTTTTAAATTATTTCTGCTGTATTGTTTTCAGTATGGGGGTATTGTTGAGTGCAGACACCTGAAGCAATCTTCCATCACTTTTCACAAGAGAAAAAAGTTCAGATGAAAGCATTTTGCAGCATGGACAGCATAAAGATTTATGCAACCTTTACTTAATCAGTAGAAAGTATATATAGAGGCACCTTTTATGGAAAAGTGTCTACTGCTTGCTGGGTTTTTTCCCATTAACATTAGTAAAAAATCAACTATCAACCTTGTTAAGAGTGAATGCTTACTACTTTAGAAAAAATATTGCATGATTTTGACTTTGAAAAACCAGCAGAGAAATGTCCATAATGCTTGGTTGCTAACTGACAGGTGAACAAGGATTATTAAAGACCAGGACTACATTTTCATAGAGTTTTCGTGTGCAGTTATTTAATTTAGGATTGTACTTATAATGTCTACTTGATACAAATCACGTAACTGCATTATACAGATACACCTTTATACACAATTTTTATTTGCATCCAGAAAGAAAATATCATTAGGGAAAATAATTTCAGATCAGCTATTTTTGCATGTCTTGCTGGCACATAAGTGGCATTTGACTAGTGTGGAACATCTGATAATGAACATAGCAGCATCAAAGTTTGAATTAAAAATCCACCCCCTAGAATGAGTAGCGAGGCTTAAATGATAGAAACTAAACTGTTGGGTTTTGTCTTGTATGTAGTACAGTAAACTTACTTTTAATTTCTGTTATATTTGTATGGAGTCTAAAAGTTTTTTTGTTTCTTACAGGAAAAGCTATCAAGAGCTGAGTTTTAACTATGTCTTTCCCTAGTCCTTGATAAATTGGATTTTGTGTTGCATTTATTGCACGTCATTTTAGAAGATTTAATGAGGACCTTCACAGTAATGTCAATCATGAACGAATGGGCTCATGAACAAATGCTTACTGGCCAGCTGGTAAGCGAAGGCTTCTTAATCTCACAATTTGGTTAAGGAGGAAAAAGATCTTGGATTTGAGTGTAGCATACTAGTATGGTCCTGTTTGGACACCAGAATCACAAAATCTGCATGAAAGAAGCAGCTTCAGTGATTCAGCTTGTGGCAACGGTTGCTGCTTATCCATTACTGTTGGCTGTGCCTGCATGTGGTAAATTGCTTCAGGTGGAATTATTGTCAAGTCTCACTCCAAGAAGGTAAATTCATAACCTGACTAACAATAACCACTGGACCAAAAAACTCTGCACAGTTTAAAACAGTAAAGAAAGAGGTATTAAAAATATCCCAAACATCAGATGTGTAGGAGCTCTGGAACCTCAGACTCTGGCACATGTTTGTTCCACATGTCTGTCAGATCTCAATGTGTTTTTTATGACATGTCAGTAGGACATGTCATTTAAGTGTTGATTTTTGGGGAATAAACATTTGAAAGTGAACAGGCTTGCCACTTGCTGAAGTATGTTTGAATGACAGCTGTTCTGTTTTCCTAAATTTCAACAAGAAAACTAGCTTGAAGTTTTCAGGAGCTAAATCTGGCAGCTTTTTGATACAAAGGAAATTATGAAGGGCTGGAGCACTAACAGAAGTGGGGGTGGAAGCACAGTTGCAGAACAAAAATCAGAAATAAATATGGATTTATTTTGCACTTTAATTTACATTCTTGCCATATTTTAGAACCCAAAGCAGAATAGGGGTACTTTAAGGCCACTGCTAGTAAAAAATATTTTGAAAAGGCTGTGGGAGTATGTAATCTACCTTCCTTACTACATCCAGTGAAGTTCAGAGTCAACACAGAATTGAGAATGCAAGGCAAAGATAGCACAGCTGTGGCTGTGCATCCTCACCAGGGGGACCAGGCTAGAACCTATCCTGCACACTGCACTTGCCATTGGTTTATTACACTTATTTGGGTGATGGTTAATCCTCACCATTCTCAAAGCTGTTAGTATCTGGTGCATGGTTATAAATTAATAATGCTTTGGGTATCATATCTTTGTTTCTGCAACTGCTGCTAATGAAGTTCTCTGTGTGCAGATTTTATTTAAATTCCACTTTTCTTTTGATCTTGCTGTTAGTATTTGAAGTTGACTGATATTTATCACTGTGTTCTCATTACCTGCCCTAGTTTCCCTGGTGCATACCCCATGGCCCTCTTGCTTAATGCTGAACTGGCAAAGATGCTGGCAAACGTATCGTAGACAAGCTGATGAAGTCAGTCTAATGACTTAGGCTGGGTTCTGAACTTAAAGCTTTTGCCATTTTGGTTGAGGTATTTTTTTGTTTTGATTTTCTTTGGGAGGGGTAAGGGGTGTTACACCCAACAAAAACTCTTGGTATGGAAGCAGCTACTAAGCTAGCATAGCTAGTCTGACAAACTTAGCTTAATATTTGGTGAACATTCGATGATAGATCATGGAGGGCTTGAGCAAGTCAAATGAGTATTTTAATTCATAGTTTTCAGTGTATTTCTCCTACTGTTAGGTTACTCATTTTAAAAGTGGCCATATTTTACTGTCAGTATCATTTTGAAGGAAATGGCGCTCATTTCAGTATAAATGAAAGGGAAGTGTTACCATAAGACAAATTTGTGATGAGTGTTCTTCTGTTGGTACAGATGGCATCTGTGTATTTTTATCACTATAAATCACTCACAGTTGGAGTCATACTTAGTCCAATATCTTGCTTTATGTTTATTAAAATAATCACAGTTTTAGGTACGATATTAATCGCTTGGTTTTTCTGAAACATTTGGATTGGTAGATGAAAAAAACATATTTATTTTGAGAAAGCAAATGATACAATTATTTTCCACATATTTACAAATTTACAAATAATAAACAAACTATATTGCAACGCAGTGAATTAGTAAGCTGAAATATTGATTTGTAAGCCTTATTTTTCTCATACAATATATTGCAAGTATATGACTGATAAATAGGGATTTCAGATAGTACCAGTAAATGCACTGGGGATAGTTACCTGTGTTTAAACACAAACTATATTTTTTATTTTTTCCCAAAATTCCCAATCCGTTGGTAAAATCCTCAAAAAGTCTTGGATTTGTTTTTTGTACTGTGATGACTACAGTGGCATTCCACCTCTGAATTGGTAATAGTCCCCAGCTCTACTAGTTTAGACAGGATAGAAAGATTTTAAAGACCAAATTTTCAGCTAGAATACAGCTACTTGGATGTAACAGACTTGGTTCAAACTATTTATTTCCCTTCTTCTGGGGATTGCTGATGACTTGTTTGGCTGTTAGCATAACCAAAGCAGTTTACAGACTCTCTTGCATTATACAGGTTACCTATACTCCAGAGATGCAGTGCCCTCCAGATTAGGAGTGCCCTGTCTATTCCTCCAGCACCTGAGCCAAACCCTACACGCACAGAATGTGAGAGCAGAGCCATAAGTGCCTACATGCTACTACTCTTTGCTGTATCTGGTGAGTTTGTCTAACTTGTACTATAATATCTACATAAAATGGACTATGAATCACTGCAAATGATGTTGGCAACATTCCACATAGCAATAGAAATGAGCTATGGGCTGTGCTCTTCTTCGTGTTTGCAAAATGGTAAAAAGGCAGCATGTTTGCTCCAAGCTTTCCAAACTACAGCTGAAGGAAAACAAAAAGAGTAATTTCTTCATTCTCTCAAATGAAAACCAGTTGCCCCCTGCTTTCCATAGGATGTGTGAGGGAAGCAGGCCTGCATGTACAAAAGATGTAAAATGATGCCAACTGGTTATATAACCTATGTGACCTGATCAAGATAGGCAACTTCTTACTCAGTTACTGTTTTTTTCATAATTAATGCAGTTTTCCTGTTCTGAACCTCAGCAATTACCCAGTTGAGTTAACTTTTAAAGAATTGTATTCAAACTATGAAATATTTAAATTCAACTAAGATGTAGCCAGATAATTTTGCACCAGTAACATTTATTGAAAACTATAAGAAAATGTATGTTTCTATAGGCAGACACACCCAACCTAACCAGTTTCAAATTTGTACACACTTGCATTAGCAAATTGTAGCTTGCTTTGCTCAACTGAAGTATGAGTCATAAAGATATCAAAGAAAATAACATCCAAAATTCCACTTTAAGAGTAACACGTAATTATAAAATTGGTTGACTCAAACAGGCTTCTTCATAAGCAGAATTATCTTGAATGACCTTCTATCCAAATACGCCTTCACACAAAGGGCCAACACTTGCTATCCCTGTTCATGTGAACCCTCCGAGCATGTCAGCAGAATTATTCAAAGGGCAGGTTTACAGAGTCAGGATAGCTTTAGCACTGCCGAGCTACTTGCATGTAAAAACATGGGAGGTGGGCTTTTTTGTTTTTTTCTTTGTTCCTGTAGTACATATAACAAATGTACTTTACTGTTAAATACTCTGGATACACCAGGAGAACACAGCATTTGTATTCATGGTATAAAATGTAATTAGGAAGAGTTCCCTGTCCTCACTTGATTGGTAAAATTCAGTTTCCTCTGTAATGGCGAACGGACAAATTTTTCACTCTTCACTGTTCTGACGGGAGTAATTTCATTAACTTCAGGGCAGTTACTTAGTATTTACTGCCATGTAACTGAGTTCAGAATGTGCCCCCTCAGATTTGAAAACACTCAGAAAACAGTTGTGAGAACATCATGCTGCAGAAGATTGTAATGGAGAGAAAGGAATATTTCAGAAGATAATTTACCTAATTATTTTATAAATTCATATTTACACATACATACATTTATATTTACATATTTACACATCATAGAAAAAGGGTCAACAGAAGTCATCCAATTCAAGGCACTGTGATGAGCTGGGATCAGCTTTGCCTAGAGCATGTTATGTAAAAAACAATAGCTTACTATTAGGTCTATACGAAATTATATTCTGCACTTCATAATAAAGTGCAGGCAGTAGATATAAAGGTTTTACCTCGAGTAACCTGAAATTAGTAACAGAACTTGAGAGAAAAAAGGATTATCCCATATACACACATATTTTCCTATCAGCTAAGAATCTTCACTGTCTTACCATTCTAATGATGGATCTATCATGCTTACCAGCTGGCAGACTCAGATTGTTTTGTTTTGGTTTTTGGTTTTTTGAGTAGAAATGGCTTATAATACTCTACATATTGAGATGTTATTAATGTTTAGAATAAACCTAGACGTATTAAATATAAAGCATTATCCATGTCTGTAAACAGAAATTAATGTCATTAGGAGATAATTGTGTATATTTGTAATTAAGTAACATTCTCAAGTGAAATTACATCCGTTGTACTTCCTATATTGGTTCACATGTCATTAATATTAAAATGCAAGACAGACATCCTTCAAAAGAACAACATGCAGTTGTACAAAACTTTAATTTTTAAAAACGAGTTACAAGATGGAGTTATTTTCCTGACTAAAACATCATGTAGCTTTGTGTATTATAAAAACCTGCATAGAATTTGTAAGGAAGAGCTGGAGCTGTAAGAGCACTGAATTGAGGTACCACTGTGCAATTCTTTTGGAATTTCTTGGTGGAAGAATAAATTTCAAACATGTCTTGTAATGCCCTTTTAATGGCAGTTACCTCAGTAAGGTATTTTTTCAGTGTATTTCTTTACTTCCTCCTCCTTCCACTTCATCACTCAGTACAAGATACCAGCTTGCATTAACTTATTGTATAATCTTTATTAATGTCATGATGTAATAATATTATATGTCCCAGAAAAAACTATGGGAACTCCATATGAAAATGCTGTATAATTATTTCTTGCACTTGATTATAAGCGTGGAGCAAGTCTAAATCAAAAAATCATATTTAATTCACACACAAAAATATTACTGGAGTAACAAAATAGAAATTGTCAGATATGAGAGATCAGAAGTTGTTTTCCCCACATCTGCAGGAATGCACTCAGTGAATTGATAAGGCAGATAGTACAATTTTTTCTACCAAATTTTGTAAGATAGCTATTGCAAGGTTTCTGCCATCTGTAACTCATCTTAGTGAGACCAGCTGTTCTGCTGTTATTTTGACCACATCCATTTCATAATTGGAAAATCCATCTCTTTTAGGTTTGGACTTGATCCAAAATAAAATTTGTAAAGCAAAAATAAAATGACAAACTGAGACACCAGATCCTACCGTGCCTATCCCTCTCTCCACTTTGAATGCAGTGGCTCTTCTACTTTGTATTCTGGCTTGACTCATCTGTAAATGTGAATGCATATACAAGAATACCATCAGAAGCGCTTTTTAACTGTGGTGTTGTGGTATATATATAGCAACAGGTCATACAATAACATATAAAAGAAAGTTCATTAGATATTATTGAAGCGAGGTTTTATAAATCTGTCTTAGACATCACATAAGAAAGATGTTCAATATATGGGATAAAAAGTATTTGTAAGTATTACAGTGATTTAAAAATTGTTCTTGATAACTTGTTGGCTTGAATAAAAGCACAAGGTGAAAAGGATGCATGAACAGAAAATTATTGGTATGTGTTTAGAATTTGTATCAAGAAAATAGTTGTTTAGATGTTTGATGTCAGAAAAACATAACATACCAGGTATGAAATGGTATTAAAGTCTACATGGGAAGTACGTCAAAGTAATTCTTCTAATAATTAAACTTTCACATACTCCACTATTCTGTTTAACTAAAATGTTATTTCTACAAAGATTTTTCTCCCTGCAGGTAATATGTACTAATAAAATGTTATTTCTATAAAGATTTTTCTCCCTACAGGTAATATGTACTAAAGACAGTCCTAATTATTTATCCTGACACAGTACTTAGATTAAAATGTATAATAATCTGTTGTTTGCTAGGTTTATAACCAAATTTTACTATTTGTATTTGCATACATACACTCAACTGCTTGAATACTGTGACTCACTCTATTGGTAGGTGAGTACCATCTTTCTTCCTACATCTTGTTTGTGTTTTTTGGCAAGTATTTCCAAATGCAAATGCCTGACATTAACCAAGTGGCCTAATCTTCAGACATAGTGGCTTGAAATCCATGTTGCATTAGGGAGTATTCAGCAGTTTTGAATGTCGTATTACTACTGGCTTTTCTACTGAAGCTCAGAAATATAACCTGTGTTCATTTAATTTCTTTGACATTAGGTACTGAAGAAAGGGAATATATCAGATTGAATAGTTAATCCAGGGACTGGTTTATGTTTTTGATAATGCAACTTGTTCTGCAGTGGCTGTGGACAGGTTACAGCATGCCTATAATTATATATCATATAAACACATTACAGCAGTAGTTTCTATAGGCACAGTTCCAGGAACAATCTGGGTTTGTTCTAAATAACAAATATAACACCACTGCAAAGTGTGGGAAACAGTGCATGACATCCAGTAAAAATGCTCATGCTGGTAGGACTATCATTTGGCTGTTACGCACATAAGAATACAAGAAAAATTTAATTAATTGGAGATTGTTAGGAAGGGGTTGGAAGTAATTGTTTTGCCAAATTAGTAGTCTTGAAGATAAGACCAAGTTCACTAGAAAATTCCTACTGTCACTATTTGGCAAGAATATATGAAAGGGAGGTTAATCAGCTGTTCTTTAAGATAATTGAAAAAAAGCCTTTTTTTTGAGAAAGCACCTCCTTCCTACCAGTCACTATTCCTTGCCTAATTTCCAGTTACTGAACTAGTTGATGTCACATATCAAAGGGAGTGATGGGACATATATGCAGAATACGCAGAAACGTTTTTTGGTTGATTATATGGACCAAGCTGGGAGATACTAGCAGCCCTTTGTGCCTACATTCTTTTTTTTTTATTCTGAGCGTGAATTTTCTCTACAGCAAGGTGGCTCCTGGAATTCAGGCATTAGTTTATGTTATATCTCTGCATTCAAAAATAAAAAATACATGATGGTCTCTTCTAATGATTCTTCTCTATTACTGTTTCTATCCTTATGAAATCTGATTGGAACATAACAGATACCTTTCTTTTCCAAGAACTCTTCATAATAGTCTAAGAAGGATTTCCTAACCAGTACTAAGGATATCACTGGTGGGTTTTGTGCTTGTTGAAAGTGGCTCGCTGAAAAACATACAAAACCTCACAACAAAAGAAATACACTTCAAATAACTAGCTATTACATATGCTGTAAGGAATTGAAAATGCACAAAGAAAAGAATGTCTCACCCTGTCAGCTTTGTCATAACAGGAACAGGACTTGTTGCTTGTGGATATAGTTTTAGTGTAGCTCAGGTGGACTGTGCTGACCCTTTTCTATGAGCCATATGGCTCGGGAAGAGCTGGAGAGGTTCCAGCATGATGTCAGTGCTTGATTGCCCAGAAAGCCACTTAAGAGCAGATACAAAACCTCCAGTAGGAACTGCTGAGGTCCATCAACGCATTCTTTCTTTTCCACCCCAAGTATTTCAAAACCTGCACTTTTTTTGTTGTTTTCTGGAACATGAATTATGGCAAAACGGATCAAATGTATTCATTTACATTCCTGTCATCTTTTCATTGTTTTAGTGTTTTATTCAAAAGGTCTGGGGAATGGGGTTTAAAACACCCATTTATTTAAGGACAGTTTATTTTATAATTACCATACTTACAGAAGACAGGAATGTATATATCTAATCTGGTTTCTTATGCAGGAAAGGAAAATGGTGTAAAAATCAGAGAATAAAAGTCAAGATTCTTATTCTGGGTCTGCAGCTACAATATTATGCTTTGTGATAAATCATTTAACATCCCTTTACTTAGTCTGCCTCCTGTAATATGGTACAAAATGACAGTTTTTCATGAAAGTGTACTGACTAAAAAGAAAAAATTATTTCACATCTTTATAAGGATACATAGTTGCAATACAATGACAGCATATAGTTGTTTCACTTAATGAGTAGGAACTGTGGGATTCTTAGCAAAGTTTCTCTTTAAAGAAAGAAATTTATCAGGATATGTTTGTTCCAAGAAAATATTTTGGACAGTACTCAGAGTCTAGAACACCTTGTCTATAACAACTTTTAGAAGCATTGGGCATGTGATCTTGGCTTGCTCTCATAACTTTGATGATGATGCTTATCATTCTTCTTGTTATTTTTATATAGCTGTTTAAATGTCATAACACTTGGAAATTAATGTTCTATTTAATTATAATAGAAGGACAGCTGTTAGGTGTAGCGATGACTGTTCTTTATTTCACTGTCTTTGAAGTTTAACTCCACCCTACAAAGCACCTTCTTCCTGATTTATACCCATAATTCTCTCTGTAAAATGCTTGCACAAGATCGATGTGTATTGCTCTCCATTCAAAACAACACCAGGGTTGCAAATCAAAACTGTTTGAATCTGAGTCACAGTAAAATTGCCTAGTCACTTATCTTTCCCAATGCATTGGGCTAAGATAATTCTGAAATACTTACGTTTCTGCTCTAGTCTACAATGAAAGTTACATAGCACGGTCCATTCTATAGTTCTAGTGTTACCTGACTATAAATATTTGAATTATGAAACTAAATTACATAGAAATAGTTTGTTAAAATTAGCCAGATCACTTATGTGCTGTATTACTTTATTTTATATATTTTCTATATAAATACCTTTAAGGTAATTTCTGTCAGCTCGCTCACTTTCCCTTTGCACTGTATTTTGTTCAGTCATTAGCCCAATCAGTAGTGACGAAGCCACTTCAAGATTTGTTTTCAAATTTTGTTCATATTTTAAGAATCCCAGAACCAGGTAACTTCCATAAATTATAATACAAAATTGATCTCAGTGAGAGAAGTTAGGTGCAGGACATAAAACGTAATGCATAATTTGTGAAGTTTAGGAAAAACATTGAAGATTCTCAACATTGCATTTTATTGTTTGTCTTCAATACTACACAAACAAAGTATCATAATTACAATGATGTTGTAAGTTTGAGTTACTGTGTAAGACTCTATTAGTGCTCACAACTTGTGGAGGTAATGAACTCAGCATTCTGCAACAAGTTCTAAATTCTTGTGAAAGAATTTAGAAAAGGAATTACAGCACCGTGCTGACCTTTATTTTGCATATAAAGTGTCCTGGTTTCAGCTGGGATAGAGTTAATTGTCTTCCTAGTAGCTGGTACGTGCTATGTTTTGAGTTCAGTATGCGAAGAATGTTGATAACACACTGATGTTTTCAGTTGTTGCTAAGTAGCGTTTAGTCTAAAGTCCAGGATTTTTCAGCTTCTCATGCCCAGCCAGCGAGAAAGCTGGGGGGGCACAAGGAGTTGGCACAGGACACAGCCAGGGCAGCTGACCCTGGCCAACAGGGTATTCCATGCCATGTGACGTCCCATCTAGTATAGGGACTGGGTGGAGTGGGGACGGGGGGGTCGCCGCTCGGGGACTAACTGGGCATTGATCGGCGGGTGATGAGCAATTGCCCTGCGCATCACTTGTACGTTCCAATCCTTTTACTATTACCGTTGTCATTTTATTAGTGTTATCATTATTAGTTTCTTCTTTTCTGTTCTATTAAACAGTTCTTATCTCAACCCATGAGTTCTACTTCTTTTACCGATTTTCTCCCCCATCCCACTGGATGGGGGGGGAGTGAGTGAGCAGCTGCATGGTGCTTAGTTGCTGGCTGGGGGTAAACCACGACATAAAGGTTTTGAATCTTAAATCTGAAATGAAATGTTATCCTCTTTCCCATTTTGAAGACATCAAGTTGGAATAAAGCACTCTGCTTAAATACAGCAGTGGGGCTCTTGCTGGTTTTTTTAATAACAAAATATTATAGTTCCAGGTTTAACAGTCCCTTGTATGTCGCTCCCAGAGAAGGGAAGGGTCACTCCCAGCAGGAAGGGAACATCACATGTAACCAGATAACCTATCCCCGTACAATCAGCTCTCAAACATCCTGTCTGGCCTAAGGGCAGTTTGTAACTTCTTGAGCAAACCCAAACAAGCTTCCAGGCTAAGTGTAGAGATTTCGGGGTTCTTCTGAGTAGTTTTGCAAGCCCTGACTAATTCTAAGTGAGCGTATTTGGTTTGCCCAAAGAGCGATAGCCTACCAAGATAGCTGATTTCTCCTTTTGGTACTCTTTCAGGTATTTCTAGAGAGAGTCTCTGTTTTGTTTTGTTTTGTTTTGTTTTAAAGTGGGTATTTCCTTGAGATTATTAACTTTATTGTCTTACATTCTTTAACCTGTGAAAGGAAATGTGTTCACCACAAACTGTTCTAGAAATAATGGTCTTAGGTAGCAGCAAGGGAAATTTAAACTAAACTTGAGGAAAATACTCTGATGACAACAGGTAAGCACAGGAATAGATTGTCTACAGAGGTTATGCTGTTGCTAGAAAGGGACTGACAAACTTTAAGAAGCATTGGGTATAGCTGATCCTGCCTTGGCACAAGCGAATCTATATGAAGTGACCTCTCAAGGTCCCTTCCACCTTCCATTGTTGATGAATCAAGAAAAGAAATAAAGTGTGCCTCATTCCTCTTCAGCCTCAGCAGAGGCTGAATTAGATTCCTTTCCTTTCCTTGACAAGGCAGAATTTATGACCCTGATATACTTTTATTCTGTTGGTTTATCGGTTTATTACCTGTTCAGTTTGTGTGGCTTGGAGAAGCAGGTTTTGCAATTGTATGCAACAAAGATAATCATGGTGCTTTGTAGTTCTCTTTCACTTTTCTTCTGACTGACAAAGGATCTTTACGATATGAATGACATTATAACAGTCATTCTTACAGGCTTGAACTGTCATATCCATAAAAAATACACCAACATATGTAAGTCCACACAGAAATGTAACAGGAACAGTTTTGCATCTTCAAAATCCTGTCCCTTCAAACTCTGATTAGTTGGGGAAAAAAACCCAAACTGTTGACTCTAGGAAGCTATACTGCATTTTCCCTTAAAGTATGTCATACGCAAATTCAGAGTTTGTCATTAGAACTCTGAAATTCTTACCTGTAAAGCCAGGACAGTTTTTCCAGGTGGAAAGATGTTTAATTTATTGGGATGGGGGTATGGTAGTTGAGCTCATTTGACAGAGCTCTCCCATGTCCGAAATCCTAGAATGAAATTCTTTGCACGTGTTTATGCATTCGGTGAAATCAGAGGTCTTTGTACTGTGTTTACGGAACAGCTTTTATGAGATATAAATACCAGCACATTCTGGTAAGTTTCTAACAAACAGAATGGTCTACTCAATCCCAATATGGTCCTGTGTTAGAGCAGATTGGATAGTACACTTCAATGATGGGAAATGCATTTAAATTTTATCCAATGGCGTGTACGGTTTATAAATTTAGATACATTGTGGGTGTATAGAAGCTGATTGTATAGCATTATTCATTACGTGCCTTATATCAAGTTTTGGCTCTTATTCTGTTCAATGATTGCACATTAGCATTCTTCTTGATCTTTGGTGTGTGAAGCTTCCTGCAGAACTGGTTTGAACTAGTCACTCCTGCTTAAAGGATATTCTTTCTTCTGTTTCTGCTGTTAGAAAAACCCATTATTGATAGTTGATGATTTTCCAGTACTCTTCCCAGTTCATAAAACTACAAACTGGATGCTCACAGACCAGCCATGTCTCTGAAACAGCATTGATAGGTGGATAGATAGGGGACTGATGGATCACTTACGAAAGGTTTCTGATGATTACCTTCTACTTTGGCCACAGGCAGAAGGTTCTTCTGTGTCTTTCTGACTGATCAGTTGGGTTATCAGCTGACTTGCAACTAAAATAATAAGGCAATTGTTAAGTCAGGAGTTCTGGAAGTGATAGTCTAAATTGCACTGACCGCAGAATTAGTAGTTTGTGAATTAGTAGCTTGTGGGAGAGAACAGACTTATCCTCTCTCTTCACTCTCTGCAAAGCACATGCCTCTTTCTACTACACTGAGTATTTTAGCCATGGGGTTTTTGGTGTGAAATGCTTTCATTCTACTTTGTGGGTAATCTTCCTTAGAGAAGTTGGGCTGCTAGAAATGGGGCAACATCTTTTCTGATAGAGTTAAGATCATGGTGGCAGTGGTGGTTTTTATTGTTGTTATTGTTATTATTATTATTATGAGGTGAGAATTTTACCAGTAGCTTTAATGGCTGATAAGAGTAGCTGATAAATGAACAAAGCCAGGTATGGCACAGACCGTGCACACAAAGACCTGAAACTTGCCACCTCTTATTTATCCATTTTTACTTTAGGAAAAAAAAATCCAATATTCTTATCTTAAAATAGTAAATGTTGTTTTTCAGATGGTATAAATTAGCATAGAAGACCAGTATCTCCCTTGCAAAGGAAGTAAAAATTCTCAAGTTGACTATCTTCAATAGCCTCTCAAGTAAGGACCGCTCTCATTATGGGTATTACAAAATATCTCATGTTGCCTTTAAGATTTTATGAAAACAGGGTAGTCTTAAAACAGTCTATTTCAACTTTAAGTTTTTAAGCCTCTTGTAATTTGGCTTAAAGCCTGAACCAGTTCATGACTGAAGATTCTAGCTTGTTCACTGGTCTAACAGAAATAGAAGGTAGGGAAGTGACCATGTTGACAAATATTCCAAGATCTTTGTATCAATTCATGTAGGTTACTGGCTAAGGTGACTAAATATAAGTGAAAATGTTGCTGCTAACTTCAGCTGCCTTAAGGTTAGGGCCATGCACATACCTTTGGATATGTAGTCACTTCTTTCAGCACTGTTCAGAATGCCAGTATTGAAAGAACAAGGGTCTAACCACCTGACTCTTCATGTAACGGAAGTAGCTTAACACTTGGTTAATAAATTGCCTATGCAACAGATAAATTGAGATTGCAAAGTTTTGTCTTCCTGAATACTGAAAATGCACTTCAGGCAGAATGGAACTACCATTTCACACAATACACCCCAGAAGCTGCTAATTTCTGAGAAGTTTGTAGGAAGGGTTTATGTTATGCCATTGTTACAGGACAAAAGAAACTGAGTGTTAAAGCAGATTCTTTAGAACTTAACTAATGCAGCGATATTACATATCACGCATAGGCTTGTTTTAATGTGTCTGTGTAGGTATGCTTGCTTTTTAGTATGTGTGTACCTGACAAGTTATGCAAGTAAAGACTTTTCTTGACAAACATAGTAATGCACAAATAAAAATACTTGTAAAAGAACAATTGTGTGTGAACCAGATAGCAGAAAGCAGGGCAGGAAAGCTGAAGTATTACCTATGTATGAATAAGTTAATGTAGAAAACAGAATCTGGTAATATTTAAATGCATCTCTGTAAAATGGAAAAATGTTTGAGGAAAAAGTAAATAATCTGATATAGACATAAAAGCACCAGCTAATATAGGTTGAAATAACAGCATGATTTTTTGGTATTGCACACATGTAAATTCATATACCTAGGTCAATCATCAGTATTCCCACAACAGGGAACCTCCTCAGAGTGCTGCTTGCGTAGAATAACCAATATCCACACATGATAGGAAACTACTAATTTGTTAAGCTTCTTTAAATGAGGAAACAGAAGGCAGTTAGTGAAAGCCAAGGCTCTTTAATCTCTCAGTGCTCAATAGACTTTGTTCTTACTCTGTATCTAGCCTTATACAGAATACATGTGTATAAAGACCTACCTTGGAGGAAGGTGCAACATATAACATTATTCATAATAAAAGAGTAATCCTCCATATCGTGATAGGTTGTTTTAAAACATCGTTTACAACCCAACTGAATGTGGTTGTCTAGGAGAAAGTATATGGGGGCGATTGCACTTACAGAATTAAAATCTTCATAATTTTGTATGACCTCTTTGAGTCTCTGACCCAGAAGGAAATTTACAGAAGTTGAGGAAAGAGTAATCATATTGAGAGGTTAAAACTAGAAAATGCTTTCCAAGTGCTACATTTCTGAGCACTTCTGAATGCTTTCAGAGTTACAATACTTACCAAAATGGTGAGTTGTATGTTACCCTACCGTGTAGCTACACGATTCCTGAAATGTTGTTAAAATCAAAGAAGTTTGACAACCCAGTGTGATGTTTCAAATTCTGAAGCTAGTACTCCTCTTGGAGAACTAGAAGTAAAACCAACTCTGCTAGCTGGTAGCACAGGATGACTGAGCCCCTCCTTTTTCTGTCAGGAATGCTCCGTTCACTTGGCTGATGCACAGATCACTAATCGTTCCTCTTTCATTTTCACAGATTTATACTGTACCTAAATAAGGGTGAGATACTGAAGTAAAAAAGTTGCAGGATGAATGTTTGTGCTTCCTAAAGCCCATTTCTAGCACTGGGTACATTTTACTGGCTCGGGGCAGTTACTGGTTTTACTAGCAGCATGGTATGGGATTAGCTTTACCTTGGCACAACTAATTCTTGTATTCTAGTTTGGGTAGAGGGGCAAAACAGATTGGCCAGCTGCTATGTTTCCAGTGGGCACAAGTAAAGCAAGTCTGAGCGTAGACAGTTAGTGGAACTGGGTGAAAATAAAAATGCCTTCCTCAAGCCCAGCAGTTGTGTTTTTAAAATGCAATCTTTCTAATTTTGAAATTAAAATTAAAATATACATTTCACTGAAATGTTTTGATTTTGACTTTTTTCCACCTTTAAATGTAAATAAAAAACTAAGCATAACAGCACACTCAGTCCCTATCAGCAAAAGTCTTACTTTTTGAAGAATAAGTTAAAACTTGTCAGGTGTCTTGTGGGCTTAAAAAAAAAAGAAAGAAAGAAAGAAAGAAATGTTGGCCTTCAATGTATTCCAGTATACACCACAAATCATACAACACAATCAGAACACCAAATATTCATTGCTTTACATAAGGCTCCTATCTGAATTCTTTCTTGTGCCAGATAAACAGTCTTTACTGCAAAAAGGTTTTAAAAGATAACGAAACCTTGTATGGTTAAATGGGTTATAAAAGCCAAAAAGCCTTCCAGTAAATGAAAGCTCTCATAAACAAAAAATCAAGTCCTATTTAAAAGAACTGTTTCATGTTGTTTACACTGCCAAGTTGCTGATCGTGCATAAAGTTGTTCTCTTAATAATGAGTTGGTTAGAGTAACGCCCATCATCCAAAAATGTGTTACCTTGTAGGAGATCTACATTTTAATCAGCTGATGAAACAGATGTGGGAGGATTGTCATGAGCTCTGTTTCTGAAATCCAAGAGAAGCACCTACAGATCTATGGAAAAAAAACAAAACTATCAAGTTGGTTTCTTACTTTCTACCTGACCAGTAAGAGACAAATTAGAAATGTAAGCTTTGTCAAAAGAGACGGTCCTAATTTAAGGGCTCAAATTGAATAATCTTTCTAAATGAAAATCTGCACAATGTTTTACTTAAGCAAAACCAAAAGCTTGCTAAATGGGTCTGTAACCTGGAAAATCTTTCATGTCACATAAAAGACAAAACAGCATAAACTCTGTACTTACAGAAACAGTTGAAATTTCAGGTATAAATTAGAGGAATACAGCAAAATTTAGGTCACTCCAAGGGAGAGGAACTATGGGAAAAAAACCCTAAATTTCATGACAGAAAGATATATGCTTATAACTGTTTAAATATATTTAGCCCAATAATATGGTACAAAAGAGAAAATATATGGGTCACAATGTGGAGAAAACATATTTCAGTTAGCCTGTTTGGATACTAGAACAGTGTGGCCACAGTAGCATGAAGCAGGTTAAATTGCCTCTATTCCAGTTTCTGTGACCAGATTGCCTGAGCTATTTAGATATTTTGTTCTAATATATGTATAGCTATGATATACATTGACCAAAGAACTGTCTATTAATTACACTTGTTATTTTAAATTCCTATCATTCTTCATACTTGGCCATAGAAATTTCATAGCAGTTGAATAATGTGGAGATAATAATGCATCTGAAATTAAGTGTATCTGAAACCATTCTTTCCTCTTGACAGGTTACTGGGTGGAAAAAGAGTCTATACAAGCTACAGCAGATTTTATTTACAGATCTTAAGAACTTATGCCCTTGCTTTTAGTAGTTTTGTACAGTTTTTAAATTTTTAGACAAATTCTAAACACTTTTCTGTGTTATTTGCAGATTTTCTTTAAAGATAGACCAGCTGTTTCTATGACACAGTCATGTACAAGTAAAAGCAAAGATTAATAAACACCTGTTTTGTTCTCCCTAAAAATCCAAGGTACCAACATTTATTTTAAAGTATGTCACAATCGCAGCTCCTTTATCTCCTTTAATAAAGAGGATTGTTCCTTAGGCAGTCTGTCCAGGAGAGGGAAATGCAAATTGTTGCTTTGGAATTGAACTCGTTTCCTGCTCTTTGGTCATAATGAATGTAATATCTTTCCTTGGCATGAAAGTTAGAAGTATCAAGCTCCACAGATCAGCTCTTCCTTACTATGTTCCACATGACTGCAGGCCCTTTTCCTTTATCAGTTTTCTTAGAGCATCACTGAACTGTAAATTAGAACTGGCAGTATAATATAGATATCACTGATATGCGCTCAGAGGACTTTTGCAGTATGATGAAGGGAGGAAAGTTTAGCATAATCTTTTCCTACTTATTTTTGTACTAAGGCTTATTGTTGGATAAAATTCTGTATTTAGCATACAATGTTATATTTTTTGTGGTCGGTATTTGGTAATTGATGGCTGGTAGTGTTTCATTACAATGAGGCATTCACTCTTTAGCATGCTGAATAAGATCTTTAATGGATAGGAGAAAAGTTGCTCAAAGTGTTGGGTTTTTTTGTTTGATCACCAATCTCATGCATAGTATTAACTATCCGCAACAAAGTAAATTGACTGTTAAATAACCTCAGCAATTCAAACAGGAAAATGGTTAGAACAAAAGAGTGACTTCTGCTTAAGGGGTCAGTACTGTAGTATTTCACCTTATAGAATAAAACATAATCTTTTGAGTTGTTGAAGATACTGACAGCCATCACAAAACCAGTGTCCTTATAAACAAAATAATTTTATTCAGTTTTGTCACTCTGTGTACTGTTATACTATAATACAAAGATTATTTTCCCTTCTGCTCATATAGCAAAAGTAGGAGGAGTGTATTTGCGTGTTCCTTGACAATTTTAGATTATAAATCATCCTAGCTGTTAATCATCAGGTGCAATTTTTAAGTCTACATTTTATGGTATATTCCAAGGATTTCCATTTCTTTTTGAAGTGTATAAACTTCAACTGATATCACAATTTATTACAAGGAGCATACTAATAGGATAAGAGAGTTTTCCTTCAAACTTGTTTAACCCTTTCTGCTTGCTGAATTTTTCTTACCACTGAAACACTCTTAAAGTATAATTAAATTTCTGAAATCACATAAGAAGCATTTCAGATCCAATCTTGCTAGCTATGCATTGCAAGATACCTTGTTAGAATACATTTCTAGATTAAATAAATAATACAGCAGATAAAAAGTCACTGTGGGTGACTATACAGTAATGCCTATGTGGAACATATGAAATGGTGGGCTCTGAGCAGCCTATTACTGCTCTAGTGCAAGACCCTGTGGTCATCACAGGTGACTCCAAGAAAACTTCAGCAGTCAAAAAAAGCAAATCAAACATTAGAAGCTATGAGGAGAATAACAGAGAACAAAAAGTAAACGTAATTGCACCATTGTATAAAGCCATGATTTTTCCACATCTGGAATACTGTGCAATGATCTATTAGAACTGAAAAAGGGTCATGAAAATGGCATTAATCACCCATTATATGGAACAACATCTCTGTGAAGAAGATTGAATAGGGCTGGGTTTTCTTCTAGCCTGGAAGAGAGAGGGCTTAATGGAGGAATGATAAAAGTTGTACTGAAGAACTAGGGGCTGCTGCACTGGGAGTAAGAATCAGAAGGAGGTTCTTCATGCAGCAGTAGCAGATCTGCTGAAGTTCCAGAGGACTTTGTGGGTGCAAGAAGTATGAATTCAAGGGGTGTACTGAGCAGGTCCAAGTATGTGAGATTGGAGGTTACTGGTGAGAAAAATACACACTGTGCTTATGAAATACCCTGAGTTGAAAATAGTTGGTGAGTGGGAAAGTATTGAGAGAAGTGTTAAGCTGTCCTCTTCAAACACTTTTTGGAATATACTGATGGTTCTTTAGCATCTGCATCCGCTACTGCTTGAGATCGAGATGGCATCTTGATCTGAACTGGGATAGTTGTTCTTAATTAAAATATAAATAGCCAACTAGTGCTGTCCTAAAACAATATCAAGGTATTTCCTAAGAGGTGCTTTTTTTTTTTTTCTTTTTTTCTTGTGGGAAATAAAGTGTGTTGTGATTGCAGAGCCACGAACCAGAAGGGCAAAGGATCAGGCAGTACAAAGAACAACCTGTCACCCTTTCTCTCAGTATTCTCTATCCTGAAATTGCTGTGGAAATGCGGCAGATGGGGCTCCAGGTGCCACAAAGCCAATACTTCCTCTACATGAGCTAGGTTTTCCCCAGTCAGACCTCTGCTCAATACTCGTCCGTTGTTTCCCCTTCCCCACTCATCTCCTAGTGGCTCTTCTATAACCCCCTCTACCCCAGCGTGTTGGCATGATACATACGCACAGATGCACCTATGTATCAGGGGGTTCAAGCAGGAGATGGGAAATCCTGATGTTCCGGAGGTTTCTGTATGCAGAGCATCTGTTGTTGTTTAATGAAGGAAAGAGGAATTAGAGGACAAAAGATACTCTAGAACAGGTAAATGCTGTTTTATTATACAGTGTACCAGCTTTGTAGTCAAAGATCAAATTTTCTGTTTTCCCAGGTGTCAGGCTGCCACCTGTGTTTGTAAAAGAGTAGATTTAACTTCACTGCCTAAAGCATTTACATTCTCCCCCCTCCCCCTGACCAGTCGTTTCTCCATCCTTATATATGTTTATTATAAACAAAGTCTGATTTCTTCTGTCCAAGTCATTCTGCTTCTGTACTTCCAGTAAAGTATTACTCTGTATTCTGCCTAATGACAAATGTTACATCCATAGCCATACAGATTTAAGGGCAAAAAGGCAGTTGAGAAGCAAAAGCTTTGGGTTAAAAGACACTCAGATCAGAAAGTGCAGTCTGCTTATACAAGCAGTTTCACAAAAGGCAAGATCATGCAGCCTGACCTGCATAAAATAGGCTACGACCATCAGCAAGTAATTTTTGCTATCAACACACTTCTGATTTAACAGATCTTGTCCTTTTAAAAGACAATGATCTACCTGTGATTTAAACAGCAAGTTCTAGACACTTGCTGTCTTGTCTGAAAATACCTTGCTTCAGCTTTATAGGCAATTAATGGCATTATGCTTTTGTTGGTTAAACAAGAGCAGAGCTCTGTAGCCAGGTTGTCCCAGCTATTTGGAATGAGGAGATATCTTCTTGCTTAGATTCCTTTCCCTGCCAGGTGTTGTCCCACTATCAGCGCAGTCTGATCCAGGTAGCCCAGGGTTAAGAGGTTAATAGGAACAAAGCGGCTGCACTGGGCTATCTGGATCGGTGTCTGCAGACAGGCACTTTCCACCGAACCTCAAGTGCATTAGGGCTCATCCTTCAAAGGGAGAATCAGAAAACAGAAGCCTCAGCTTAACAGCTGGTTCTGACTTCCCCTTCAATCTCTAAAGCCTTCCTTTCAGCTGAAAGCAGATTTTTATCTCTGCCTCATCAAGTTGCTTATGGGGTGCAACTGCCTGCCAGTTTGCTGGTTTCTTAACCCTGTTCTCCTCAACCCTTTCAGACAGTTTCCTGACCCTGTATGAAAAATAATTGAAATAATTTAGGTGTAGACATCAGAATACAAGGTTTCTTGTAGTGGTCTTCCCAAGTGAGTATTTTTCTCTCCTTTTTTATATCAAAATACAGTGTTATTCTTCCTAGCCACAGCTGTCACAGCAAGAACTCATACTGAACAGGTAACACCCTTTAAGATACAGAATGCAGTATCATTCTTGGTTTTAGATGTATATAAAACTTCGGTCACATTAAAATTCAAATGCTTTGTTTGAGGCTCTTTTCATTAACTGGTACAGATCACCATGCATATATTACTTACTGTTATTATTTATGACTCCAATAATCCTCACCACATGTACAGAGTTTTCTGGAAGTTATTTTGTATTTCCATTACAATAGGATGACTTAGGGCTTGCTTTCTGCTGACCCTTGTAAGAAATTTCCAAGACACTCTTTATTAAAACAGGGCAGTATACTGCACACTAAGATTCTTGAGCTGGCTAACCAACAGTGTTTTCCACATTTTACATTACAGCACTTTTTTTCCCCTGAGGAGTATTACTGTAGTTTCTGTAGCTTCCTACTGAATCATAAAACTGTTTCTTATGGTTTGTGTAAAATGGAGACTGGGCTGTTGTAACTATATTTCATTGCTTTCCAAGAGATGGGTCTTTTTTAAATTGTTTTGTGAGAAGCCATCAATAGCTTTTCCAAGCTGGTGAACCAAGAATGAGGTTTTAAGAGAACATAGGTTTTCTTTGCATATAGTTCCTTTGAAACCAGTGGGTTAGAACTTACCTCAAATGCTTTTTATAGACACTCATATGTAAACTAGATGTCTGTTTTGGTTTCACACCTGAAGGAAAAGTAAAACTTTTAATGTTTGATGAATGTGTCTCCGGGTATCACAGTACCTTAAAATACTGAATTGTTGTAGGACCTCATCCTAAAATTCATAGCTTCCCAACTGCCTGTTGAGCCGATTTTGTGAGCACATTTTTAATTTCTGAGACAGAGCTTTCAGTGAATGGCCAATGTAACGCCATGTAGAATAACACAGCTAGTATTGCTCCATTACATCAACGATGTTTTGCCGTAATATGGTACTATAGAAACTAATTTTTGTTCTGTGTGACTGTACTGTGCGACCTTAAAGCATAGCAAGCATGTAGGGGAAACAAATTGACAAAATTAAGAATGTGAGGTTTATTATTAAGGATAATATTTATTACACAAGATTCTACAATTATGTGATTGCTACATTACCTTGCAGAACAAAGTTAAGTTCTCAGTTAGGGCTTGCGTGATGCAGCCAAAGGAATCCAAACGAAAATATGCTGGATTGAGAAACTAACTGGAGTTCACATTCTTCTCTACGGAGTGAGATTTTTGAATAAGTAACTAACTCCATCCTTTCTGGATAAGCGCCGTGTTGTAGTCCACCTGTAACGATCAATCCAGTTACCTAAGGCAGCCTGTCCTCTGCGACGCAGACGCAGGACTGCACGCATTTAGAAAACATACCCATTTCCCAGACAACCGCTGCTACGGGCAGAGTTTGCTGCATGGGGGCAAAGGCAACGGCTCCTGCAGATGCGAAGTGCTCTGCCGGAAAGTTCATAACCTCCTGCGAAAAGCATTGAGTCATTTAACTGAGCAGCAGCTAACTATGTCTGTACGCTCCCTCTACACAGGCTGTAAATAGGCTAATAACACAGGGCTTTATTCTGCCGTATTTTTCTCTACTTTTCCCCTCAGCGAGGTTGCATGATGGTGCTGTTATCAGCCCCCCGGCCCGCTACTGGAAGTCCTTCGCCGGGCAGGACCCGAAGGCGAGAGAGGAAGGTGAATCTGCTGCAAAGCCAGCCGGGGCCGTCTGCCAGCCCCCGCCCGGGGTCCGGTCCGCCATGTTGCGCCCCCGCTGCGCCCCCCCGCCGACGGAGGGGCGAGAGGCGGC
>NW_010972776.1:3247601-3247815 GCF_000737465.1 Haliaeetus leucocephalus | reverse complement strand
GGTAGCGGCGGGCCCGCTGCCGGCTGGCCGCCCGCCCGGAGAGGGGGAGGCGGCCGCGGGGCTCTACCCGCCACCCGAAGGTGTGTCCCGCCCTAGGCGCGGCTCTCTCGCAGGTACTAATCGCCGTCCTGCTCCGGCTCCTTTCTGCATTTGCCGCCCCGCTCCCCCCGGAGCCAAGCGGTTCCCGGCCGGCATGTACGGGGGCCAGCAGCAG
>NW_010972776.1:3246597-3246860 GCF_000737465.1 Haliaeetus leucocephalus | reverse complement strand
CGGGGCGGGGAAGGGGGGGCAGGAGAGCCCCGGGCCGCGGCCTGCCGCGGGGTGAGCCCGGCCGAGCCCTTCGGCGCCCGCCCCGCGTGTGCCGCGGGTTTTCCTTTTGAAAAAGTCGGTTTACCTCACGCTGAGCGGAGAGACGCGTCCGTGCGCCCGACCGCCTTGAAAAACACTCAGCCCTTCCACAAAACACCCGTCTTGGGGGGGGGGGAACCCCCCCGGCTCCTCCGTCCCGGCGGAGGGGTCGCCGGGGCGGGGGG
>NW_010972776.1:3193805-3246568 GCF_000737465.1 Haliaeetus leucocephalus | reverse complement strand
CCCTGAGGGGACCGGCCCGGCCCGGCCGCTCCCTGCGAGCAGCCGCCACCCCCGGGAGCGGAACGGGTGGTCTTCGCACCCCGCTGGGGCTGCTGCTTCGGCGGCGTGTGTTCCCCGGACCCGTAACTCGCTCAGCCGGGTAGTGGTGGGTGGGTTACGACCCCGCAGGAGAGGGCGGGCAGCCCTCCCCGCCGGGCCGGGCTCATGGTGCGGGGCAGGGAAAAGAGCCGAGCTGTGAAGTCGGCAGCTAGCGGAGTAACCCCTGTCTCCGGCGAGAGAGGAGGGCTTCGCACCTCCGAAACCCGCTTGAATCGAGAGCTCTTAGAATGAATTCCCCTTTAAGTTTTTCCTTTTCATTCGATTTTGAATGGATCAGTCAGTTTGCTTCCTGTTTGGCAAGTCCAGTTTGCTTTTGTGTTTTCGTTTTTTTTTTTTTTTCCTTTTTTTTTTGAAACTTGAACTTCTAAATACCTTATTCTGTCGCAATATTTTTGCTCGTTTTGTCAATGGACCATAAAAATCCAGCTGGAGCAGGAGCCCCGTGCTGCTGCTTCTGCAGGCTGGGTGCTCCCGTTCCCACTGATGGGATGCAGGCAAAACCACTTCTCTGCTTACTACTCACGTAAATATAATACAAAGGTGTGTGTGCTTAATAGTTCTCTCTGAATCGATGATGCTCTAATAACGTATGCAACTAAGCGGATAAAGAAGTAATGGAGTTCATTTAGCTTTGCTTTCAGTCTTCACAATGTAGTTTAGCAGGTTTGCTGCCGTGTGTATGTTCAGGGAATGGCTTGAAGGTATCGATGGAATTTAGTATGATTTTAACATATGTGATTGAGATCTTAGTTAAATCTTAAAAACAAAACTAGAAGCCAATCACTTAAGAACAGCTTTGACTATAAAAACAGAAAAGGAGATCAGAATTTATTCTTAAACCATTTTTTCTCTGATACATCAGATTGTCGTTAACGTCCGTAGAAGTAGGATTGATACACTATACATGATATGGCAACGTATATTTGTTTCAAGCTGAACTCTTACTTTCCTGTGGTATAAGAATATTTAACTATGAAAAAGAATAGGGATTAAGACCGATACAAAATCTGGTTTCCTTTCAAAGCCATATTTGCATAGTCTAAGGGCTGCCTTCCTCTGCAGATGGCTTCTGTAAATTCTGGAAAGTGAGCCGCTTCACTAACAGCTTTATATGACTTGGATAGGACAGACAGATTCCCGTTGCATCAAAGCTGTTAATCCCTCTTGTGCAAGATGTGGGGCAGGAGCGTCAACACTGGTCTCTCACCTCCCAGATAAGTGATCTGCTCAACTAGGCTAGATGATAGTCTGAATTGCATTCAATTAATTAAATATTCATTAGAATAAATACTGTGCAGTCCCAGGCTTCCTCAGATAAGTATGTGAACAGTTTGATTATAGATTCAAATGCTGTCTCTGCTCTACGAAGTATTTTTAATTTTCAACATCTGTTTTAGTCACTGAATTCATTAATTCGTGCTGATGAAAAATAATTTTTTGCTGAAGTGTTTTGCTGGATTAGACTTTAAAGACAAAAGAGGGTGTAGTTCACATCGGGCTTTGTGTGGGTTGCAGTGTTAATGGTGGAGAGGGAAGGTGCTTAAGAAAGATTATTAGGAAGTTATTAAAGAAAACAGTAACAAATAGGGAAGTCAGCTGGGAGTGGGCAGAAGTTGCATACTTGGGGCTGAATGGGAGTTGTGAGAAAGAAGTCCTGGGAAGAGCGTAGGGAGTTGCCAAGAGTTGATTCAGTTGCCCTTTGAGCAGGTCACATATAGCTGCATAAACTGAATAATGTAATGATACCTAACTCACATAGATGTTTTAACTTAACACTAGAATTTTCAGTTAATGGCAGCCTAGACCTGTATGTAGTTCAAGCTTCTTACTGTTGTCAAGGCAAAGGGCTATCTTTGAGTAATATTTAATTTACTTCTGCAGAGCTTTGTAGATTGATGATAACAAACATCTATGTCACTGTTGATACGCTGTCTTATTATTAGTCACATGGTTGGTGTGTTCTGTTGTGTTTATGCACATTTTTAGTAAGCTAGAGGGAGGGAAAATTTGAAACTGGTGTGTGCATAGAGTACATGTGATTGTATTTTTTGTAGTTCAGGATTCAGTTTTCTTTACTTTTTTGGTCTAACTTTTTTTTATTCTTGACGTAGAAGCCAAATGCTACTCCCAGCCATGGCAAGCTTCATCTGGAGTAATTCATGGCAAATTTTGCTCTCATCTGCTTGATCTAAATGAAGAATGTTGTTTAGAATAAATTCTTTTCCAGTATGGTTTACATGTATGAACCCTTTCACCATGGTCATGAAAAAATAATATATGAAATGGCACAGACAAGATGTCTGCTGTCAGTGCAGCAGGACAAATTCTGAAAGTGTTTGTAGGAGTTGTCTATCCATGTGAGAAATATTGTGAGTGAGATCTTTTCACAGCTGGGCTCGGTTCTGCGAAGTGCTTAGGGCTCTCGCCTCCCATTGTGAAAATGGTATAATATTAACCAGCTTGTAAGATCTGCCTGTATTGTTTGAAACAGCCCTCAAATGTAGCCTGCCATTTCCATATTTCAGCTGCCAAATGTAACTCATAAATTCTGATTAGATGACTGGATTGCTTGTAATTAACAAGACAATATGGTATGGATAAAAGGTTTTGACACAGATGAAGTTCTCGCCTTAATCGCTGGTTTGTCTGAAGAAAAGGGAAACTTGATGAAGTAAAAGGTAGTGTACTGATTGTTTTTGCATAAGATTTGCACATGATGACTGGATAAATCTATCTAATGCTTTATTTTAAAATTTAAAAATCTTACTTAAAAACCTTCAAGACTAGCAGAAATAATTTTCAAAGTGTTAGCATATACCTTTTGAAATTATCTGTATAAACGTAGACCCAGAATGACTCATCAGGTCGCTACAAATCCCAAGCCCAGTCGTGCCACTGAAATCCGCAACAGCACTGGGCCCTCCCCGTTAGAATCCCACCCTCCCCTTCCTTCTCCCAGTTACAAAATGTTGCCTCTCCAAAGCATTGTAGGAAAATTGGAGAGTAGCCTGAGCTATGCCCCTTGGGAGTGATGGAAAAGTGGAAATAGCCCGAGGTCATCTGCCATGGCAGCAGTACCTCCCGTTGCACACTCGCGCTGCTGAGGGAACGGCTCCAGAGGCCTTGGAGATGACATCTCCTTGTGCAGAGCAAGGAACCGCGTGTGGGTAGCTCAGGCTGGCACAGAGTCGCAGGGTTTCTGGCTTCTCCGTTCCTTCCCAGCCTGTGCAAGTCCAGCCTGCTCGGCTGGTATGGGAGGAAGGGCAGGCAAATCCCTGTCTGTAAAGGAGCAAGGGAGATGTATCTGCATCAAAGTTCTTTGGAAATGAAAGAGTTTGGGTATCTTAAAAATAAGCATAATTTCATCCAAGCAAAACGTTCTTAGGTTCTATATGAAGTTCCACATATGATTAGACTGTCTTTTTGAATATTATGAAAGTATATTTCAACTTAAAATGCTCTAGTTTTTTCAGTTCTGAATGTATTCCTCTGAGAACACATAGGTAACTAGATAAAATAATTTTACACGTTATCCTCTCTAAACCAGAGAGAGTGAGTTATGTATTCCAAAGCCCTGTGGCAGCATGATTTAGTTCAGGCAGGTTTGCCCAACTTTTCAGTAAATTGAGAATGTGTCTTATAATTTCACGCGCAGTGCTTACCTTGTTGTCATGTGCCATACGATGGTAGTCAACTGAATAAGAACAGTTACTGCCCTCCCACGGTACTCGTATTGTCGACGGATAGAGCCAGTGGTGCGAAGCTCGGAGCTGCCTTGCCTGGCTCAGAGGAGGTACTGGGAGTCAGGGGCATGCCTGCTGTGAAACTGATGTGAAGGAAGTACCAGTGGGCATTCATTTTTTAAGTATTTTACTTTTTAGTTGAAATTCTGTAGGTGTCAAGAGTGATGTAGGAATTGGGCTGTGTGTTCTAGACCTCCGTACTGTCTCTTTTCATGTCCCGATACAGAGAGTTCTGTTGGCGTCGGTGGGTTCCCTTCCTTGACGGACCTACCTCAAGTACACGGCATGTGGGAGGAGGAGTAAGCAGCTTTCTAAGTTTTCTGCAGCAATTACAATTTTGAGATTTCTTAATTACTATGATTGCTGCTAAAACAGTTTCTTTTCTACTTTGATTTCTCTTTCCTGGTGCTGTTATGATTCACTCTTGGGAGATTTGGAAAACTGCTTCAGGCTTCCTAAACTTAAGCAACAGTTCACAACTGGAAATCTGACCTACTTCAGAGCTGCTCTTACCCAGTGAAGAATGTCTCCAAGACTGAACTGCAGCAATATAAACTTACCAAGCACTGCCCACGGGTTAAGGGAAAAAATGATTTATTATGAAAATTGGAAGTTTGTACTGTGAGAGAGAATAAATAGTATGCTGTAAATGAACAAACTGTCCAATCCTTAGATAAGATTCAGTGGGAATTTTGCTTACTTGGGCAAAGAACTGGATGTGGAGACTTCAAGCAATGTGTACGATTTGTTGTAATTGGTGGTGGTCTGCAAAATGGAAGACAATGTCTGCAATTGCTTGTAGACAGTGCTGGGAAAAAAGTGAAAAAATCTATTTGAAAACAAAGAAAACTGCTGTCACTCGCAGATTTCTGTAATTTAAAAAGGCATATTTCAGTTTTCCTTCAAGAATGTGCAAATGTTCCATGTGGGCATCTTTTTTCATAAGTGTCAATTACAGAGTTTTGTGACCACTTTTTGAAACAATTGCCACTGCTTGGTGCATTGGATAGTGACCTGAAGTGGTTTGTTGGCAGTTCGTCTACCCTTTCATTTCGGTGTTTAAGCAAAATAGAAATTTTCTTCCCTTGGTGAAGCAAAAAGCGTTGAAGATCTACATCCATTTACACCAGCTGACCTTCATATGTAACATGAATGACTGTAAATAAAAGACGGTGTCTGTGGAAAGGGGACACGGGATCCTTGAAGACCTAGTTCAGTATGTCGGCTTTGATTTGTATCCTATTCTGTTGGCACTTACAGAAAACAAGGACTAATTCCCTCAGGCCTGCGAAGAGGTGATTGAGAAAAAACAAACTTAAAACTGAGAGTAGCAGATTGCATACTGCCACGCTGTACATAGGTTATTTCCTTTGGGGTGGAAAGGCCCTGGCTCTAAAACATTGAGATCCACTGGGCAAAATCACTTAGAAATATGTTTATAGCTGATGACCATATTCAGATTACTTTGGGAATCCACGTAAGCCTAAGCTCTGAGCATAAAATGTTTTAGAGATTAAAGTGCAGTAATCACTGAATCTTTGCTTATTTTCTTCCTTGCAGGGCACTGTTCGAAGGATTATTATCGAGAATCCTGATCAGGTAGGAAAACTGTTTAGTGCTGGAGTTCTGCTTGTGTAACTCTTCCTCCCTTAATTATCCTGATTCGGTGAAGTGCTCAGCTACTTGCATTGGAGTATGCTAAATATTTTGAAATCCCATGGCCCATACCTCTGATGGTGAGAGGTGAAATTGTTCAGGATTGAAAATGCTATAAAATCACCAGTCAGGCTTCCCACCTCTCAGCAGTTAAGTCTCTATTAATATGCTTCAGTAGTACTGCTAGTGGAGATTAATTTCTGTTTCTACTGTGTTTATTTCAAATATTGTCTAGGTAGAAGCACAGTCACTTTGTTTCCAAATGGACATAAACTGAAATATACATATCTTAAAAGAATGATCTCAAAGTATATATGTCTTCAAATTACAAAAAACCTGTGTCATTTTTTAGTCAAAATTACACTAATTCTGAATTTGCTGTTTGACAGCATTTATGAATGTTTTTATTAAAATGTTTTACAGGAGCCGTTATCCCCATTTCTTAGAGGGGGGAATTTCTGTCCTGGAAATAATGTCATCTATGAAAAGACAATAAGAAAATATGAGCTATTAAATCCTCACCAAGTAAGCTGGTTGTTTATATAACCTATTGCAAAAGAAAATGGAGGTGGTAGCAGAAAAGTAATGTTTCTGGGTGGGTTTTGTTGTTGTTGGGAGCTACTGCCAACCTGAGAATTGCCTTGTTGAGGTATAGGACACATTCTCAAAGTAAAGGAAACAATTTTCTGTATGTAAGGAGAGCAGAAGTTGGAACATCTGCTGTATTTTTACTAAGAATGTACTATTTCAGACTAACAATGAAAACTGCTGTTGTATCTCTAGCACTGTCAGTCTTTATCTGAATATTGACTGAGAATTAGTGTCTTGCAGTAGCTCCACAACAGAATGACCAATATAAATTTTTACAAAAAATGAATTGAAAAGACTTTTTTTTTAAAAAATCATTCTTGAAAAAATATATTTGGCAAAGCTATCTGAAATTTCATCTTAGAATTAGTGTTTTGTCAATAGCAAAACTATTATTCCTTTTTTATTGCTCTGAAACACTGCTGTTTTCAACAGGAAAAAATTTGAAATGAAGGGTATTTCAGAGTGATTTGTCTTACCTGTTTTTTGTTTTGTTTTTTAAAACTGAGGTTTTCATGCCATTCTGGATTTTAGATAGATAAATCAGGTGTGATACTATTCTCTGAAGTGGAAAGGGGAGAAAGTAGAGATAATTATGAATAATAGCTTCTTTCTTTCCACAGATGGTGTACAAAGAAAATAATGTAAAAAGTGTGGAGTCTAGTCCTGGAAACCATATTTCTGCTTCTGTTTTTTGTTACCCAGGGTGTATGTAGATTTAAGTCAAATCAGGAGTGTAGTTCTGAAGAAAATTTCCCGGTCTCCCACCACATATCACTCCTTGGTTTACATTGCACCATGGTCTTGGACCATGCATACTAGGTTTCTTTCAGGTGAAATTAAAACATGTTGAAAGAGTGCACCCAGTGTGCTACAGCTGCTGATGGGTGTGTAGCCCTTTCAAAACCTGATGTAAAACCTCCTGAGACCTGTAGAATGTCGGTGTTGCGTCCTCACTCTGCTCCTCTTGTGCCACTGTGTAATGTGGATGTAATGTAGTCTCTGTGCTCTGATGTTGGTGCAGAATTAGATGTTGGTTCAACCTTTAAAATGTAACTGCATTGTGAGTTTTAAGTCAAAATTACCTGATGATTTACATTTATATACTTCTACGTAGAATACAAAACAAGTAGTTTTTAAAGTAAACTTGTAAAAGCCATGATCTAGACAAACAATGAAGTTTGCTGAAATCGGTAAATTGCAGTGTTCTGACTGGAACATAAACTAGTTTCTAGTTTATTGTTTTGGTGGGTGGTTTTGTAAACAGTACTTTTCCCAAATTATAAAAACAAGACGCATGTGTCCCTTATGTATTGTACACCCTGAATCTGAATTGCTGAACGTATTTATAGAGGAAAATGTCTTGAGCCATTTCCTATACTAATTTTTTCCTGATGTAACAAAAACTCAGTAAGTAGTTCAACTGGAGCTCTTTTTTAATCTCTACTTAATGAAATAGGATATGCATGTGTTTTAATTTAAATAATGGAGGTCCCCATTGCCTGAGTATGTTAAGAGTAACATCATAATGAAACATACAATTTGGGAAAGGTGTCTCTTCTGTGCTTTTCATTTATAGCTACTAAAATTTGAGGAGTTGGTGAAAGTGTGAGGCAAACTCATGTCCAATTAGGGAAAAAAAGCCATTTTATTAGGATTATTAAAATATCTGAAACTGTCATCAGTCATTCCATGCAAAAACACATTTCATTCATTTATATAGTCATATTAAGCTTCCATCTCATTAAGATGTGTCCAGCAGCTTAAAAAAAAATCCATTCTTGTTTCTAGGAGAAGCAGTATCAGTTTTCGCACCAGTGTCAGATTCCCCAGCAAGCCGATCAGTGCCATGTTGCCCAGCCCTTCCAGCACTCTGAGCAGTCGCAAGTCACTCACCAGTGCCAACAGACACAGACCAGTAACCCTTGTGAAATAATTCCAGTCTCTGTGAGCGATGACTGTGGAGGAAATACAGTGAGGAGGGTAACAGTTCAAACCTGTGAACCGGTAAGAATCATTTGCTGAATGTTTTACTATTCACAGTGTATTTTTGTTTTGTATGCAGAGTACAAAACTTTACAGATACGTAAAATTGCTAATCTTCCATTTCAGAACTTTTTGTTCAAACTCGCAGTAGGATAATTAAGCACTATACACCTATTGTAAGTAAACTGCAGAGTTTGGGTGTCTGTTGCAGGTAACTACTTTGTGTGCTGTGATTGCAGATGTTGTCTAGAACTGTCCAAGCCTGTTACATGCTGTAAAAAAAAAACAAAAAAAGAAAAAAAAAAATCTGTTTTAGGTGTTGTATCCTATTTTTTGTTGGCATAGACCTGCGCTTAGGTGTACTGACTGATCATCATTCTGTTGTCCTTTAAATGTGTTAAGTCTTGCTGGTTTGTTTGGTTTTTTTCTTTATCTGGGAGTGTTACCCATCAATTGAGTCAGGTTTCATCTGTCAGTCTTTGTACAACAAAGATGGAGTAATGTAAGGCTTATGCCTCTAGTTTTGGAGAAAAGATATGTTATTTTATAAACTCAACATACATCAATTCAGGATTGCTTTCTACCTAAACTGATCAATAAGGCCTTCAAATATATTTCATTTTGATGAAGAAGTACTTGACATAGATTCACTGGAAGCACAAAACTAGCTTCCTTTGCCCTTCGTTTTACAGCAGGTTGCAAGTTCTGGAGTTTCTAAGGGCTGCAGGAGGCTTGCTATACATGTATACTGTTATTTCCGTTGGGGGAGGGAGCGTAGCAGTCCTGCCCATCCATCTGTTCAGTATGTAGGTGGCAAGACAAACATGCTTGGTGACCTCAGCGTCAGACCTATGTGGAATCTTCCATAGCCACATACTCCCATAACCAACTTAAGTACAGTTTGGGTTGCTGTTGCAATTCTTTTATTGTTCACATATGTAAGTATTTGAACTATGGCAATACAAATACCATTTTTGCAGTGGGAAATCTTGCACCTGGTGGTTTTATCTGGGTGGTGCCCACAGGCACTTATCCACTACAGCTATGGAAACATGTATAGTAATGAGACTTCCTAGTTCTCAAGACTTTCCATGTTAGCATGATGATGATGATGACAACACTGCTGTAGAAGATACTACTTTGCGTATTCTTGTTGTAAAGGAAGTAATTTATTTCTCTATAGTTTACTGAAAACCGGAAGACATGGAAGACTCAATAGCAGGGAAAAGAACAGTGTAAACAAATTGCAAAATTAGTGAAAGCAATCAAAACCGAATCCATCATACTTGTAGCATTTTCATGTTCAGCTTTCATCCCGAAGAAGGGAACTCAATTATGATCATTTTGCATATTTTCTGCTAGGTGAATTGCTCTCAGGAAAATAATGACCAGCTGGACTGCCGCTACTTTGGTGAGCTCCTTGCTGAACTACACCGCAAGACCAACGACTTGCACAGTTGTTTACTACAGCATGTGGAAAAGATAGGAGGAAGGTATTGGCATTATACCTGTTCCATCATTCCTGTATTCCAGAAATCCTGGCATTGCACAGTTGAGAGGACAGTATTGTTTGCAAGTTGTTTTTTTTTTTTATTTTTTCTTCCCTGACAACTAGAATTGATTATGTATTTTACACATCATCTAATTTGCTGAATAACTGAGGACATAAAAATGCTGTAAGCCAAGTAAATGTATTGAATTTGATGCTTTTTCAAATTTGTTTAGACTAATATGCAATAACAATTATGTATCCCATGCTTCTTTGCACATAGAGCAAACAAGTGCACTTACAGCATGCTCTGACATATACTTAATGATAAATTCTGTTATTACATCCTGGAGAAACAACCCAAATGTCCAAATTGCCATTTCCTTTGTTATGTCATGGATTAAAAGATGGCCACCGTAAGGCATAAGGCTCGGTATCTACATGCAAATTAACGTTAAGCATGTATTCTGCAGAGCCCTACAGATTGTCTTTGAAAAGAAATGCAGAATCACAGCAGCCAATAATCTGAGTCTTCACAATGTTCTTAGCCCAACCTCACCAACACCATTACTTCATTCATCCCCCCTCGCTCCTGGTCTCGTTCAGTGCTTTCCAAGTTCACTGAAAGAAGAAAAGTGGTCCCATAGCAGGGGAAAAGTGGAATTGAAGCATCACAAAAAACCTGACACTGCAAAGTAAACACTTCAGGCATGTCAATATATTGCAGCATAGTTCTGGGTAAACCATTACCCAGCCACTTAAGAATGTAATTGGGTTTACTGAACATAATGGGGATAACTGCCAACTGCCCAAAGAAACAGAGATAGTTAGCCTGCGTTAACTGTACTGCTATTAGTATTCCAGTCTCCTCAGGTATTTCTACACGGAGCCACATTTAACAACTCGTGTTGCCTAGCACCTTAAAAGGAAGGTAGCAGCTAGTAATCTGATAAAAGATCCTTCCTTGCTCTGTATTTTAAAGATAATCTTTTTATAGTTGCAAATGCGGGCATGAATTCTTAAAGTTCTCAAGAAACTTTCTGTTAATCGATCCCTTGGATTTTGTCTGTTTTACAGGAACCATGACATTGAATTTACATCTCAGGTAAGCATCGGCGTGCTCTTACCAAGCTGTTCCCTGACATGGAGTGCTAGTTAACCATGGTCTGGGTTTTCAAGCAAATTAAGCCAAGCCAGTTTAAATGAAAGATGCTGGTCTTAGTTAACAATTCCTGCTTGTTAGTAACATTCAGCCTGAAACCTACTGCTAGGCATGCATTTGCAAACATGATAATATTGAAAGGAAACTTTAATAATTTGCATTATTCCAGTATGAGAGTCAAATTTTGAAAGTCCTTCCTGTTGTGCCAATAATGGTCTCATTGTAAAATGAACTTACACAGCTACATGTATTTTCACTATGCTTTTTTTACAAAGGACCTTTCACTCTCCTACCAATAAAGCTGCTGTTGAGCAACACATGCTGCCATGCACTGCAAGAATTGAAGAATACTGCCTCTCGCAGAAATGAGAGGAACCTAAGCTGACAGAACAAACTTCCTATGTCTACAGAAAGTTCACTTTTATGAATCGGGACAGAACAAAATCATCAGCACCTCTGTGACCTTTAAAGGCATTGTGTATATGGCAGAAATATTTGTCTAGGATTAAATTACATGAAGCAATGCCACTTAATCACTGGCAGTATCTCCTGTGACACATTGGTCACTTTTAGTTTATTGACAGTCTGTTCTTTGTTCAAAAACATGAGATTTCCTCCTATCATAAACTGCTGGGAGTTCTGCTTTAGCGTCAGCTATTTTCTTGAGAGAGCATTGTTTTGAATACTGCTTTTAAAATAAATGTTAAACTCAATGATTTGAATATATGCTTCATGTATCACTTCATCTCAGTTTTTATATGGCACACATATATAAGACTTTGGAAATTTTCTGGATACACTTTGATCTATTTTCATTCTTATTTGCCTTGTACTAAAGGCGTTTTTCATAGTAGACCTGTGTAATTAATGAAGAAACCACATTATGATCTACCAGGCAAAATTCTTAATCAAGATGTCTGCCCTTTCCTCCCTTCTTTGCTTAGACTGAAGATATTGAAGATTTAATTCCTAAAGGACTGTCTGAGGCAACAAAGCAGCAGATTCGTTATCTCCTCCAGGTATGTGAGTGGGGTGGAGGGGGGGTGTGGAAGCCTACGGTAACTTGAAACAGTGGAAGTTGGCTTACGCGTACCAAGGGCTTTGTACATCACATACTTCACTCCATATTCTGCTTATTCCGTTTTTTCTAGAGTAAAGGGTATGGAATCATACAGGTGGCTTGAAGTGACATGTTGTGGCAGTTGGTTCCACAGACTACTCGTGTATTTTAAACTGAGCTTTACTGGTGCTTTCTTGCAGTTTCACTGGAAACCATCTTGGCTTTTGACCAATTACAGGAGAACACAGACCTTTCATCTTTTTATTTGTTTGTGTTGTATATTAATGCTTCACTTCAAAAGCAAAAGGCAAATAGTAGGTGCTTTGCTGAATATTGAATTGGCTATCAATTGCCAACTACACATAATGCTTATTACTTAGGTCTCAACTTTTAGAAATGTTCTGGTTAAAACCCTCTAACGTAGCACTGAGTTCTGAGGCATGCTTATGACATTTGGTAACAGAACGTAACCATTTATGTTCTGGTTCCATTTATAAAGGCTTTTGTGTTTCTTCCGCTCTTGTTCTTCAGCTACCTCACCATCTCGACCTGCCTTTTCAGTCACCAGCCACGTGGGTTTGGCTGTAAGGCAGTCGGACACGAATGCAAGGTTCTGATAATGGCTGTTCATTCTGTTGCTTCCCAGCACTGTAATACTCTGCAGTGTGTTTTTTAGAAAAACACTCGACCTCTATAAAGTGCTTTGAAGATAGCTAGTTGGAATTGGCCCCTGCCTTTGATAAAACATTAAAACCAGTGCTGTAGCGTGAATCCCACTGTCGACTCCCGAACCATTTGACATGTAGGTATGTTAGAACAGGATCCCAAACCACCTGCACTGCTCAGCAGGTGTGTCTGGATCTGGGCTCTCCGGGGTAGGGCTAAGGCGATCCTACCTGGGAGCTGCAGCTTAGATTCACTTCCTGGTAAAAAAAAAAAAAAATCCATTTGAATAAAGTTGTGAACAAGCAACCTGGTCTGACTTCACAGCTGATCCTGCTTCAGGCAGGGGGGCTGGACAAAGCAACCTCCCAACTTGAATTATCTGTGCTTCTTTTACAATGAAGGTGGACATTGACACCGAAATAGTTCATGACCTCATGTTAGACCATCGTCCCAGGAAGCCGGTTCATCTCACCTCTGTGTGAAAGAGCTGAAACACATATTTCCCGTTTTCTGTATGTCCAGCTGGTTTTACATTCTCACACCTATGCTTAAAAAAATGCAGCTATAATGTCTTTTGGGGAACCAGATTTTGTCAGCATACATACAAAGTGTGCTTGCCGACTACAGACCTCTCGGAGAGTTAGGTCCGGTATGTTTTTACACCTGAGAAAGAATGACTCTGAGCTAGCTGTCACACTGCTCAGATAAACACTCTGCTGGGTACGCCCAGAGGCTCAGGTCTAAGGGCATCGAGCATTTCACTGGGGAAGTACATGACACCTCTGGAATTGAGCAACCTCTAGCACTAAGTAATTGCTGAGTGGGGATTTACTTATGTTTTTAGTCTAAATTCAACCATTTTGACTTAATTCCTTCTTTTAGTTTACTCTTGTAGTATATTATTTTGTAATAAAACCAACAAAACAGTAAGTCAAAACTGAAATTCCACTTTAATGAAAAAACAAATGAACAAGTGAGTTAGTTACACTAGAAGTGTTATTTTTGAATCCTCAGTTACATAGTAGCACCACAGTGGGGATAAAAAAATAGGACAAGGGCTAATCACCATATTGATGGAGATCTTGATAGCAACAGCTAAAGTTAAGGGAAAGTATCAGAGGAAGAGAAACAGACGGAAGGATTTCACTTTTGTCCAGATAGTAAAAAAAAAAATAAAAAATACATCTTTTGCACAGAATATTCAGCCCTTCCAGATGAGTCAAAACTTGAGGAATTACTTGGTGTGTTCTTTCAAAATCTACTTTTCTTCTTTCAAATGTTAGAAAACTATCACAAAATGCAGCAATTTGTGTTTTAACATCAATCAATACACAGCTGTTAACATGTATTAAAAGAAAAAAAGGGAACACTGTTGGGCTATTGGGCACTACTGCCTTTGTTTTTCATCCAGTTGACTCCTTTAATCTTCGGAATCTTTTTCCTTTTGAAGGGAGGAGTTGGTTGTATGGCTTTTATTTAAATTTTAAAAAATTTTAATTAAATTCTCTTGCCCTTGGGCTGAAAGCGTGCTTTGCCAGATCTCAAAGACGATGACTTATTCCTCTGTGACTTCTCAGGTAAGGTAGTAATTTTTTTAAATCAGTGTTAAGTCACAAAGCTCTAAATGCTCAAAAAATGACTGTGCAATATTAACACATTTATTTATTTTTCCCTTTATTGGTGTACAAATGCAGTTCTTTACTCTCTTGTTCATTCCATTTTAAAAATGTTACCCTGTGTTACAAGGCAGTAATTTAAAAACTGTGCCATTTGCAGAACAAAGTGCCTGAAAATGCGTTTCTTTGTAGAAACTGTGTGCACTTCAAAGAATGACGTGCAGTAGTTCTTAAAGTTATTTTCAGCTGTATAGCAGTTTTCTGTTCTACCTGTTGTCAAGCATATTGTGAACAAAGCTTACTAATGAATCAGAAATACACATTTTCATCTTTTTCCCCTCCTAGATGAGAGTGACATCAGATAAATCTTTGAGACTTGTGCTTTCCACTTTCAAAAATTTACGCGAAGAGCTTTGCCATTTGCAGGATGACTTGGGGGTAAGCCGTGGTTTTCAGTTCCGGGGGCCTCGCCCATTTGTTTTTGCCTGTCAGTAGGAAGTCCGTTAGAATGTAATTTAAACTGTGAAGTCCAGGCTTTAGTTGCTTTAACGGAAATGGCTGGTTTATTAATGGACTTGCAAGACTCGTACAGTGGATGAGGTTAGATTTCTTTCTAGCAGTGGTTTTCAAGTGTTCAATTTGTGGAAGCCTAAAACAAATCCTTTCAAAGGAAGAAAAGACCCTGCTGAGTGAAATTAAAGCTCTGAATTGGTATATACACTGCATATATAATCTACACTGGTGTAGACATATGGAACAGTGTTTTTACTCTGAACATGGATAAGGAGTGTATGCCAAGTGCCTGTTTACTAGCGCTGTTCCAGGAATTGGGAGACCTCAGTTCCATTCACTCCTGAAAGCTGTTGTCAGCTGGTGGCTTTAACAACTGCAGTGGTTCTCCAACGTACAGGCATCCCAGTTCGGAAGCTGGAGCTCCACAGCTACTGCTACAGACAGTAGATGATTGCCGTTAGGAAAGCAGAGTTGTTTCCCACACCAGCCCAAGTACTCGGCACCACTGGAAACTTCAGTTTTCTCCTGTAAAATGCAAAGTTCAGGGAGGGGAGGGGGAGTTTTAAGTGTTATCTTTAACATAGAACAAGGAGTCTGTGCAGTGAAATGGTCTTAGTTACAGGGGTTTTGTTGGTTTCTGTTTAATAACTACGAATAACTCTTCCTGGGACAGACTGAAAGAGCAGTGTGCAGGATCCCAGTGCTTACCACACAACACAAAGCCACAGATACTACAGTGATGGGCAACTGTATGCTAGTTAAAAACCCATTGTTTCAAGAAAATTGAGTATTTTCTCAGTTGTAAAAACATCACTTACTAATTACTCCGTATGTTGCACTTTCACTCTATCTGGGAAAAGTTTACTGAAAAACTGCAGCTCTTGACTGTAAACACTTTGTCTTACAGAAGTTAGAAACCGACAGTGTCTTACTTAAGAAGGATTTGGCTTTTAAAGATTCTCAAGTAAAAGAATATGAAACTATGTTGGCTTCTCTGAGAGAGAATAATCGTCAGCAGCAGGTAAATCTAAAAACCTATTTTCAGTTTGTTCATTACAGTCAGCCAAAAACTAGCCACTATGCTGACTTTTGAGTATTGGGAGTAATTGCTGCCTGGTATACGTTTGTGGTATGTGTGTGACCCTGTCACTTCCCTGAGGAACACCACGCATTCATTCCACTTCTGTGCTTTCCAGCAAGGACTCAGAGAGAGCACTGCAAAATGTCGCTCTCTGGAAGAACAGCTCCTCTCTCTGCGGCTCAGTGAGGGAGAAAAGGAGTGTCAGCTAAAGGAACTGGAGTACTGCAAGCGTGCCTTGGAGCAAGAGATCCAGAGCCTTAAACTACAGGTAATAGGCTCACTTGTTCTGTGTTCAGTAGCTGTTATTCACAGATACATTAACATATGAAAATTAATGATGAAAACTCTCTTTCTAAAATAAAAAATTACTTCATTTTCTGTAGGCCTGCTCTAATCCAACACTACAGACCACCACAGATGAACTCTCTAGCCGTTATGTAGAGATGATCAATAACTTGAGAGAGGATAAAGATCGTGAGATCCGCAGTCTTAGGGTAAGTTGATTAACTTGGCATGTGTGTATTCCTCGCCTTCTATGACTGCAGGGAAACAGCTTCTTTTTTAATTAACGAACAGAAAAGATCTACCGTACATACTTTTTAGACATCTTTTGGTTTTGCCATTACTTTATACATAGATACTAATGATGGCTCAGAAACCCTTGTGGTAGAACATGAAACTGTGATTTTAAAAAAAAATACGATTCCTTAGATGTAGAAATTAGGGAGTAATTAGATTAGCACTCTTCTTTCTCCTAAAGGGCTATTTTGTGTGTCCTGATAAAGTAAGAAACTAGCCAAAAGACACCCAACAGAAAACAAAAATAAATCCCAGTCAAGACTGTATGTAGGAAACATCTCTTCTTTAAATCATTGTAGTAATATTTTACCACCTTGGAAGCCAGTTCAACTTGTTCAGTGTTGTATTGGCTTTATTGAGTTATAAAACTACTAAATTGATACTGGGTACAATTCAGTCCAGTTAGCACTTCTGAATTTGCTGTGCAGCTCAATATTCTTATTTGAAAATCATTGGGTCTTACTGTTAATGATTTTAATGAAAAAAATACCTCTGGAGTCCTAGATAAGTACTGAAGGGTCACCTGCAAGGAGCACCAAACACCTGACTGTTCCTTAACGTGTGTTTTGTAGTCCCAGTTATGCCAATTCCAGCAAGATATATCAAAGAGAGAAGGAAGTAACAGTGACTTGCAAATAAGGTTGCACGAACTGACATCGATGTTGGAGGAGAAAGATGCTTTTATTAAACAACAGCAAGAGGTAAAATA
This sequence comes from Haliaeetus leucocephalus, assembly GCF_000737465.1. NCBI lineage: Eukaryota > Metazoa > Chordata > Aves > Accipitriformes > Accipitridae > Haliaeetus > Haliaeetus leucocephalus. The sequence continues at coordinate 3,229,621 of NW_010972776.1, read as the reverse complement.
ATACAACTTACTTCTAAGAATTTTTATATTTAAGCCTCCACTTACTGTGTAGGTGGAAACTTGCTCGGAATTCACTTGTACTCTCCTGGTTCAGAATCGGGGTTAAGGATTTTTTTAACTCAATGCTGTTCCTCTGCCAGTCTTCTGGAAGGACAGACTTTTTCAGACTGCTCTTTGAGAGGAATTTCTGGAAATATTTTGTTGTAACTTTAGTGAATTAATACTTCAGAAAACGTTATTTCATTTGAATGTTTACTTTTGGTTTTCTCAGGACCTCTTCCGACTGAAGCATGAGAAATTATCAGGCAGTCAGTCCCCTGGTGTAACAGCTATCATCACTAAGAAGTAATGTAGTTATTCACCTTTCTTAAAAATACATCCTTTTGATTTTCCATTGTATAGCCTCTATTAACTAAGTTACTCCTGCAAATGTCTTAATGCTGCCTGTTCAACTTCAAGGGGAGGAAGTCGAGATAGGTTTTCCTATCCAGGGAGGATTCAATACTAAGCATTGTAACAGCAATTGGAGGGGTGGCCAGCACATTAAAGTGACATTGAAATGACTGTAACTTTTTAGTTACTAGTGAAAATCTTTGGGGATTAACGTGTGGCAAGATCAGAGCTAGTGATCTGGACACGGGTATGCAGATTTCAGTTTACAGGTTTGCAACTCTCTTTAATACAGGTACAGGAATCAGTATCCTATTCTGGGTCTCTTGTCTGATGACTACAAGGTTACATCGCCTGTCAATAAATCAAACACTATTGTAATTGAGAGGACTGGAGAGATCTGGAAACACGTAAGTTTACCTAGAGATGCAGTCTCTGAAATTCCCAAGTATTCAATTTAACTTCAAAGCAAGCATTAGCCAAAATTGACATCTGAGAGAAAGCCATAGTGTTCCTTTAACTTGGCTGCAAAAAGCACGAAAGTGACTGATGAAAGTCAAGGAACTGTACTGTCTATTGCAAGACGGCAGTAATTGTTGGGTGGAGTATAAACAAATTAACCTTTCCTTGTTTTCTCTGGTACATAATTACCTTTAACGAAAGAACTGACATTGCTCTAACAAACACCCACGCCTGCCCTCATGCACAAGGCCGTCTTCCGGGCACCCCTGTACTGGGGAGTTAAGTCAGGCAGGAGCTTCTTCCGTGTTGTGCTCTCGGGTGAAGGGGTGTTTCATATGGGCAGCTCCTCTGAATCATCACTACTAATGACTCCAAACTATTACTAAAACATTAAGCACCATGTCCCTGAAACTTACCTTGAGACAGGGCAGTGACTAACCCAGGAAGTGCAGAAGTGTGGTGACCTTCTAAGGAGTGATTCAAAATGGAAACAAACAGGACTGCAGAAGCTATTAATGTTACAGGGCACAAGGTAATGTTGCCAAGTCTGAATACAAAGCAAAGGCTTGAGGAAGAGCAACACGGCCAGCTGGCGACCGAGTGTTCTGAGCAGTGGAATCTGATGACGCTGTCTGCAGGCAGAGTATGGCAGAGCAGCACAAATAAACAAGAGGGGAGCTTTGTGGGGGATGCGACCCAGAAAACAATTAATTACTTGAGCAGCCCAAGTAGAGGAATGGTAAAACATCTGGCATGTTCTAAAAGGATATGTTACCTGGAGCAGGATTAAGAAAATAAAAGTTAGAGGTCACTGGCAAACAGCAGTTTTATTACTGATCTCATAAAACTCCTCCAGTTGCAATACAACCTAGTGAAAGGTCAAGGAATTGAACAGTAATAAATTACACTGATAAAGCCAAACCCTCCCCAGCTTACTTGAAAAGTTAGGCGTACTTTCCATTACAAAAAATGGAAAAGATGAGTATACGCTGCATTTAAAGAGATCAGTATCATTAAATAAGTGAGAACTGTGTGTATTTAAAGTTTCCCAAGGTCTCCCTCAATCACTAGTGCAAGTTTCAGCTGAAACAAAATTACTTTGCTGCAAGATAAACTTGGTAAGTTGGAGAAGTGCCAATTGCACCTTTATTCCAAGCTTTGCAAGTGCTTCTTCTGTGTTTATGTACTGTCAGCCAAATCTTTATACCTGCATTCATTATTGAATAGTAATGCTGATTGATAGGTCTTCTCAACAGCGTGGGTTTTCTACTGGAAAGCAAGTAGCCTGCCCATGATAACGGTCTTTCAAGCAGTGACTAGTTACCACGCTCAGTCCTTTAAGTTAGATGTTCTTTGTAATGTTGATCCTAGATATATTAGAGACAACATTTAGGGTAGAAATTTTGTAATACCTACTATTTAGGTATCTGGTAACTGCCTGTTCTTGGTTGTTTTCCTAAGTACCAAAAAGCGCTATTTTCCTTGTTGTGGTGTTTACTGGAGACAGTGAATCATACCAGTTCTGACATCTGCCTCTTGCTGAACAAAACCGTTTAGAGCTTAATGATACGGCTTTGACCTTGCCAGCCCTGGCCCCTTGTGAGCACTGACGTGCTGAGCATTTGTTAAGGAGGAAAGGCTCACTGGCCACTTGAGACGCTTCAAAAGTCAGGCTGTTAGAGAAAATAAATACCTAATTAAAGGAGATGTGCTTTATAGACCAGGCAGTTCAGTTCTGTATACAGAAATAAGTTTGTGTATTTTCTTCTAACAAGCTGCTTTTTTCTTTCAGGAATGAAAAAATCTCTAAGCCATCAGAGCTGCTCAAAGGAGTCACAATGACTAAAACTGCTTTACTTTCTGCTATTTTGCATCTGAAAAAGGTTCAGTCTGATAGTGGGAAAGGCTGGGGAACACACAAGGACAGGGAAGCACGAAGATGATGGAAAACACTGTCTCATCCTGATCATAAAGAATTCTGTTACCTGTGTCCATAATCTGCCACTAACATCTGTGTACAAATGTTTTTACTTTTTCATGCACTTACTTTTTGCTCAGGAGAGTGGTATGCCGCTCTGTTGTGGACTTCAGTTTTTCTTGACACGACTATTCTTCAGCCAGTCCTGAAGCAATCTTAAGAGACAAAAGGAAGACATCTGAAACCTTTTCCTCTTTGCACTATTAGTTATGTTTTTCTGTCCTATCTGCTCTTGCTGAGAAGTGAGAATGACACACATTCCAGTCCCATACATGCTGAATGGCTGGTTCCAATCTGTCTGATTCAGATTGCCGTTTTATCTACTGCTGCCTCGTGAAGATGAAACAAACCCCAGAAACACCCTTCATGGGGAGCTTGAAAAATGCTTACCTTGCATCTGCCTATGCATGGGAAGCTAAAACACAAAGGAAAATTACTGAACTTACTCCAGATAGATATACAACTCCTCAAACTTAGCTACTGAATTGGCAAATACCAGTTACCTAGTTCAGTGAGGTGATTGGGCAAATGCTAATTTTAAAGAATGTTGCTGACCTCAGACTTGATGTATTTTCAGCTGAACTTTTGTAAGCTCCCAAACCAGCCATAAGTATTTACTTTGCTGTGCTTGAAAATTTCAAGAACTTTGTATATTTTTATATAGAAAAACTTAGTATGAAAATAGCTTAGAGACTGAATTTCATTATCAGACCAACCTTCCATTTACAAATTATTGCTCCTTGCAGGACCACAGAAATTCTCTGAAAACAATTTGGTATTAATAATTAAATAGTTGTCTAAGCAACACAGTGCAGAGAACCATAGGGGAAATTTTAAACTATGCAATCAAAAGGTGCTCAGTCTTTACCATGGGGTTCTTGCTTTGCTTTATTTCTGCAGACATATATTTCTACTGACAAATAATAGGTATCATAGACAACATTTACTGGTGAGAGAACACTGTAGGCTATGTGTAACTATGAAATAAACCTAAAAGTGTAACTTTCTGAATCATGTCTGTCTGTACTGGAAACATCTCACATCTACGTGAAAGGCTGGAGGGGGGTTGGTTTTAGGTGGTCTGGTAACTGCCGTTTTTCTAGACAACTTGTTCCTCTAAATCAAGCTTTACAAGTAAAGTAATAGTGTTAGGTTGCTTTTCTTGCTGCTGATGCCAGTCCTCCACTCAGTTAATGCTGGGATGTCAAAGATGACCTCTTGCTCTTCGTAACGGGGAGGAAGAGCCAAGTGTAAAACCTGCTGCTCTGTGAGTATGTCCAGCCTAAGACGGGCCTGCGGTTTCAGAAGCGTAGTAAAGAGTCTGCACCATCAAATGACAATCACTTTAGCCTAGCTCTGTAGAAAGAGGTTTTAATTAAATATCCTTGTCTGAATGAGGAGTGCCTTGCCCCTCTGAAATCAATAACAACTAGATTCTAAAATAATCCCCTCATTTCTGTACAGCAGTTAGATACAAGGTACACATACACACAGAGTTAACACACTAATGACACAAAATGGTGTCAGAGTGTATTCGATCCCGAGAAATAATTTAGTTACACTGTTGTCTAATGACTTTTCACCTTTGGTGACCTAAACGATAAAAAGAAAAGAGGAAGAACACCACATTTGTTTAATGCCACCACACTGTTATCTGTGCAGTTATCCCGATCGAAGGACACAAAGTAATTTGCTGACTTACTGTGGTCTTGGTCATGGTCTGGGCTCGACTAGTTGGAAGCATTGCACAGAGAGCTCGGAAGAAGCTACGAACAGTAGAAGCAGGAATTAGTTATTAATGGACATACTCTTACTGTGCACTCACGTCAGCCATTGCAAGGGTTGTACAGTGCGTTTACTAACCACTACTCCATCCAGTAACACCAACCACTGTTTCTTTAACTCTGCATGACTTAAGACCACGTAATAGCGTAACGCAAGCAGTGAACGCCCTTAAAGGATGGAAACATGAAGGCTCTGAACACAGAGCTGTTGGGCATGGTGTTATAATTTCATGACAAAGGCTGTGATTAGGCAAATGAACTGCTTTGCATATACAGCTGGCATTATGATAAATTTGAAAACGCCGCGATTGTTCCCCATACTTGAAGAGATGGGTGACATACAACCTATTTGGAAAAAGCCCAGTTCACTCATCGGGAAAGACAGATGTCAACACTGTATTGTGTAGCAAGGATCAGCTTCTCTAAGGCTTGTCAGAATATTTTAAGGCTTCCATACACTGTAAATGCTACAGAGCTGATGGTCGTAACAACACATTTTACTCACAGATAACATGAAGCAATAGCTACCTGTCAAAAAGCTGAATAAGACTAGTAGATGAAACATGATGGCCATTTGGGGCTGGTTTTGTTTTCAAACCAGATTTATTTAAAAAGCAAATTTAGTATTTTTTATTATAAAAGTACATGTTACTTGCTGTAGTCTCAGCTATTGCCTCTTTTCTGTTGAACTGAAACCGATTTACCTAACATTGTTTCTGCTGGAGTTTACAGAAACACATTTTTCTCATTTACTCATCTCTGTAAATGCCAGATATCACTCTAGTTATAGAAAGTATACTTTAGATAATTTTTCACCTCCATTTCAGGGTAGGTCTGCTAGACTTCTATATTTTTTCAGAAACAAATTAGAAAAAGCAAAGACAGCATTTACTTCATATATTTACAACAACAGACCATCTTTATCAATAGCGTTATTAAACAAACCCTCACTGCCTGCACAGAGCTGATAGCATGCAGAGTTTCTTGTTCTGACACTGAAAAGCAGGAGAAAATTCTCTTCTGGTTTCTATTCACGACTCTACCACACAACTCAGTACGCAATGTGGAACAGTTTCTCTGCCTCAGCTGTAAAATAAAAGGCAAACAGAGCCCTGGTTCAAAAGTTACTGACGCCTCTGGCATTCTGTCTGAAGGGTCGATGCAGACTTTGAATACTATGTCAAGGTAACTTACCTTTACTTGAGAGTACTCTGCTGCTGTTCTTCCGTATTTTCTCTCTCAATTTCATTACTTTTAATTGTGGGCATTTGAAACCTGAGGAAAGGAAAATAGAGATGACGATCAAGCCATGAATCAGCTTTAACTGCTCCTGGCTTTTGGGAGTTCTTAGTCTGTCATTCAAACAACAACAAAAAATGCAGTAAACAAATCCAATATTTTAGAGCAACCCTTCCACACGTTTGTGAAACTCACTGCTTGCTCAAGCAACCACGATGTGTTTGTACATCCCACACAGCACCGTGGGAGCAGGCAGAGGAGAAACCCAAACACAGTGAAGAACAGCTGAACTTCCTCAATGCTGGGCACCCAGGTAGTGAACAGCTTTACAGCACACACCACCTTTCCTACTCCTGGTATTGTGGGGTGGCATTCTACCACAAACGCTGGGTAAGGTAGCTGACCCTGTCAGTGTTGCTGCAGGGACAGATCTGGAACAATTTGACAAGCAAGGACTGGTTTTTAGTTTCAGCAAAACAGCTCAAAGCCCTTACTAAAAATGGCAAAAGACAGGACATACGTAAACTTCACTAAGGAAAGTACGTATTCATGAAAGATGATCATGCCTACTAAAGAGCACCTTTAAAAGAACAGAGATCATGCAACTTCACAACAACGATGGGAGATACCAGTCAGAATTTTCAGGACAAGTAATAAAATACGATACCACGAACTTTTATCATTCAATTCAACATTTAAGTCAGAACACTTGCAAGGCTTACAGGTGGTAGTGTCTCTCCTTCACTTGCTTCCTACCATTACTTTGAAAATGAATAAGCAGGACCTGCCTGTAGAGCACTTCATCCCATCCTAAAGGCTTCATCAGTTTGGGTAACAGAAGGCAGTTTGCTGCTAGCTCAGGGGAGGGAGCCAGGCAGGGCAGAAGTACAGACTATACAAAGCAGGGATCTGTGGAAGTACTGAGATACAAATTTTACTGTTGTTTGACATGAAGCATTTTTAAAATCATGACACCTCCATGGTAATAATACAACAGCCCTCAACAAATTCTCTTAAATATTTACTGGGTAAGTGCACTGAAAAGAATCTAGGAACTGTGCCTCAAACTGCTCAGGATTCAGGTGAAGTTTTATTCTTGCATTTCAGAAAAGTAAAAATGCTACTTCCTAGTAAAATCTTTTGTTAAGAATACCAGCTGACCACTTGCTTTAATACAGAATTTCAGCTACTGGGAAAACATGGTTGGAAGGGGGAAGAAAAAAAAAAAAAAAGGTTCTACCAGTCTTATCTTCTTTTGGATGAATACATACACAAGATGTATATAAAAAGATCCTGAATTACTCAAACATATACAAAGTAGGATCACTGCATATAATACCACTTCCTCTCAGGTTCCTCTTTGCCTAGCATGCACAGTCTTTTATTTTCCTTTCCCTAACTCCAACTTTTACGTCCTTTCCTCCACAATGCCAATGTCACACCTGCAACACATTACACAGGCCTTTTCTTGTCGATTCCTTCCTCCATCCATCCATCACAAGATTCCTTTTTTTTTTTTCTTTTTCTTTTTTTAAACCACCAGAGCCCTCCTAACATCTTCAACCGCCTCCTTTGCCTATTCATCATCCAGCTTGGGCACACAGTTACAAGAAGCCTCGACATCTGCACCTATACAGAAAGATGTCAGTACTGGAAGAAGGCGCAGAAGCACTGGTGGGAATTTCGAACTACCCAACACCACATAAGTCCAGCCTCTGTCATAAACATCTAAGCAGCGCTGGACAGAACCAGCAAAGGGCCAAGTAGAAGAACACTCTCTCCCAGCGGTATCATAAGCTACTGAATTTTAAAACCAATGCTCAAGCAAAAAGTCTGACAAACTTATTTTTTTAAACTGTTTGAAATTTAACAGCATATGGGTAGTAAACCATTAACCTTAACACTGTGTGGGTTAAGTCTCAAGGCTTTTCCTCTCTTTGACAGGCCTTGTTTCCACAGTCTTTTCTTCTTAGCTAGGTTTCATTGTCCATACGCTGCCAAGAGAAGAGACAAACAATTAATATAAAGAAAGAACCATTCAAAATGCTAATGCAGTAAGCCAACCAAAGAGTGGTACCTCATCTTGAGACTTCACATTGGACAATGCCGCCTGTAACCATCCTGCCAACTTCGAACCCTCAAGTTTCTCCACCCAGCCATCACAAAAAGCAGGGCTCACAGACAGAAGATGGTACCAGTCTGCACCTGCTTCAAGCCCTACGTGCTTTCCCGTGTTTGTACCTTAGCTGATAATAACCAACTACGGTTGCTGTTTTTCCAACCACTATTCTCTCCCTCATATCTTGAAAAACATGGTCCTCACAGATTTTAATGTTGCAAACAGTATGTCCTTTTTTTCCCTCATTAAAAAGAAATCTCATTAGGTGGGCTTACAGAGTGTTAAACCTCAGCACCAATTTCAACTTCTGTAATACAAAGTTACAAAACTTAGATCATTCTATTTAATAGAATGATGAAGCTGTAAATGAATTAAACTTTTATCCAGCATCCACCACACACTTTCTGCTATCACTGAATATGTTAAAAAAACTTTTGTGCCCTTTACTGTATGTAGTTTAGGGCAAGAAAAAAACCAGATGCAATAGAAAATCAAGGTAACGAAACTGATGCCCCACAGCGTAGCCCGCTCTTCAGAACAGTAGGTACCACTCAACGACTCTGAACTAAACAACGGTCTTACTCCAAACAACTGTTCATCACAGAAAGAATTAGCCCACACATGTTATTTTAAGCTATCACGATACGTAAAGGTCAAAGCCTTTCACTGCACTTCTTGGAAGAAACACTACTGTTATCCTCAAATATACATTGTAAAATGTAAACATTAATATAGTTCACCAGTAAATACCAAGTATGAATAATAAAAGGTATCAAAACATGATCTGAATGCAATGCTTAAAAGCATCATGTCCAGATTTCATACTGCTGTCTAAAATGCTGGCTCTCCAGAAGTTTAACTTCTGCCATTTCAAGCCCCCACATCCTGTTCTGTTCCCCTCGAACTGAGGGACTCATAGACAAGTCTTTCTACAAAGCTGGCTATAGAAAACGTTTAAAATACTCATAATAAAGTACCTGATTATTCCGTCCATCTGTAAGGTGGAAAAATGAGCCAGCACCGATGTGTGCTTTGTCACAGAGTCAGAATGATCATCTTCAGTCTGCTATGAAGAAACTCCTTCAGTCTATGTATTCAATATAACGGTCAGGAATAAAGCATTAAAATTGTCAAAAAAAGCACAACTTTAATCTCTAAGATTTTTTGGAATGCTACGGCCTCCTCCTTTGATTGCTGGGCATACAAAAAAGTAGTATAAACAAACAGATGAATAGGTTCATGTCTGCGTCATTTCTAGTTTTTAGTACAAAACCTCTGAGTTCACTGGCTAAAAGCCGGATGGAAAACCTTGATGAAGAGTTCATTTAATATCGCACTCTCTTCTTAAAGTTTTTAATCTATTACTGATGTAATAATTCAAGCATTCTAGAAAGAGAGGGAAATTAAGATAGCAATATTTTTAGTATTTCATTTTGCAAGCTGTTCTTATTACACAGATAAATAAGACAAAACCTACCTGGGTTTTCCCAAAACATGTGAGAAGTTTTATGTTCTCTTTACTTAAAGGAAAAAATTTCAAAGGAATGTCAGTATCACATTTGATAATTATTTTAGAAGTAAGCACAAATACATTACCTGTAACTTAAAAGAGTTAGTCAAATAAACCCACAACACTCTCCCTTCAATAGTCTGATACATATACCTCAAGCAACCTGTTTACTTGAAATGTAATTACATATTAATTAGTGAATAACGTAATTAAAAATATTAGGCAAATTTACACAGAATGAGACTTTCCTAAACACCATAAATGAAAAGCAAACTCCAAAATATTTGGAGTGCAAGAGATGCGTTTTATTGTATGCCCGTTACGATGAGTAACACATTTAGAAATAATAATCCCACATAACAGTGACAATCTTATTTTACAGCGTGTACATCATTTTTTACAGCCACATAAAACACGTATTTTTCTAAGAGATTTCCCAAATTTAACTTTCTGAAGTTTAGAAATATAAAAAAAATTTATTCTCAAGGAACTGATTCTCATCTGGTGCAAAAACAAAACATGAACATTATCTGAAACACAAAGCCACAATATAGCATGAAGTTACAATTTATCATGTGAACAGCTGTGTGCAAACATGAAGCAACTAAAAAAGTAAAAAATACACATTATATGCATAACATTTATGAACAGGTTTTTCATTAAATAGCCCTAGACCAGCTTGTTATATTAAGCGCCATTTGATTTGCAGCATGCTAACACAAAGCATTGTTTAAAGGGATGCATATTTTAAATGTATACACTGTAAACTGAAGATCCACCTCCAAACTCTAGTGGCAGCATATTTTTCTGGTTAAATACTGCATATATACTTTCTTACAGATTGAAAATGCATGTTTATAGTATGGTATAGATTTTTTTTTAAAGAATTGATTAAAAGGTGCAATTTTATGTCTATATTGAAAATTTCATATTAGGAGGTAGGACAATAATAGTCATACCTTTTAAGAACACTGCCCTAAAGAACTTCTAAGTACTTTGAATTTTAATTAAAAAACCCTACATTTTTCAACTTTGTTTTTAATATTCTTTTTAGAGAACATTTTAAAGTAGCAAGAAAAAAAATTAGTGTTGAGTCACAACACTACGAGCTGCATCCATTTTATCCTTAAAAAAAAAGTCAAAGTTAATTTTGTCATATGTGCCATACTGAACAACATTCAATTGTAGTTTCAGATAAAAAAGGGAAATTATATACATATACATCTTTAACCCTAGCACCAGAACACCACCTTTGAGATCATAACATAATGCTATATTTTAAACATCATATCCTGCAATAAAATAGGTTAGCAGCTTTGAAAACCATTAAAAAAATTACTTGTTGGACCTAAACTAATAAAGGAAACAAAAAAGTTTCCCATATGAAATGTTAAAACAAAAAAACAAACAAAAAAAGGGACAACCCCCCCCCCGAATTTGACCAGTTCTGGAATTTAATTTCCAGGCACGATTTAAAAACATTATGATCAAGTGACTGACTAACACTCTCCTTTCAAAACTGCACAGGAAGTTAGACTCAGTTGCCTTTGCGAACAATTTGTAAATAACCCCACCATATATCTGAACTGTTTTCATATTGGAGACAAATGCTGTTACTGACAAAATGGGTACACAACCATCTTTGTTTTGTCTTCTATAGCTTAACAATGTGTAACACTATTAATTTGAAGACATTCATCCATCTTTCTGCATTCTATAGTGCTCTTTAGGTTCTGATAAGCAACAATCATAGGGCTATGAGATCCCCTGTCAACCCTAATACTTTTAAGACTTTTAATACAAAGAATGTAAAGTTATGATTTAATATCAAGCTTTGAAACCAGGAGAAACAGTTCATGAGATTTTTTTTTTTTTCCCCAATTAGCATATCACAGTTTCTAAATTGCTTCCTTCTTGAGATCATATATTACATTATGGCCTCTTTGTGGTGCCTCATTATATGCTGATTTTTTTCAGATGGTCTACGGAATCCCTTTTTGCAATACTCACACCTATGTGGATAGTCTTTTGTGTGTATTGATATTACATGTCGCTTAAAGCCTGACGCATCCGTAGTGCTATATTCACAATACTGGCATTGATAAACTTTTCTTCCACTGTGGGTCTTCATGTGCTTCTTAAGTTCATTTTGCTGCCTAAATCCTCTTTTACATCTTTTGCATTTAAAAGGCAGGTCCTTGGTGTGAACTGAGAGGATATGCCCACTAAGTACAAAAGGATCTGATGTTTTAAAGTCACAGTGTCTACACTGATGTATCTTTTTACCTTTATGGGTTTCACTATGCTTTTTGAGCTCAGATGGACGATGGAAGCCTTTTTCACATACCTCGCATTTGTGGGGAAAATCCTTTGTGTGAACTGAAATAATGTGTCGCTTCAGGTCACTTGAATTGGTGCTCTTATGGTCACAGTGTGGACACTGATGAGTCTTATGCCCTTGAAATAATTCTGTGTGCTGCTGCAGTTCTTTTTCATCTGTAAACGCCTGGGGACAGTGCTCACATTTAAATGGCAAATCAGTCCCGTGTTTGGTTTTGATGTGAGTTTTCAGATTGGACTGATCAGCACACCTGAAGACACAGTGCTGACACTGGTATGGCTTTTCCCCAGTGTGGGTCCTCATATGCTTTTTCAGCTCTGATGGATGACGGAATCCTTTCCCACACTCCACACAGACATGAGGGAAGTTCTTACTATGAACTGCAAGTAGATGTCTATTGAGTAGTCCCTGCTCTGCAGTTTCATAGTCACAATATTTGCACTTGTGTAGCTTAGGCTCCTTGTCCCTCAATATTAGTTTATTAGAACTCAATGGGCTCGCTTCTCTGTATCTTCTTGTATATTCTGTAAACTCATGGGTTTTATCAACTTTATTTATAAGTTTATGGCTTTCCAGATGATTGTGGAAACTTACTTTTTTGTTAGTTGTAAAGTCACAGTCTGTACACTGGTATTTCTTCTTAATCATATGATCTGGATGATTCTTCATATGCCTTTTCAAGAATCCTCTGGATTTAAATTTTTTCCCACAAATATGACAAGGGTAAACTGTTAAGGGCTGTCCATCAGGACCTATTATAACAGCTGTTTTTAAACAAACAAAAACAAGTTATGAAGGAAACAAATTTACTGATTAAGAAGTTTTAAATCAGCCAGCTGCTGTTCAGATTCATGCACTTACACTTGCAGCAGACAGAGAATGGTTCAGTAGTTTAAAAACAACCAATCCACAGCACCTATAGTTTATATAGTTTTGTTTTAGAAACTGCTCAAACAGATCAGTAATATCATATGTGCAGTGAATATATCCACGATTACTTTTTAGTAGCTTGCAAACTTCAGATGAATTGCATCAGCCCTACATGTACTGACTTTGAGTGGCAAAAACTATTACATTTTCTATGCACAGAATTGGAGGGGGAAGGACACAGGAAATATGCAAATCATAATTTATATTTTTTAATTCTGCACCAGCTTAAAAAAAAAAAAGGGAATAGTACAGGAGTAAGTGCCACTCCATGACAATACGCATAACCATACAGTGTTTACCTGTTTGCCATTGCCTGGCCTCTCCTCTCCTCCTTTTCTTGGTTTTTTGTTTTAGCACTCTATTAGTGCTAATGCTATCACAAATCTGCAGGTATTGTGTTGCATTACCGTTTTTGTTTTCTAATCGTGTATCCAAGTTATTTCCTAGAAACAAAAATTAGACACCATAAAAAATCTTAAACAACTTTTTTCTTTGGGACTGATGACTGGAATTGCACAGCAGCATATCTACTTTTTAAAAAAAAAAATATTGCCCATTCCTCTACAATGAACATATATAAAAAAGATATATAAAGCACTACCAATCTTTGCTGGCAAAAGTAAAGAATATAATTGTTTAAACATTGACTAATTCTCAAATATATTCCTTGATTTCTCATAATTTTCAAGACATTAATTTCTTATCAGTTATGCTGATTGTTTCCTTTTATTTAACTTGGTTTTACTTCTTAACAACTGCATTATCTCTTTTCTGACTACAAAACTATACTAAAACCCCTGGCAGATCCTCCCAACTTCCCCACCCACTCTGAAGGCCTACAACACATCTAGGATTGTTCTCATTTCAAAATAGTAGGGAAAGACTGTGGAGTCCTTCAATACATACTTTATGGATAATTTTTTGCATTCACTGATTAGGAGAACTGACACATGAATGTATGCATTTTCAGAGACGGCAAGTTAGTTTTAAAGCTGTACCAAGCACAGTTACATGTTCTTACCTGCCGCTTGACCATCTTCATATCTTCTGGGTAGCCTTCTTTCATCTCCTGCAGAAAATGGTATTTTAGTCATTATAAATTACAATTCTTTTTAAAGACTATGGCTTTGAAAGTCTGACAGAGAGAAAGCTAACTTAGCTAGTAAGTAACAGCTTAACTCTATCCAAACTGAGATGTGCAGTTCCCAATCAGTTCAGTATTTTGTTAACTATGAGCCCCAGGAAATAAAGTCACATCTTTGTGAACAGTTAATATCCACTAAAGTTGTGCTTACATGCTTACTATGCTGACTGTCTTTCCTGCTTTTCATAATTAATATGCTTGTTTCTGCAAACCTTTAACCTTATATTTAACCTCAGATACCAATCCAGAAATGAGGTTATCTGAAATCCAGAATTTGTTCTTGAAATCGAAGTACTTTATCTTTCTGGAGTAGAACTAGGCAGATAAGACGACTTGCACCTTATCAGCTGCTCAGCACTCATCTATATGAGGCACTACAAAGTTCTGGCAGACGTAGAAGCAATACCTTAAGAGTATATTCCTCATTTTGGACTGAAAGTATTTACTGCTACATAACAAGGCTCCATGGTTCTAAACCATTTCATCAGCCCAACTACTGTGCTCAGAAACATTACACCAATGAATTTTAACTAACTTGCTTACTTAATTACAACATAAACCACTGATGACCTGATACCCTCTTAATATACACATAGTAGGCCAAAATCCAAAAAAATAATACGAAATGCAAGAATATTCAGAATTTGCAATATATGCTGATAAGACACTTCTAGTATTTGAAGCATGGCTGCAGAGAACAAATTACTTATTTTCTTTTTGTTTCTAACCTGAAGCACTAACAGGCTTAAACCAGGTATATAAACTAAAATTATTAGGAATATGTTTACAAATTTATTGCTACTATTCCCTTTTTAAAGTTTTTTCGCCTTCCTCCTAGCTTATGTAAAATAATTAAGGCTATTTTTGCAAGATCTTCAACAGCCAACCTAAATAACCATTAAAACCCATGCGTTCTGTACATCTGAGCTGGAATCAAGTTCTAAAAGCTTTCCTTTCTACTTCACAAAACTCAGCATGTAGCAATCCATTCATTGTATGCAAGACAATCAACTACTAAAGTAATCTGTAACTTTTTGACAAGCCAGCATTGGAAAAAACCCACCAATGTAAAAATGGAATTGTTTTCTTCATATTGAACTGAAAAAAGCCTACGGACCTTATGTGTAAAAAGGTCATGAATGATGTCAAAGTAATTTTTCACATCATTTCATCAACTCCACTAACTGACACTGCTAAAAGATCAGAAGGAGCTGTTTCCAAACCCCTAGGACAAGGTGAGAGATCATCACATTTGCACAGAGATTCTGAAAGCTAGATTAGGGAGAAAATAATGGAAGGTATTTTCAGAAAATAAGCATACAGATTCCTACCATAAGCAGCAGCCCAAGCAACAGGGACAAAAGTTTTATTCACGCCAGAGTCTTCAAGCTGTGTGTCTGGAAGTGATGTAGCTTCTTCTTCACCTACAATAACTTCCATATAAACTTCATCTGCTATTTCAGCACAGCCTGGATTAAAGGAGAAGAATGAATCTTTAATTTTATTCTGCTCATCCTAAATTTTCCTTCGTTTAATTTGCTCTCACTCTGATTGATACCCGCTATAAATTACTTTTCTTCCTTTGGCATTTATAACCACCCCTTCCCTTAGGGGATCATTGTTTATTCAGACATTCCTTGAAGAGAGAAAACACATATCAATAAATATAAATCCAAAACAAATACCAACATAAATTCAAATATACAATCTTATAAACTTGTAACTGATGACATTCATTTGCCACTTTGCCAGAAAGCTGATTAAACAAGGCAATTCACAGTAGGAAAACAGAAAAATGAGAAATTTGACTAACCTCATTAACTTCATCCATGGACATGTTAAATTTAATATAAATAATGAAATGATTGCATACAGTATGCACAAAGTGCATTTATCCACATCACTTTTAAATAATTATAGCCTGCTTTTTATTTTTAGAGAAGATGAGCTTAGTTTTCTACCACTTCAGGCTGAAGAATCCTTCAGAAAAATTAAGGAAGTCCTTGAGCATGATGTTTATATTGTTGTACAAAACAGCATGAGAAACAAAAATGTTTCTTATTATGCTTACTAATATCTTCATCTTCCTGAGAAGAGTCCTTAACAGCCATGTAAACCATTTTTTCTCGCTGCATTCTACCAACACCTCCTTGTTCAATTACTCCAGCTACAGAATGTCCATTGTGAAAGTCACTCTCTGTGACAATTTCTGTCCCACCTTTAACAAAAAGAAGTTAAACACATAAAGTAAATGTAAACAAAGCCACTGTTAATTCAGATCTAAGTATTTTTTTTCTTATTTGCAACAAAGGTATTTAATAAAACTCTAATTAAATGTTTTTACATCCATGTCTGTCATAAAATCATGCAAGTTTAATACTCTGGAGCAGATAAGGAAAAAGGTCTCTCAGTGTGTCCTGATAAATTCAAGGCTGAACAATCACTACCAAGAAGGATCAAGAGCCTTTCATGCATGCTAGCAGTGAACTCGGGTGCGACTGGAAACAGACACCTGCTCATGCCCACCAAAACAATGACTGTAATTCTAATCTTGGTCCAAACACAGCCTTTAAATTCTCTCTTGAGATGTGAACACCTAATTCTTATCCCTCTCTCTCTCCTCAAATCCTATTTACTCACCTTGCAAAAACTGATTCTTAGGTAATTTTTCCTACAAAGATTCTAATGTGTATGTCCCACAGTCATTACACAGGACTGAGTAGTAATTTACACTGGGGTTACACTTCTCAAACCATGAGAGAGCAAATGTTACTGCCAATTACTTCAACAAGAAGAACATTATCTAGAAAGAAAGGCTAGCAGGGATGCAAGGTGCCGCACCGAATCCCTGGAGACAACACAATCTGAAGAGTAACAGTTGGAAAGAAGGAAATGAGAACAACTGCCCACACGGTCCTGCTCCAGGTGACTGACAAGCTTTGGCCCACTGACTTACTTGAACGGAGGCAAAAGAACAAGTTCCAACCTGGAACGTGATACTGATGCTTGAGTCAGAAAGAGGTGGCAGATAAATACTGATGCTTAGTCTTCCATGCATCTCAGGGACTGAACAGTGAGTAGAGAAGCTGCAGATTATGGCAGAACAAGCTAACACCTGATATAACAAGAGACCTTGTTTGCTACTTTGAATGGTCCTGAAGGAAAATAGTCAGCTAGGCGGTTGAGTCCAAACCAAATACATTGATCCATCACTCCCTGTCAAGTGTTTTGTAAATAGGAGACTTTGCCAAACATCCTTCTTCCAACCAAACAGAAGCAGCTCTCCCACTGCAATCAAAATGTGGAATTTCTTTTTCCCAAGCTAGACAAAATAGAGATAATATTAAAATCCCTGGGACGGGTGATGTCTATGGAATACAGTGTACGGAGACCTTCACGCTTTTGAAGGCAATGGTGGCCAAAATGGCCAACCAAGATAGCAGGTACCCCTATGAGCCAGACAACACAAAACAGATCACAAGGAAGCAAGGAGAAAGACTTCAGAAATTTAGAAATTTGGTCATTATGACAGTTTGGAACAGGTAAGGTAATTCTGAAGAATTGAAAGAGAAATAAGCTCCACTGCAAGGTACATAACCTGCAATTACATGTATCATGTAAAATGGCAGAAGATGCTGCCTGAACGCCTGCACAGGAAATCTCTTCCATATCGACAGTCAAAAACAAACTTTCCTTTTAGTCACTGATCCTCAGTTTATAGTTGGTATACGTATGTGTGTATGCCAAAACGACAGGTAATTTTTAATACTTATTTTTATACTTTAAGTTTTACTCTTCCACATTTATGACAAAAGAAAAGTGATTTTGTCGCGCAAGCCTATTTTCGTCAAAAGTGGCTTTGCCAGGACGTTTATCAGAGTAACTAGACTGCAATGCAAATGGGTGACACTTAAGAACAGCCCTCCACCCCACCCCCATATACAAAAAGATCAAGAGACTACTGCTAATGGATAAACTTGAATCTCCGATATTCTTTGTGAAGACTGTGATCTCAGTTTCTGTATTCCTTAATGCTGAGCAGCAAATGTACACTACCAATCCAATCAGCTCTTTCCGAGCAGAAGCACTCACCAGTAATGAATGGGGTAATCTGCATGACTACCTCACAGCTATATCAGAAGCACTGAGAATAGCTCAGGAGAACATCCCTGCTGTAAATTAGTTTTCAGCCATAAGAGATTTTGATTCTTCCTGCTGCTGCATTAGCGGTCTGTCCATCAAGACTTCCTCCCAGAGGAAGAAACCGTATTTCAAGAACAGGGCCTGGCAATTCATGTAGGAACTGGCAGATGAAACAGATGTCACAATAGATAAGGGATGTCAAGATGGTGCTTCTCTAGATCCTTTCCCCATGGTCTTAGGAAGCACACAGTCTTCACAACCTCCTTCTCATACTTGAAACGAATTAAAGATCAAATACTGAAAATCCCAGGGCCTCACAGAAATACTCACTAACCTTCAGCAGAATCAGATACTGTCTATTCCAAAAAGGACAGCAAAACATGTAAAGTTACTTTGGCAACCTTGTGTAGGACTTGATTAATAGGCTCCAAAATCTACACTGTATCGTCCTGCAAAAGATACAAAGCAACTCATAAGACAGTCTGAACTAATACTGAACCTACCCTGAGAGAGAAAACCAAAGACAACTGCCCTGTTAGCTAGCAGTCTGATCATCCCTGGAACAATCCTTTTCTGCCATTAACTTGAGCTGAAAAGATGACTTGTTTCTCAGAGAAGAAAAATAAAGGCATCATAAACCTGAAAATTTCCTGAAGTAGCAGTTCAAGCCACTTGAAAAACAGCACCAGGATTGTTACTAATTGGAGGACTTTGCTGACCTAATCCATAGTTCTGTCTAAAGTTTGAGATTTTCGCAGCATAGCCAGGCCAATGCTACCAGTCTATGGGAGATAAACTCCTTTCTCTACTCAATGAAGAACCGAATCAGGCTGATTTGCCCCGTGAATGGCCCTAGGGCTCCAGGCCAGATACGTTCCAGTGAGGCAGAGTTTCAGTGCCTAAATTCAAAGGGTAAAGTGGAATGAGCCAAAAGTTTCAGCTCAGAAAACAACTGTAAGGGGAACTCTGCTTCTACAGGTTATGAAGAACAGAACACGGGTTAGCTGTACGTCCACTTGCAAAGCACCTGGAAGTGCTGGTCTATCCCTTGCAAAAGAGAACTGCAAAGCAGTTCTGAGTTTCTTGATTAGGTCTGGAAATGACTGTATGCCTAAAACCCCAGAAATCTTCCCCTCTCTCTGCATCAAGGCCACCAAAGACTGTTCAATGAGCGGAATCCACTCTAAAGGCTTTTCTGTGCTGACACAGTCTTGCAACATCAGAGAAAAGCAGCAGCTGACACTCAACCACTTCTGCATTTGGGCTTTGGTTGTCTGAAAATAATTACTGCTAATCAGAAAAGAACTTGAGACTAATACACACCCAGTATTTACTGCATATGGGCAGCCTCCACAAATGTCACATTCTAAAAAACATTCCAGCCAGTGGATTAAGTGAAATTAAGAACAACAAACAAAAAGACCCTGAAATACTTCATACTACTGGAAGAATACACAGAACTTAAAAGGTACCTATTTCGACATCATCTTCAGCTTCAGCTTTAAATATGTACACTTTGATAACTTCTGAACCAAAACCATCATCTTTAGCAACATCATCATTTGTCACCTCAGTACTGATTTTCAAGGGAGTGCTTCCTATATGGTCCAATTTTTCTCCAACATCATCCACTGTAAAGATAAGAGAGTAATAATGAGGTTCAAACACGCTTTTTAAAAGTCAAAGTAATCAGTAGCATGATTTTCTCCACTATTATCCCCATGCATAGTAAAGGTCTGTATTCACAAATGGCCTTTACGAAACAGTTCATCTCAAGATACTTAAAAGAGATTCCAGAAGTTCAGTACTCATTTTATTGCAACTCAGGAAACACAGCAAGAATTACAGAATGAAGAACACAAGAGGGAGCTTGTCATCAAAGAGAACATGGGAATTGGTTACTTCTGAAACTATTACACTTAGAAAGCAAAAATGTATCAGTAAGTAAAATTAAACATCTATCCACAAGTGTTATAAATTAAAACAGAATTGCCTGCTGCAGCCTAAGAGTCCCAAAAAGTTTCACTGCTTTAAGATACTAGTGACTTAAAATTTAGTAGCTGAAGCTTTTATGAAGAGTGATGACTCAGAGTATATTCCCAATGAAAGAAGTGTGCATCAAAAATTTGACTACATCTTCACCCTAAAAGAAATTATGATTTTATCCACTTTATCACTTGAAAACATATAAATTAATGAAGATTATTGTATAGTATACAGCATTAAAAGATGCAGTGACAATAAATCTAAATACTATTATGTGAAATTGACTTCTCATTCTTTATGTATGCAACTTAGTCACTCCGATTATTTGGTCTGTATATTCAAAATGCTCATTTTATTTATACAACAAAAATTACATTCAAACTATTAAAAGTGTAGAAGTAACACTATTTTGGTAAAAAGGGTATTCACATAGATATCCATATATATACCCCAAATTGCCAATATGAAGGCCACTGAACTAAGCATCTTTCTAACATATGTATTGCCAACACGCTTCTCTCAGTGGATAAAATTAGCTCCTGTGCAGATGGCCAACACAAACCTGTGCAATGCTCAACACCCACTGAAGTCCTCTAAAAAGAACTCCACAAAATGTAGACAAAATCTGAATTAAATACACTGCAGGGATACAGCAATTTACTGCATACATAACATTAAAATATCTGCATAGGAGATTAAAATCTTTGAAATTAATATTAAAGTGACAGTAGCGTTTCATGACTAAGAATGGAGTCTACTCAATGCGGACACGGAGGGCTCTGATTACTGAGGAAAGGATGGCTTACCTCGGGATGGCTGCAGCGGTTCCCAATCCCCCTCTAAGTTTCCTGCCCTCAGTGCAGTGATGACTGCTCTTAAGAGCTGCTTTTAACTACTTCAGGCTACAGCCTGGTGTACTGAGGTAAACCGGAGTTAGTTTAAGCTTTTCTTAATACTCCAGGCAGTCATGCGAAGTGGTTCAGAACATGCTGGAAAAGGAGCAGATGCCTTTCCCGCAGCAGGGTGGGAATCCACCACAGCAATCCCAAACTAAGCTCTTCCCGCTCACAGACAGGATTCCACGGAAACACCTATCCAACTAACACCGTTTTTCACCCCCACACTGAGGAACCTTATTTCTATTTCAGAAATCTTGGACTGCATCAGAAGAGTATATAAGTTATTGAGGACAGAACTAGATATAATGTAGGTAAGTACAAGTAAGTATTTGATTGCATTTTAGAACCTCTGAAAGTTATATATTTTGATGAAAATTAAACAGAAAACATTAAAAAAAAAGCTATGTTTTAGCTGTTTCTTTTTGCAAATAAGAGATTAATTGCATTGCTGAAAAAATATCAAACTTGGATCAGTAGAAAAAAAATTAGAATTTCCTCAGGAAAAGAGTTTTTGTTTTTTAATAAAAACCATTCTACATCTGTGATAACATCGACGCCAGCAACAACATCACCTTAATTTGTTAGAATCTGATGTACTGCATGGCACTGACGTTACCTTGCAGGACAATTAGAACACTAAGAGTATGCACACCACAGATGAGAAAGCCACAACAGAGAACTTGGCATATTCCTTTGACACTTAAGTTTACCAGCATCAGGTTATTAGTACATCTTTATATCCAGCATGGGAGTGTTACTGCATCTGCTAATGGAAATTTTTTATGCTGCCAGAATGGAGTTATTAGAAGAGAGGATTATGCATCCTCTACTAACACGAAAAGGTAAGATGCTTAAAGATACTTATCTTGGAAAAAGTATTTCCATACATTTACTATGTTTGAATTTATTAAAGACCATTTTCTTTTCTGCATGGCTTTTAACATTTATAGAAGTTTCTCATCCATATTCTTCAAAACAATACACATACGTTTAATTTTAGTACAATGAACATTTCCACTGCATGTATGAGTCTTTGAAGGACTGGAGGTAACTAATAGTACAAGGCAGGAGTGATTATATATATCACTGTATGACTAGACATGCTGCCAAAATGCAGAAAGAATATTTAAAGGCTGGGTGGAAGAAATCACTAATTGTAAGCTGTTACTGTAATTTTAGAATTGGTAGGTGGTAGTAAAGTTATTTTCAGATCTGCAACTCAAGCAACACCAACTTTTTCTAAACTCATAAATTTTATAAACATAACACATTATCAGTTTAACACAGAAAATAAATATTTCTGTACTGGAAGGTTATTTAACAACAGCAACTTCCAACTGAACAGTGGAGTAAGCACATATATGTGATGAGAAGTTTTCTTTATGCCAAAAATTTCCAACTACTCAACTAATATTGGGTGACAATGACTGTACACCACTATGTATCTGGTGAAACAACAGAAACAAAAACCCACAGAATTTAGATAGTTGCCTTACCAGGACATCGACTGCAATACAACAAAGATTACACAAAGAAAAAAAAAAAGAGCAATTTTTGAAGTTTACAAATTTTATAAGAATAAATATTTTCAGCCAAAAATATAAAGTAAAATACATGGATATAGCACGTACACTCACATGCTGTGTTTTACCATTTCAAGTAAAGCCCCCGAATCTTCAATATCCTTTAAAAAATAGGCAGCCCTGTCTTAGAGGGGCAAACTTACAACATTATTTTTAAAATTAGTGGTTACTCCCCCATCAACCATCCTGTGTATTTTCAGAGATCTTCAGTGTCTAAAATTTAAGATAAAGTAATGGAAACATACCAGGAAGCCTGTGTATTCAGGGCTTCTGGAATCACTTTTCTAAAAAAGCAAAAGTGTAATATAACAAAATTTGAAAAATATAAACTGGACTGAGAAAATGATACTGATATAGACTGTCATTTGTAAGATGTTGCCTTTTCTTTCAAATACTTCAACAAAAGACACTGAATCAACAATTGCTATTGCTTAAATTGCTCTCTTATATGAAGTAAATTTCATGTTTTCAATCTATTTTTTAAACACATTTAGATAAGGGGACAACAATCAACACAGCAGGACTTATAATCTTTGTCAAGTTCCAAAATTTTATGACTTTTTTTAAAAAACAGATCATGAAAATATTCTGTTGTCTAAGTAATATGACTTCAATCACAGACTGCTAACCCATCAGTGCTAAATTATCTGATGACTTTTCCCAGTGATAGTTCTCAGGAACAGGAATGCTTACTTTATGTCAATGGCATATGAAAGTGTCTTCCAGATCTGACTCATCCACCAGAAGCACTACATATTATTATCTCGTCACTTAAAATTAACTGAAAAAACACAACAGAGAACCTTTATAAATATATGCTGAATCCTCCTGAATAAACAAGGTTTAAAGGAAAACTCAGCACACTTCCAACTTCGAACTTACCTTACTTCGCTGTTTTCAGGTGTGTGATGTCCAGATTCACCGTGGATTGCCAGCTCCCAATTCATGTGATGCCTCAGCATGCACTATGCTGGTGATATCACACCCACCATAGGAGCCCATAGGGATAACATGAGGGCAAGATAAGTCCCGTGGTTTTACAATTTTTCATATTTTTCTAATGTCCGATATACTTATTTTATATCCCATAGGTTACAATATAGGAGTATTAATATTAAAATGTTTAGCAAATTACGTAACACTGTATTGTAATATACTAAAAAGGAGGTGGTGGTGGAACAGTACCTTACCCCTAAAGGCCAGCTCCAGTGTTGTTCTTTGGTGGGTATGAGGTCACCAACATAGTGCATGCAGGGCCAACACACAGATCGGGAGCTGGCAATCCGCTGTGGGTCTGAATATCGCAAACCTGAAAAACAAAAAAGGGTACGCTTTAAGCTACACGTGTGCTAACTCCTCCCTGGCAAAATGGGATGTACTGTTCATAATTTTCCCACCTCAGTATGAGATGGATTGGGTTCATGATCACACCATATACATTCATTTTGTATTAATCTCCTTTTTAACAAGTCCCTCTTAAACAGGTATTCTGGAGATTTAGAACAAGGGATCATGCATATCCCATGGCATACATTGTGAACATATCAAGAAAAAGATTTTTAAGTCTTACAAGGCTGATTTTAAAAAGCTGAATTCATCTGCATTGAGATAGCAGAGCGGTGATAATCTCCTAGAGAAAATTTCCAATTACAAAATCATATGCAGCTAGTTTACAGAACTATCAAGACAAACTTAGTATTTTCCAAATAGTATTTACACAAAAATATAATTACCAATAGCGTATAAAATATCTACATGGGAACGTCATCTTAAAACGGTGAAAAATCACCTTTCAGTATATTTAAACTGTAACTCCCAATAAAAGAGTAAGATAAGTTAAAATTCCACACTCAGCTCAGCTTCACACCCTAAAATGTAGTATTTTAGAAGTTCCCAAAATGTGTTCCACAGAACAGCTAGTGGTATTCCCTAAGGGCATTATCTGTCATTTTATGTAAAGTCCCCCCTTTTTCAATGCTAAATTTCATTAAAAGACAGCTAATTATTTTGAGAATCTTTAAAACTATCATTTTGATGTAATTTACATTATAAAAAAGTCCAACAGTCCTACGTATACACCCCAAAAGAAGTATCATAAAATTAATTTTCTACAATATTTACTGAACATTTTAAGTAAATAAAAAGAGTTTTAAACTGCTTGATAAACTGAAGCATTTATCTATTCTACACAATACCGCACCTCGAATACCATGTTCAGTTTTGGTCCCCTCACTACAAGAAAGACACTGAGGTGCTGGAGCGTGTCCAGAGAAGGGCAACAAAGCTGGTGAAGGGTCTAGAGCACAAGTCTGATGAGGAGCGGCTGAGGGAACTGGGGTTGTCTGGAGAAAAGGAGGCTGAGGGGAGACCTGATCGCTCTCTACAACTACCTGTAAGGAGGTTGTAGCGAGGTGGGGGTCAGTCTCTTCTCCCAAGTTACAACTGATAGGACAAGAGGAAATGACCTCAAGTTGCGCCAGGGGAGGGTTAGATTGGATATTAGGAAAAATATCTTCACCGAAAGGGTTGTCAAGCACTGGAACAGGCTGCTCAGGGAAGTGGTGGAGTCACCATCCCTGGAGGTATTTAAAAACATGTGGATGTGGCGCTTAGGGACATGGTTTAGTGGCGGACTTGGCAGTGTTAGCTTAACGGTTGGACTCAATGATGATCTTAAAGGTCCTGTCCAATCTAAATGACTCTATGACTGCCTTAATTTATCTAAAATGATTACTTAAAACAAAATTCTAGATTAATATGTAGCTTCCAACAGTGCTATTCAGGCATATCATGATTATACATATATATAAAATCGAATTTGCTGAAAACTGTGTCTCAAAGTGGCTTCAAAACATTGCAAAAGCCATTGGTAAGCTTGAGAACACCTGACAAAACTGTAAACCTATCAGACACAGCTGGGGTCATCAAGTAACTGTTCCTGAATGTTTAAGATACTCTGGTCTAAGTGCAGTGATCATCATTATCAACCACACTTATCTATCTTAGAAGGAATTCGAAAGATGACTTTACTTACAATTACAAAGGTGCAGTTGGAAATACCGCAGCTACAGAATACAACTCATCATAAGTACTCTGTCAGAAAGGAGGAATTTGTTCAATGAAACAACTGACTGCAAAAATGGTGTTCCTTTATTTACAAACACACAGAAATTCTTCTGTTGTAGGTCTAATTTGCTTTTAGACTGAGGGTTTTTTGGTTCTTCTTCCAAAAAAACTTTTTTGACTCCTGTTAGTGACATATGGCATTACAGTAATGACAGAATGATAAAAAAAAAAAAAAATCATTGCTGTCCATCCTATACTGAACAAAAAATAAATACAAAAAATATATTTTGCATAAGGGACATAAATGCTATGAAATATTGAAATCTTTATAATCACTAATCAGTCATGTCCTCTGTCTTGAAATTTTAAATAAATGCAGCTTGCTGTGAACAGACTGACACTTTGACACACTTGGCATTGCCTTTTTTTTTAACATACTGCTTCTGACTAAATAAAATCTGTTTTGACCTACTCACATTTCATTAACTAATTTGGGGAAGTCAAAAATCTAAAATGAATTACCATACATTTTATCAAATACGTGTAACAATAAAAACTGGTATCTTAAGTATAATTTAACCACTGAAGATACATACCTAAGGTCCTTTCAGTAGCTCTCACTCAACAAGTAGTATAGGACCATACAGTTTCCTCACAGTTGAATGCTGTGTGGAAACTTGAAATGGGCAGCCACTTTCCAGTGTTACAGAGCCAATCAATTAATGCACACAATGCCTTAATGTCAAGTTCAGTCCAGAACAGCACAACATACAATAAAATGCCTATTATAATTTTTAATACAGCTAAACAAACAATATTTTGTGGACACAAAACTTTACGAGTCAGATACCTTAAAAACCTATTTCTTTGTTGGATTCTATTGACTAAACCCAGCATATTATTTTTACATTAATCTACATATGTAATGTAGTAATCTACATAGTAATATACCTGTGTATTTTTTTTTTTTTTTAAAAAAGTAGTATACTCAAAATATGTGGAATGTTTAACTTCCGAATGTGTTTTTCTCAATTTTCAGGAATATCTACTTTCAGAAACACAAACATACACACTCATTCACTCAACAGCATGAATGTCATTCTTCTTCTTGCTGTACCAGCAATAATGGATTTTTCATCAAGAAAACCCAAATCCAGACACCAAAAATTAACTGGGCAACAGACTACTATTTGAGACTTCCAGTACAGAATGCAGCAAGAGTCAGGTTATAGTACCTTCTCCCCACCAGACCACTTCTACTTCAGATAATCTCCTGTTTATATCTACCTTTGTTTAACTTACAAGATATCATTAAGTAGTCTTCAGATGTACTCTTGCCATCATCATCGTCTTCTGTTTTTATAGTCACTGTGGAGCCAGGAACAGTACCAGCTGCTTGAATGACTGCTTCAGAATCTGAGTTCGTTACAAGAACTTCTTCTGAAACCATTGTAGGAGAGTTGGCTCCTGACACAGAGTCTTGCACCACATGCTCCAAATGTCCATCAGGACCCGTGACAAGGTCAGCCACAAAAACCTGATCAGGAACTCTAACGGTTTCTGTTATTAGATCAGAAGTCAAAACATGATCACTGGTATCTAAAGCTTCTTCAATAGCAACATCAGCTTCCAAAACAGAATCGGGAACAATTACACCTTCTGTTACAACATCAGTTTCAGTGATGATGTCAGGTCCTTGGACGACTTCAGCAGCTAAGCCATGATCAAGAGTTATTCCATCATCGGTAACAACATCAGAAACTAGGACAGCTTCGGGGACTGATACAACAATATGGTCTCCATCAATATGAGCAGTGCCAGCCATTCCAGCCACTATGAAACAATTATAATGAGGAGAAAAACGTTAAAATTATTGCATTAGCAATTAGTTTAGATAAGGAACGGAATAATTTTATAGATAAGTTAAACACAGATGTACAAATCTGTTACTTTTCAACAATCCACATTTTGCATTTCACCCAATAAAGACTACCCAAAGCAGCCTGTATTCTTTAAATTAAGAAAAACAAAACATGCCACTTCTTTAAGACACAATGTGGAGTTTGCCCCCAATTTAGGTTTTACAATGCCAATACGTTAAAAACTACAGGCCAGTTTGCAATTTCACCTTTTTTTAAAGTCCAGTTAGAAAACATTTGACTACAGTAGCAGTTTGAACCTTCACAGAATTCTTGCATGATACTGGAAGTATGGCAATAATACATTAATTGCTGTTACAATAAAAGGATTCTCATCCTTTAGACTGCATGGGCCTTGATAAAAATAAATACTCAGTTGTATGCAATATTTATAGAACAATTTCCAACAACTTGCCACGTTGCAAGGAATGACTAGAAGCAGAAACCTGTTTTTCATTAACAGACTTGACTGGAGAGTCATATTTGCAGACTACTTTTCTGTACATAAAAAATAATGCACACATAATAGCAGTTTTAATGAATAAAACACTCAAGAAAATGGTTCTTATCAGAATGAAAAAAAAATTAAAATTATTCAGCATTGTATTGCAAATGCGATTATTTTGGTACACTCTGAAGAGTAGTAATTCATGTTAGAACAAAGACATGGTCCTTCCCAATACTTGAGGTGGTCACCTCCTGTCATAATGCAGAAATGGAGACCCACAAAGAAGAGACTGGAGATCTCTTGCTGTCCTTTCTCTAAACCTTCAAAATTGCTGAGGTTATTTAGCACTGCCACCAAAAGAAACAGTATTCATTTTAAAAAAAAGTCCAATTTAGAAACAAGTTTTCTTACATCAGTGCAGTCCCAGGACTGATGTTCCTGACAGAAGACTTCTAAGCACATGTGAACATGCAGATTCAGCTAAATCTGTAAATTGTTGCCTACATAGTAAGTTATCTGCTGTCACACAGACAAAAATACTATTTCCCACCACATATACTGAAATACCCTGAAGGAGAACTGGAGATAGTGATCAAGGTAAGCACACAAGAGCTCAGATGTTGTCTGCATCCTGTACTGGATGTTATTTACATCTTCTGTATGTTGGGAGATGGAACAACCAGTCAATGTGATTTCAAGAAGCACATGCACCACAAAACTGCTGAACTCCCGAAAACATTTTCTATCTCATCTAGAGCACTTTGGGCCACAGACTGTACTTCGGGTTTTTTTTTTTTTCTTCCAGAACTACTTCAATATTTTAGAATAAGTGGCTATTTCAAGATCAGCAACTAAAGTATATAAAGACATACACACCACCTTAAATTTTGAATTTTCTCAAAAAAAGTCATGCAAGTAGCATTATTATGTTGGTCAACTCTACATCTTGATATAATTTATAAACATATAGCAAAACCCAGAAAAAACAGTCTTGATTTTATTCATTATTTTTAATAGTTAAAACGTTTACCAAAATCCTGCATAATCATAGTGTGAGGCATTTTGGATTCTTGTGTTTGCAGTCCAAGACTTCCACCACCTGGATCCATATTCAGCTAAGTTCATTCACAAATAACTGCAATAAAAACAAAATCATAATTTATATTGAACAGTGTTATTGCATTGATTAGCTTTACTGGATTAATGTGTCACACTGACAAACACAGAAAAGTATTTATTCAAAAATTCAAGAAAAAAGCATGCAGTACTTCATACAATTTGCTTTGCTTTATTCTTTTGGTTTTATATTTTTTTGACCTAAAATCCTGAAAATGTTTCCATCCATAAGTAGCCCTCCAGTAATCAAGAATTACACATGCAAGTGAAACCAAACAAGTCAGTAATTCTTGGTCAGGACTTAAAAGGGGTTTTTATGTAAGTCTTTGGTTACTGCTTATCCTAGAACAGTTCTGTTTATATTCTGTAGAATTTAACTGGAAAGTGCTTTCTAGTTACCTTCAGCATGTGGAGGTACAGACTTAAACATTACATTATTTCTAGGAGCAGTAAGCACAAGAAATACCTAAACTTTCAATTTCCCTACTGCAAACTGAACATTAAAATAGTTTTGCAGTTTTATGAGACTATCTCCATAGGGTGACAGCTCACTGACTGACAGTAAAGATCTCACCTGCAATACCAGCAGTAGCATCAGGCCATAGTAACAAAACAATATAACACGTTAGTAAGCAACTGAACCTAGTTACAGGTAACTTATTATCTAGAAGCAGAAACTTTGTCCAGAAGCAAGTTAACTTTGTCTTAAACAAACTGTAGCTGTCTGTAGAAGCAAGAAATACAAGTCGGACATCAAGGGCGCACACGTGCTATTACTAACTACATAATATATATCTCTCTCTCACATCAACACCATAATAACACATATTAGCAACTACGCACGAAGAAGTCACCTTTCTCTATCCCTGTCTGTATATGCTCTTTAACTAATTATCAAGACTGGTGATTATGGATGTGTGGAGCTGCATCGAAGAAAGATGAGAATTGCATTGAGAGTATCAATTTTCCAGATTCTTTCATAATTTTGTATCTATCAGACATTTCAAAACAAATTTTAATGTGTAAATTTAATTCAACATTGTTTAATTATAGGTAAGTTTTGAAAAAGTTGCATAGCGCACTAAACTTACAAGAACAAAAGTGCTGAACCTGATTTTCTCTTCCAGCGGTTGTGTACGAACCCCTCTATATCATTAAAAAAAGTCTGACAAAAGGCCTGGTACAACATTTAATGAGCCCTCAGTTAGATTTGCATGCATAGTGCAGAACTACCCATTATAACAGGCAACAGCTAAGAGTAAGAAAGACCAGCTTATTTCAACATCTTCATTGCCATGATACTTACTGAAGAAGCAACAGTGCTCAACAGACTTCTGTGCTGACACCTCTGTTTACCATTCCAGCGTTAGGACTGTATTATGCATATTGGTTGACATTTTATTTCAAAACTGTCAGCTTATTCTAGAAATCTCATCTTCCAACACTGTCCCTTCTGTGCTGCCTCATTTCCGCTGCCAGGGAAAAGCTGGTCCTATGCAGCTATCTGCCATATCCCTCTAATAGAAAACTGATCCTTTAAAGCTTCTGATAGAACAGACCCGCGAACTCTTTGTCAACTCCCCACCATTATCCTTCAGTGTTACTTCTTTAGCTTCATTTTCTTTCTTTTCTTGTGTTTTTGACAACTGCTTTCTTGCTTTGGCTCTTCTAATTCCCCTTAATGCTTAGGGGCTTCTGTTTCCCGAGTTCTCTTTTGTCAGACTTGCCTATTTTCCTCAATCTTTTAAAATTACACCAGTTCCTCAAACCTTGCCACACAGCCATGCCAGTTTTACTCTTGAGTTTTACTTCTGAGATTCTCGCGTTCATTAAAATTCAATTCCAATTACATCCAAGAATTTTCACACATGGAGAGTAAACGTTGAGATTCTCACTAAACTCAGTTTTACCAAGATCTCCATTTCTGGTATCTTATCTGTCTTGAGGATGCTGAATCTCCTTCATAAGGTACAGCTACACAAGCTTGCTTTCAGAGAAGAAGAAAGCATGTAACATTTCTTTGACAGCGTTTCCATAAAATACAAGAGAGAAGGATAAATTAGCATTCCTCCATGCTATTTGCATTGCTACTAAGCATTAAAGCGTAGGGATTTTGAATT
This sequence comes from Haliaeetus leucocephalus, assembly GCF_000737465.1. Taxonomy (NCBI): domain Eukaryota; kingdom Metazoa; phylum Chordata; class Aves; order Accipitriformes; family Accipitridae; genus Haliaeetus; species Haliaeetus leucocephalus. The sequence continues at coordinate 3,198,444 of NW_010972776.1, read as the reverse complement.
ATTTTGCAATTTGCTGCAACCCAAAAGACTTTTACACAAGTTCTCAGTGCAGATGAAGCGACTCCATAGAAGCAGCCACAGGAGTATACAGAGACCAAGGCTTTCACAGGTGAAAAATCTCTGTTGCACAAGACTAAAATCTTGTACTTTTTTGCCCCCTCATACCCAAGAATTGCAAATAAGTGACAGTATCATACAGAAAACGAAGAGTTTTAGGAGTTGTGGGAAGGGAATGCAGAATAAGAGCTCAGGTCAGTGCAAGCTGAATAGGAAGCACAAATGCTTTTAAGAGCAAGTCTCAGAAAGACGGTACTTTTTCTGTTGTAGTACCAACCTTGATTTTGCTCTTCTGAATCTCATAAAAAGTTGACCCCTACCCTACCGCAAGAATTTGTTTAGGTCTGTGCACTTAAACCCAAAATATGACAGAAACTTCTAGTACTTTGTGATACAACATATTTGACAACCCTACTGCAATGAAACATACCAAGTAGCATTAAGAGGTAACATAGTCAAGCAAGGCAAATAATAAAATAAGCCAAGCTGTAAGAATAAATGGCTTAAGCGCCTGAAATTGCTGAGATACCTCTAAAACAGAATCAAGGGACCCAGAAAGAGCCAGGACCTAATGCAACTCACTATCGCACTAATCCAGAAGTAAACTAAACTTTGCAGTAGACATGACGTTAATTTCTCTTAAAACATGAAGCTCTATCAATAACAGGCACTAGAGTCCACGGTAAAGGACCCCAAAAACCAAACAGATCAAAGCATCTTAATGCCAGTTACTAAGTTTACTGCAGCACTTGTGGCTCACCAGAACTGACAGCGCTGGATCCTTGGTACCAAACCAAGTCGCCATCGAGAAGGGAGATGCTGGCACTCTGTCAGTGCCAAGGGCCACGCTGCACTGGGCTGACCCACAGCATCAGGCGGTCTCTACTGCGTCGGGCACCAGGCTCGGTCTGCACGTGGAAACTGATGCTCCAGATGTCATTCAAGCCAGGCAGAAAGCCACCAAAGTGAGATGACGTGAAAAGTCAATTTTGGTGCTACACTGCTTTGCCTCCTTTTTTACGATTGTGTTAAATGCCTTCACTTCAGCGGGTGATGCAGAATGGCTACACTGTGCAGGCCACAACACACACGCCAGGTGTGTGCAATTTCGTCTTTGGGGTTTTTTTTAATATGAAAAAATACAAAACAGAGTAATGAGAGAAAGAAGTAGTATGTGGAAAAGACAATCCATGCTTACTGCATCTTCACTGTCAAGGAAGGAACTGAGCAGAGATTCCTTCTCTTACACTCTTGAAATCCTCAAGTGAAGGAAGCAGCAAGCAGTCCGCAATGATGGCAATTTCAAGAAAAAGTCACGGATCCACCCCAAGGAGGTTTCAACTTAACTGAGAATACAAAAGAACCAAAGAACTTGTATCACCTAGTGTCATTATCACCCTTTCAACGCTTTCTCCCCGTATTATTTGCTCAAATCTAATTCTCTCAAATTGTCTTTAAATCTACAATACTAATTCTTGGGGACGACAATGACATAGCATTCTTCTTACAGAGCTACAAGAATTCCCCGATGTAATTTCTTGATGATGCCATAACAGAGCAAGTTAGTTCCACAAACCAGCTAGTATTATAAAAACGCAAGTCAAACTTTATCAATGAGGAAAGTAGTCAAGGATTTAACTAACAATTCCACCTGTACAATCAAATTTCAATGTAGCTTTAAGTTTTAGCTCCAAAATCAAATTCTTTCACCACTGTAGGAATTACAAAGCAGCTTCAGAATCTTAGTGCAATGCTCTATCACTCCTGAATTATAGTCATAGCCATCAAACTCTTATGGTAGCTAACAAACACTTGCTATTACAAAATAAGACACAGCTCTAGACCATAAATGGCTAATTTAATATAGCCATTTCAGAATTAAGGCAATACTCTACAATTTCCTGACCACAGCCTTTACACTTGGATAATCCTTCTTTTTTAATGTAAATGGATATGAAAAATTATTTTAAATTATATCAATCTGAGATTACAAGAAGAATATGCTAGGCTTTTCTTCCATCTCAATAAGCAACTTCAATTCTTTTCAGATTATATAATTAGATGCCCAACTATATTACCTACTGCGCTACACTGAAAATTCAATACAAAGTAAGACTGTAATTTTAATTTAAATTAAAATTTCTGCAAGCAAAGCAAATTATCACTAAAAGGAGTATTTTCCCGGTAGCTAACAGGACTATAAAAATTACTAAAGTTATGGGATGGCACCTTCTGTGCACGTAGTACTATGAGTACCTCAAACTTCCACTAAAACCAGAGATGGATGATGACACGCTAGCAATAAACATGCTGAAGCTGTACCTTGGTTGATGCAGCTGGCATCCAACCATTACCTAAGTATATTCTTCTAAACCCTCAGTGCAGACAAAGGACAGAGTTGCACCAACTATGCAATCGCAGATTTGGTCTTTTTTAATATATACTTTTGGATCTTAAAGGAATGCAGCGACAGCAGAAAAACCCCTTAGTGCTAACGCTGGAACAATTAACAACAGATAAGGCCCCCAATTCTGCTACAACTGGGTATTTTTGCTCACAGATTTCAGTAGTGCAAATGATTTCGTTGGGCACACTACATATGCATGCAAATCTTATTACTGGAAACGGTAAACAGTGATTAACTGTGGTTCTTCACAGCTTTTTTCTGTAGTACGCCATATTATATACCCGCATGATCACAGAAGTGGTCCAATCGTATGTTTTAAAAATGGACTGAGAAATAAGGCAGAAAGCCGCATTTCTGTATACCGTCATAATCCTACACTTATCCATACCCCTCTTGCCTCTAACTATTAAGATCTCAGGTTTTTTCCTCTCAATTCTCCTTCTCCTCTATGTATTTAGAAGAAAATACTGTGAAAATGCTTTATTAGCATCAGCCAGTACAATTATATAACTTTACAACATTCCATTAATATTTTCACTGTTTGGTTTTTTTTTTTTTTTTAATTATAGCACACTATCTTGCACCAGGAAGGAGTACATTACCATCAGATCCCAAAATGAAGAATTTCATGAAATCTAAACTGAGAGTCCCAGAGCAGTGTCTCAAGGCTAAATTTTTAAAATATGTATGTATCTGAAATTGGTTTGCTCTTTTTGAAAAATATAGTTCTCTTTCTAACTAGCTTCAGGATAAGGTCGATTTTAACCTATTTCAGTCCTTTATACCAAAGCTCTTCCTCAGACAAGGCTCAGCTGAGACTAGGCAATGAATTTTAGAGTCAAAAAAAAGGGGATGTATGACCGCTCCGTCTACCAGCAAGAACACTACTATAAACTACTACTGTAAATGGGATTTTTTAAAACCAAAGATAATGGTTGCCAGTTTGGGGCTACCTGGGAACACATAATAGCAACACTCAACTGAAAAACTGTTAAAGGCCCAAGCCCTTATAAACACTGCTCTTAGTATGCACACTGATTTATTCTTAGCTTACTGTTCCCATAAAAATATCATAAGTATTAACATTTTATTCTTTTTTGAGAACGCTTTCAGAAAACACCCTAAATTGAGAGATCTTCAACAAAGTATTTTAAGGAGGAGGGGAAAAAAAAATGAATGCTTCAGCACTTCCACCCTTCCCAGGAAAAAAAGGGTGTCACTCCTGTACCCAGAGGTACAATGATGCTCCCAATCAATATGCTGGCTTCCAGGCATTGTTGCCATATTTAAAATTTTTAGAACATAAAAAAATATTTCTACAGAATGCCAATCATAACTTAATAAATCTACCTAAATAAAGAGCCTGTGTTTAATACATTTTGTTATATCCTAGACAGTGTGGTCCTGCAAATGCTAAGCATCTCCCCAGTTTACACATACGATTATTCCCAACACGTTCAGGCGATACATTCTCACATAAAGCATATTTGCACGGTCAGCCGTTAAGGACTCCTTTAAAATAGTGAATTTCTTCCCAATAATATTTAAGTCTTGTTTATGTACAATAAAGTAAAACACAACGGTCATACTTCCTCAGGTGTTTCAGATATTCGTAAGCTGCATATGACATTTTGATTAAACCAAAAGGACCAAGCTCAGACGCAGAGCAATGTAACACAACAGATAAACTTGTATGTAGTTGAAAAATCAAAAGCAGATGCTCTCTAATTATCTTATCTCTTAACATTCAGGTTCAAGAAGAAAACAAGAGAATTATCCTCCCCTGCAGACGCTTCAGGGTTTTGGGGTTTTTTTCCCCCCAATTTTTAATGCAGCAACCAATAGAAACGCAACGAAAACCATCCTGCTTACGCAGAAATCTTAAGCAGAAAAACGCAATTCATAAAACAGCGTACAGGTCAACACAAGCCCTTGGCAGAAAAAAAGACTGGGTATGAAAACCTAACGTATCCATTTTAAAGTCCTTTATTGTGTTCGCCCCTAAAGCATCCACGAAAACTTACACTCTAAATCCGTTTAAAACGACAAGGACAAAAAAACCGTGAAACGAGTTTTCGCCCGACAGGCGCTCGAGGCTCTTCGAGAAATTAACGGCAGAGATGAATTTCCACCCGCGTGTCACATCCCCAGCAGAAACCAAACCTCCCGCAACAA
>NW_010972776.1:3154783-3193560 GCF_000737465.1 Haliaeetus leucocephalus | reverse complement strand
CTCTGCCTGCGGTGGGGGGGGCGGGGGGAAGAACCGAGCCCAGCCGAACTGAGCCGAATCGAGCCGAACCGGGACACCCCCGCGTCCCTCGCCGCCACCGCTTATTGAGGGACGACCGTGAGGTAGTCTGCCTCGGGCCCCCGCCGGGAAACACTGAGGAAAGGGCAGGTCGTCATCCCCCTCCCCGCCTCCTCCTTCTCCTCAGGGGGAAGGGGGGCCGGTGGGCTCCGCCGCGGCTTTGCAGGCGGACGGAGGAGCCTACAGCCGACCCCCGACCAGCACGGCAGGCGCCGGCGGGGGGGGGGGGGGGGGGGGGGGGGGGCCCGGGGCCGGTGCCCCCCTACAAACGCCCCGTAGCCGCTCCGCGAGCAGCGGGAAGCAACCAGAAGCGACGAGCCGTGTGTTTTCCATACACCCGCTCTGCCCCGGCTCAAGGGGATGCGTTTCAGAAATTCTTTGCCCAAACGAGGGTCAGCTCCAGCCCTATTTCTGTGTTCTGTACCCTATTTCACGTATTTCTACAGACAGACGCTTCGGAGAGAACGCAAAAGCACGTGTGACCGTCGAGGGTTTCAAAAAAAGGTTACTGGATGTCCCAAATGAACCGGTACAGCGTCGCCGTCCTCCCGTCTGCCTTTAGTTTCCCAAGAAAGGTGAAGGTGCCTCAACCAGGCAGCTGCGACTGTCTTGGCTTCGTTATTGTACATTAAAGACATGGGTTAGGGTATTCAGAATACCTTGCCGGCGTTACTTGTCTCAAGAATACAGTTAACAAAATAAAACCCCAACACCAATAGTAACTTGGAAGAAAGTGCTGGTGTAAGACACAGTATTTTCTTCGCCTTTTGTTTCTTTCCATCATTTTGGGTGTGTCTGTGTGAATACCAGCATCTCTAGCCAAGTAGTTCTCTTAATATAGGTCTAGCAAAAAAAAAAGGAAGAAAAAAATTTTCAAAGTCTTCTAAAGAATTAGCATGCATACACCTTAGTAACTGCATCAGTAAAATTGCTCAACACCTAAAAATGGCATACGCTTACAAGTGTCGATATGCAAAAAATTTGGGCTAGAGAAGCCCATAAGGTCTGTTCTCTGGTTTAACTAAATGGGTTGTAACTGTTAAGTTTCCCAAACCCACTTGAAGCTAAGAGTATTTTTAGGGTGCACGCACCTCTAGTTTAGAAACTGACTTGTTAAATTGGCGCACGAACTGTGTTGAATAGACTGTATTACTGTAACGGTCAAATTTCAAACACCATTAGGCAAACACAAGGAATTGTTTTCTCTTTCTGGTTGAAATACAGATAACTCATGAGTGTTTGTTTTATAAAGTTTTGCCTTACATTTGAAATTCATTTTAAGGACAGTGGTATTCAGTTGCTTGAATGTCTAGTAGGATGTCCAAAATGGATATAGCAGATACGATGACCTACAGAAGACTTGCCCTCTTCTAAAACAGCAGTGGGACATCAGATGGAATGCCACAGAGTGTCAAAAATGGCACCAGGCAGCTATGTTTAGGTACTGAAATCATGCAAGTAAATCTCATTTTGCACTACACAATTATAAATTGCAGTTAAATAGAGTTACAAGGGGTTTTTTTCTTCTGTGATTCTTAAAAGATTCTTACTCCTGGACTTTAAAGTCCTCAGCACAGAATTTGGAGACCTCTCCTACAATTTGACTCCCCTCCCCTTCTTTCTCCTTTTAAGGGGTAAGGAGCAGAATAGTGGGGTAAAGCTGTCCGTAACATGCCACACACCAAAGTAAATATAGCATGAAGAACATTCTAGTTGGTTCTTCCAGCTTTAGCAAAAGATAGGCATTCTAATGGGAAAGTAATTTCAAACTGATCAACACAATTAAGGAACGAGAGGAAAAATACCTGAAAAAGGTAATCACAAAACTGAATACTTGGGAAAATGGTGAGAGAGAATCTCACAAGGTGATACAATCAGAAAAGCAGAACTACAGGGAGATTAATTAACCCTTTCTTCAACAAAATCCCATCTATGCTGGATTCTGTCTTCCAGAGTAATACCAAGGGAAATCTCAAAAGCAAAACGAGCATAAAATAGCAACAAGCAACAACAAGGCTATTGCCAACAGTGTGGCAAAAACATTCAACATCAGACCCCACATGTAAATTTGCACAGGGAGGCAGCAATGATAAGGGAAATCTATTCAAAGCATTGGTCAGAAGCAGAGAACGAAAACCCACCAAGACACTGAGATCACGGGGATCCAAGTATCAAAAAGTGCAGCAGTGAATCACAAAGAATGCACAAAAGCCAAAACACCACTCTCTGTATCAATTTAAATTGTTTATACTTGACGGGGAAGTAGCACATCATAACCATGATACCTAGCAGATGACCAGAAATGCTCCTTACCCTTCAGTTCAGAACACAGATTTCAAAGAATTATAGAGCTTCTCTGCTTTCCAGGTAAGAGGCAAACAACCGAAGCGCAATGCTTGGCAGATGGCATATTCAAAAAGGTATTCCTTAATATTATTATTGCTGTTAGAAGTGACACGAGAGTATTTCAAGCAGTTTCTTTACAGTTTTCTTTCACATACAACTGCCAGATGTTAATACTGATGACCTGACCATGAGTGGTTAAGTGTATCAGGAGCAGTGCCTATCTGTGTGGCTGATGTCCTGCAACTCTTGATCTGCCTGAGATTAAAGGGCAGACAGCAAAAGTCTGATGAAGAAAGCTTCGTTCTCTGTGAAACTTTATGCATTTCAATTTAAATAGCATGAGTGCATACCTTCCAGATAGCTCTTCTCTTGCCAGCACCACGTATATTTGACAGGATTGCCTTATCTCTTTCTCCTGTTCCTTTTCAAAGGAGCAGTGGAATATCAAATTGAACACTCTCAAATTCTGTGATCGCTTTCAGGTTGGTAAACAGACCTAGAGGTCAACAACAAGCAGAGATTGTTAAATTATGGCACTACTGGAGGTTAAGAAGTGACAGAAAAAAAGCAATTCACTTGACACATTAGGATCTGACTTTCTGGGGTCAAAGTAGTTTAAACTGATAGCCTAGGATCTAAACAGATTTGCTAACACCATTTGTGTATGTTTCTGAAGATAACAGAGAACCATTTTCACTTCTCTTGTTTCTGATAGAAATTGAAAAATAACTGGATGATAGTAGGATGCTTTTACTGAACTTGCCCGTTGAAAGAACAGTGGGTGAGACAAGTAACAGCAATGGCATTCTTCCATGTTTCATTCCCTGGTCAAGGTGCTGCTTCAAGCTGGCTGTGCAGATGTTACTAATATGCACATTTAGCTGCTTTGTGCTTTAATTGGCAATAAAATTCTTAACATTGATATGTACAAGCATTGTCCTAGGCTGTCTGCAGTCTCAGAAGACATTGTAGTGCAGGTTTGCAAAGAGTCCACATTCAGAAAATCTTTGGATTCTTTTTAATGAATTTTGGTGCCTGTGATTTCAACTGTCCGTGAGTAATTCCTCTGCCAGGATTAGATGATTTAACAGTTGGCAAATCTGCCCTCAGTATGTGCTAGGTCCAGACTTAAATGCCCAGAGGTATCTCGCAGCAGTAGAAGTGAAACCAGCGAGACTTAGCCACTTTGGGTATTTGTTACATTGGGGGAGAAACAAACAAACAAAACCAACCAACCAACCAAACAAAGGCAATCGTGGCTGAAGATTAGAGGATACCAGCTAGAATGGCAGCTAAGTTACAAAGCCAAGAAAAACTGCCAGCTTTGGAGCCACCCTTCCTTTTTCCCCCAGCAGGAAGCCATACCTATTCACTCAATACTTGCAAGGAACAGGAAGCAAAATTAAGGGGTCTGAATAGGTTTCGGGCTTCTCTACTAATGTACTAATGTAATAGGAAAGCCAATACAGTCTGGGCAATAACAGAGTTGTGGAGAGCATTGGAAGTGCCAGGATGCAGTTATGGAGTTAAGGCATGGAGCTGTTGCAAGGAGAGCATTCCAATTTATATAAAAGAAATATCAGTATTTTCCTCTTTCTAAAAACGTTAAGATTCTGGTTTTGTCTGATAGTATTAGGTAATAGGTGAAACTAAGGAAAAAGAATCATTTAGTGTAAATATTAAGTAATGTGCTTGAGACTTTTTGGAAAATGGGAAATATATCTGGGACTTCATTTAATTTGTTAGTTAGTGACAAGGTAGTCAATTTTCCATAGCTTCGTTTATTTTCCTTATTTCCAAAGCAAGTTACAAAGAAAGCCACTGCATTTTTAAAGGCAAACCATTTCAGCTCATAGGATCAACAAGATGACAATGGAATACAAAGTGAAAAAGCAACAAGGGACAACGGAATGGGCTCATAAGCTGAGGTTGCTACATCAGTCAATAAATACTTCAGTATTTGATACATTTTAGGATAGTGGGCACCAGAGTGCCTTGGTTATGTTTGTACAACACTGCCAGTGTCAGTGAGACTAAGTGGCTATGCCTGAGAACAGAGCCTTCCCTTCTACCTAATTCTGCAGATTATGGGTGTAACAAGAATACCGATTCTTACTACACAGTTCAAAATTGTATGTAATTTGTTGTTTTCTTTCTTTAAATATTGGCTCTTTAAGGGGAAAACCAAAGCAATGTCAGTCAGGGCACAACAGGCTCTACATGCTACAACACCCTGAAGAATCTTAATCTTCATAATTATCGTTAAGAGAAATTCACGGCCTTACTAACAGCATCAGATTCGGAACCACAGCTCACCAGCATGTGGAGGAAGATTATGACACCGAGTGGAGCAAACATCACGAATAAATGGGTGAGCCAAATGGACACTAAGAAACAAAAACTGTACCTGGCAAAAGTTGTCTTTGACAAGCCTTCCTGAGAAATATGAAAAGATGCAACCCCTTACCCCCCTTTCCCTTTGATGTGGATTCAAACCATTCTGGGAAGCAAAAAAGGAAGAATGATTAGCATGCATATTTGTAATTTCTCATGCTGAAATTTGAGAAGACTTTTTCCTTTCTCATGAGTTTCTTCTGAGGAAGGGCGGCTTTTTGTGATAGGTACTTCTTGTCATTTAGGCATAGGACATACGCTTAATCACAAAAGAACCCTGTGTCCCGATAAATGTGCAACAATTTAAGCAATACTGAGAAGCAGCTATGTAAACTGTAAAATCAGGTAGTCACAAAAAGTTGTCATCAATTACACAGTAAACAAATCGGATGCTAATATCATATTTTGGTTTATAATTATCTTCTATACCTTTTCTTTGCAATAACTTTTAGTGCTTTCTAATAGTTGTAGCTATTTCCTCTGTGTCCTAGCCCACAAGGTCTTACTGATCTCTCAGCATTTGGATCGTCCATTGATCACGCAGTATTCCAAGTCGTTTCAGATATAGGAAGCACTGGTACTTAGTATTTCTGTAAAGAGATTAGAATTAAATCAGTAGCATGACATATGCTCCCCAGTATGCTTGCTATTAAAATAATCTGTATCTAATCAAACTACATTTTTATATTTCTTTTATTAGTATCTGAATATATGCGCTGCTTCCGAATGTGTACTCACCGATAACTTTGGGAGATGATTCTCATGCAAATAACTGAACATATTAAGACTTTGTGCACACAAACTGAAACAGGTTTTGCAGTATTTAAAAGCATTTCAGCAGGGCCAACTAGAAAGCAGCAACAGCAGAACATTTTATTGCTATTGAGGTGGGTTTTTTAAAAAAAACTGAAGGAAGTTTCTGTGGCCTAAACAGGAGGGTCAAAGAAATCACAGGGCTATTGTGGAAGACAAAACATGGCCAGACGTGGCCACGTACATTTCTCTTGACCCTGTAGTGATCCTTTGCAAGTAATCCATAGACCAAAGCTACTACTCTGGAAAGAAAATCCTGTTGTTTTTCCTTCCTTCATCATTCTTCCACTGAGTTAACGGCAAACAATTAGGAATGCAGGACTCTTAAAATGCACACGCACACACATACTTCTTGGAATACTTACCAGATTTTTCTACGCATAAAATTATTTTTGCAGATATTACATGACATGGGGGGGGGGGGAAGAGGAAGAACACTTCAGATGGATAAATTAGGTTACAGGCTCCGATATAATGCATGACTGGCAACAAATGTACAATAAAATACACAGGTAATATTCTCATCTTAAATAAGGACAGTGAAAGCACATCACAACTCCTTTTTATTTAATTATTTTTCCACTTACGCTAAAGGCCCTACCTTTTTAGTACTTTTCTGCAGTTCAAACATATGCCTTTCTGAAGTTTTCTGACGTGAGTTTTCTTTTTGTAAAATGTTAACATTTTTCTTTTCACAATAAACTTTATCCATTTTGTCTTTTTTTAAACTCCATTATGAAGAGAAATGCCTGGTTTTTACTGATAATTTATACTGGTACCTCCTGTACAGAAATAACCTGAAAGGCTCATTTACATAAACCAACTGTAATCACAAAATACTGATCTATCAACATCTGGGCCAGAAAGACCAGGCAGGGGAAGAACAGCCTGCTAGAACACTTAGTTATACAAGTGATTTCAAATGATTTCATAAGTTCTGGAATAAATAATTTAGTTTCTCTGTACATCATACTATTTGTACATGAAATGTATAATAGCAACTTTCCATGAAGCTTTAGTAAGTTTGAATTACAAAGTGGTGGAGGGAAGGGAACAGGAACCTCAGAGTCTGAAAGGAAAGCTGATTTGTAAGAGGAAAATACTAATAGAACTATTAACAGTCATATTTTTCATGCATCAGTGGAAATTTGGTTGTATCATTATTCAGGATAGAGTTTGGAAAATTATTATAATTTTAAAAAGTTTACATTGTCAGTAAATGTAACAAGACAGTTGTTACATGGGAGTTAGCACTCTTCTACATTGCCATTACAGAAGTTTTCAGCATGGCTGGAAACTAATAGCTTGATCTTTCACAGTATCCCAGAGAAATCACAAGACATGCTGGCATGAAAAAGCAGTATTGGTGAAATGGGCACACAGCTTTTAGGCATTTATTTTTTCATGTCGGCCATATGAATTCCCTTCAATGTACAGCAAGTTAGAGCGTAGAATTCCAGTAATTCCTCTGCCAGAGCTGCAGGGATATCTCGTCTGTTCTTAAGGGGCTGTCTTAGGCAACCATCCCTCAGTTTGGTGAGAATCCTGTTTATACGAGTTGTGGTATCGAAGTGTAAATGACTCAGAAAATGATTAAAACATTGCAAAATTTTTCCAGTCTAGAATGGAATTAGCAGGTATGTAATATTCCTGAAGAGATTGCCTGTATAGTAAAAGGTGGTTTTAGGCTTTTTATTAGCTCACATCTTTACTTAGTGACATAAATACTACCAATTTGAATTATGATAATTTGTACTCAGTATGAAGACAAATGATTATATAATATATATGCCTAGGTATGTTATTAATACATACCTGATACTGTCTCCCCTCTGCATAACCTGCATAAGGCAAAATTATTGCTTGGATAGCCAAATTTCTCATATTGAGGTCGCTGGTTAGAAAAATGGTCTGTTGCTGGATCTGGTCTCCTTAATGGCTGAGGATGCTTGGGACTGTGCAAAAGAGAGAAAAGAGGTTATTAAAAATATGCATAAAAATATACTGCAAATTACATAAAGTGTTAGCTTAAACTGAAATATAAAAATAATAAAAGTCACAACTGCATGCACGACATTGAGGCAATAACATTAAGACATCTAAACTTTCTGTCTTTTAAGTTCATTTTACTGTGAAACCCTCATCCTGCAAACACAGATAAAAGTGAATTTAAAGAAGCAACATATTCTTTGAGCTTTTTTCCCCCCACTGTACACTGAACAGTGTCATAATACCTCATTTTCTATATTCCTATGATTACTCTGAAAATGTTTTAAATTCATGATAGATAAACCTTCAGCATTTTCAATGTTTATATTTAAAAAAAAAATAAAAAAATCAGACCTTCCTGATGGACTGAAATATCAGGAAGTTCCAGTGTGTTTCTGCAGTAGAAGCCTGCTACTTATGAGGAAAATGTTCTGCTATCATTTAGTTGCCTCATGGTAAACAAGTTCTCTGCAAAAGTTGCGGGTAGGAGCTGCAACAGTTGGCTAGTGTTAGTGAGGAGGATTAAAGTGAGAAAGCACAACTAAAGAAACTGCATTTCTAAAAAGTAATGAAAATTAATACAAATAAAATTCGTAATTATTAGAGGAAAACCATACAAGCCTTTGGATAAATCAATTATTTTAGGATTTAGCTTCAGAAACAAGAGAAACACACACTGACTTTTTTGTTTTGGTTATACATTAGGAAGAGACCAAGTCTTAGACAGGAAGCTGATAAATTTAGTCCTGTGTACTAGTTCACATTTAGTAATAATGTACAAAATAGTCTTAGAATTCTTGCAGCAATGCTGTTAGAGTTATGCAAGGTAGAGGAGAATAAAGAAAAAAATTCAGAAAAATAACCCCTTTCTATAGATTCAAGCCACAAAATGTACGTGAATAATCCAGTCAAACGCTTAGCCATTTACTGGATCTTTGTCAGTTGCCATGCCACTGGCAAAGCTACAAAGTAATTCTTAGTCTCCAAACCAGAGTATAATGTGGAAATAAGAAAAAAAAAAAAAAAAGACAGAAAAACAGCAGCATACCTGTAATTCTCTAATTGACATGGGGTTGGGACATCATCAAAGTCTTGTCTTCTCAGTACAGCTTTTGGAATTTGTCCAACCCAGTCACCCTATACATAGGGGATCAGGTGGTTATACAGAGCAAAATAACAACGAATTACAAAAATAGCTCACCAGGTACAGTATGTTAGCAATTGTCTTCGGTGTAAAGAAATTGTATAAACTGATTTATCAGTTACAAAATATATTGTTTGTTATAGACACATTTTCAAATGTAGAAATTTATCTAAAAGACTCAGTAGAAGCAAGGTCTTTACATATTTGGATAATGCATAAAATATACCTCTAAGATATAACAGAGAAACACCCACCCAGGTATATCTGCACAATTAAGTAAACCAGGTATTAAGGGTCTTATCAAGGCCTGGAAGTTTTGTTCAGGCTTTTATGATTAAACCTTTCAGAAAGATGCCACTCCATAAAAACAGTGGATTTACCTCTGATTTACGCAAAACTGAGTCAAAAATTAAACTAAATGCAGGGATCAACAATTAAGATCAACTGAATATTGTGGTTTAAAGACAGGCTGCTGCCTTGCCAAACATATTGATAGAGGAAGAAGCAAAACAACATGAAGAAACAAAATAATTATTCTATATTGTTCATAAAACTAGCAAGTGGCGTTCATTTGCTAAAGGTATCTTTGTTTAAACATATAATGACCTGAAGTAATTTTCAGAACGAGGTACCCTCAGGAGAGAAGCAACGTTCAGGGTAGTTCATCTGCAGGAGCTGATGCTATCAGATGCAGATTTCAGTTTCCTCTCCTGCCTCTCTCAGAGAGCTTTGGCGAGGGCTCTGCAGAGTGCAGAGCAAAGATGTGCAGTGGCCTGCCTTGTTGGCATGAAAGCGAAAGCTCAGACAATTAACAACGGGCTTTTTACAAGCTCACGTTTTCACAACCACCGCATCTAGCGAGGAGATGAGGCAGGCAGAAACGTCCCACGGACTGCCTCTGGGCTGCAACCTGCAGTCTGGAGCATGACAAAGTAGTAAGTACTGCAGCCCTTACCCAAAGCAGTTCCTTTTACAGTAGGTTTTCTTCCCTAACAAAGTGCGCAGGATTTGGTCTAATTCACACCTCGAAAATGACGGCATCAGTTGAACGAAATTCAGAATTAGTGAAAAATTAAACAGCACCATCTCCTGGTGAAGGTGGGCTCATGCCTCATTTTTTTTCCCCACTGCATTTCCAAGATACTAGTACTTTACAAACATATTTAACAGGAAATAATGTATATGGCTACATTAATTGCTTTTCTTTTCTCTGACAGCCTACAATGTCTTCTTCTCAGACACTATACACTCCTTAATATGTAAAATAATCACTTAAGGTACCGAATGAGGAAGCGAACACACACACACACACAAAAATATATATCCCTTTCACGTTTCTCTGTATTTCACATTTCCCGTTCTGTTTTTGAAATGCATTTATCCATCTTTTTTTGTGATACCCACTAGTTCAAGCGGTGATCTCTACTATAAAGAGCATCTTGCCTAATGGAGAAAATTGGCATGGCAGGGCATTAGCCTAGCCAAAAAGGCAGCATCTGGCCCTTTGGGGACCAAAGCTCAAATCCCAGCTGCATCACAGATTACTTTTGTAATCCTATAAATGCCTCTGTCTATACTCTGTCTCACAGGAATGTTGTAAAGGTCCCAGTGTAATATTCTGTTACAAAGGTGATGCAGGTAAATTATTTTCATATTTGATTTAGGGAGTTTCTTCTTTCTAGAAAAAAATAATAAACCAGGAAATGGTTAAATATTCTAGCCCCAAACCTAACACAGTTGTAGGCAGTGAATTTTAAACAAATAGGGCTAGAACTCCGCCAACAATGCTGATGTTATGTACTACAAGCAGTTATGTACTATCACTCATAGATTATGCAGCTGAGAGATGACAAAGATAAACAATGCATTTGGTACAGCCCTATCCTTCTGGTCATCTACACTGATTCCCCCCCCAGGCTCCAAAAACATCATTCGAAAGCGTCGCTCACAACATGAAAAGGAAAGAAGGGTCACATTATTGCAACTTAACCCGTTCCGTGATTTTTCATTCCACTTCCAATTGAATAAAATATCTTTGAAACAAACACTTCTCATTTTCATAAAGTTTTAACCTTAGACTCTGGGCCTGCAGAACTGTGTGGTGTTTATTCACAAAAGGTCAGATTCTCAGATAGTACCACCTGGTTTGTCTTAATTGATTTGTGCAATTATGCTGCTTTGCACCAGCTGGTGACCACATACATCTTCATTACAAAAATAAGCCCCATTTCTTGTCTTTAAAGCAAACAACATAGATCAAATCTTTACTAGGCCTCTCTACCTGTACTCTGACACATCTCGTACTTGCAAAATTTACTTTTGCACAAATAGAAATAATAGAATATAGGAAGAGACTGGGTCAGGCCACCTAACACACCGAGAACAGCCAGCAACGGAAGCATAAATTAAAAATATGCAAACAGTGTAAGTACCCGAAGTACTGCCAATAATCAACATAACTTCTAGCCAGCAGCATCAAAGTCATTAATTGACTGAGCTGGAGTGGAATCTGTGGCTGCATTTGCAGCAGCAAATAGACTAATACAAGTGGGACCCCACACTGACACTACGCGCTTCAGAAGGGTTTGCTTTTCAGAATATGTCTAGTTTGGCCTGGGCACTGAATGTTCATTGGAGGTTGAAGCATATATTCTGGTTAATCTGAAGGGGAATCCATTGGTGCACTCCCAGGCTGCTCCAAGGTGTGAACCACAGCCCAGTAAGTGGAACAGCCAGGATGTTACCCACCTGAAAGCACACATCCAATCTGAATGCCTCTGCCTCCCTGAGTAGATGTCTTACTTTTTAAAAGCTAATTTACACTGTCAGCACATACTGCTCGATTATGCACTTTATCAAAAAGCACTGTTTGTTTGTTTAAAACTTCTGCCTGATTTTATTTGACGTTGCCTAGTTCTTACATTAAAAGCAGAGAATAGTAATTTCTCACACAACCTTTCCTCATGCAGAAATCAATACTGATGACCCTGAAATTCTAGATGTACCACATTGCTCACTGAGGTGGGTGCTCAAAATTACTTTCAGTAGTCAAAATGTAGGCATAATTACAACGTTCCTCGTATTGTTTTCAGTTTCTCCCAAAAATCCCTAGCAAAACAAACTTTTTCACAGAAGAATACTCCATACACCCCTTCTGAGTTCTAATTTCTCATTTAGAGATGACTGCCAGGTACACAAAGTTAAAACTTCTTTTCTACATGCATTAGTTTGCATTTATAAACAATACATTTCATTTGTCATTTTCTTGTCCAGTCAATCATTGTAATATGCTCCTTCTGTACTTCCTCATAGTAAGGCTTATTTTTGACTAGTCCAAGTACTATGGTATCATCAGCAAAACATCTCACCTTACTAGCGCTACCTTTTACCTGTTCTTACATGAACACTACACAAATCCTCCTGGAACTTTGCTGACAACCCTCATACAAGCAAAACACCTTCAAGACAAAGAGCCAACCCTTCCCCTCTGGTGAAGTATAACAAATAAACAGTCAAATGAAACTGTAGGCAGGGCTCTTCCACAGCTGAAACTGGTTGAAGTCTGAACCGCATACCAAACTCTTGCCCTCTGGCTATGTACTCCCGTCCCTTTCCTGGCACAGGCACTAGTACCAGTAATAGCATTCAGCGACCTAGTTGATGAGCTGATCAGGCTGAAACTAGCTCACCCAGCAGCTGGAACAGCACAGTGATGATACAAGGGAAGAGGTTATAGCATGTGGCTTGAGCTCATATCCAAATTACCTCTCTTAATGTTGGTCTTCTAACTGGCCTAAAAAGAAATATTTGAACATCCTTTTAAAATAACCCTAGTTCTTTGTTTTCTCCTGTACAAATTAGATTCACTTCATCCTTGATGGAGAGTTTCACCTTCTCACATGCATTTAGATGATCCTGGAAATCAAATACTGGGCAAATAAAAAGAAGATTTTAAACTCAGATTACCTTTAATTTTACCAGATGACCTTTTTTTTGCTATTCGTATACCATTCTGTTGAATCACAAAATCATGTCTGACTTCCACTAGGAACATGTGATATGTCTCACATGCCAACATCTCTTACCCTTGGCGACTACTGATAAATGTGCCCCAAGTTACCAGCCATTTCAGCAGTAAATGCGAGGTTATGTTGTTTTTCATGGTACGGAGGATTTGTCTGGTTCCTGGTTGGGGGAACAACGTGAATTTAGAGCATTAGCAATAGTTTTGACAAATCTTTTTGTACTGCAGATTGGTTCAACAACCATATCATACAATTTTCCTATGACAGATGATGTACCAGTGATACACACTAATGGGCCTCAATGAAAGAAGAAAAAAACCATATTGTCTATGTACTTGGGACAGGTATCACTGAAAAAAAAAAAAAAAAAAGATAAAGGGTTGAAAGCAAAAAAACAGCTCAAATTGCCAATGCCTAGCACCAAAGAATGGGAGACAGTGTTTAATTGCCAAGACCCTTGTCAGTTTTTTGGTTTTTTTTCCTTTTTTTTTTTTTTTTTTTTTTAAACTTGTGGAAAGCAAGCCAACCCTTAATAGCAAATAAATCAGCAAGACAGGTTTGGTAGTCTAGAGTTAAAGTAGTAAATGTACTTATCAATCTTTAAAGCTTGCCTGGTTAGCCCTAAAGAAGACAAGCAATGACTTAAGAGTGAAGTTCTGCATGCAGCAGTAAAAAGCTGTTAAGTGCTCTGGTAAGATGCTTTGATTTAGTTTTAAACTGTGTAAACAGTAGTTTGGCAGAGGATGCTATATGGCAAGCTTGTTGATTTAAATATCCAGAGGTTAAAAAATAATCAGAATACCAGACTTCTTTTGCTTTCCTTCCATTTTGATTATAAAAAACTTTTTAACTGCATCCAGAGTAACTTACCCAGCTTTTTCACTTTTACAATAGTAGACACAGTAAAATATTACAACTATGATAACCAGTGCTACTGCAGGAAGAATAGTTACTAAAATCAAATCTAGAGTGTTCAAATGGTGGTTACATTTGGGGCCCATGTACCAATACTCCTTCCAGTCCACTCTGAAGTAATCACATCTGCAAATGAAAACATTAATTTTTAGCAACATTATTTTGAATTAAAAATAAGTAATACCAAAAAAGTAATTCTTACACTGTCCCAACTTCTCTGAACCTGTTTTCTTTTTGCAAATGTGGAATTACACTGAGATTCATTTCAGTCCAAACCGCAGCTTTATTTAGATATTTTTATCTGCATATATAAAGGTAAAAAGATGCCTGTTCCCCACAAATAATTGCACCAGATTCTGGTCCCAATCACAACAGCTCCATTTACTACCACTGTAACTGAAACAAAAACTTACTTCGTAGCATGTTTTTTTTCCCCTAGATTAAAAACAAAATTAAAGGCAAAAGATCTAAATACCCACTTTAATGAATACACCTTACTACTTTTGGAGAAGGTAATTCATAAGTTAAAAGCTAAGTGGAGCCTTGTATCAAGCAGGACAAGGAGTTCAGTATATTCTAGCACCAAGCCAGAACATTTGTTCATAACTAGGAGAAATAAGTATTTCAAATCATAGTGTTGACTATATCAAGACCACTACTTGCAACTTAATGATAATTCTTATTAAGATTTTGCTACTGACCCAACTCAGCACCATTTAATTGGTGATATCTAAACATAACACAAATGAAAGTTGTAGTTCTCTTTCAGATTTTTTTTTAATAAAAAATGCCCCAAGGCAGGTAGGGAAGAAATGATCAGAACCAGATGGACAAGCTTTGATAGGCAAAAAAACCAATTCTCCAAGTTTCATTTAAAGAGTATACCTTCTGCATATATATCCATGTAGAAAGAGAAAGGATAGAAGGTAAAAATCTGACTGCATAAAATGGGGAGACGAATTCTGGGTAAAAACAGCCAGATAGGAAAACACGCATAAACATATTTTGAAGACTAAGAAAGACGGATTGCTTTATTAGACTACACTTCAGAGAAGATATTAAACTGTGCTTGCTGGTCATTTTCTTCCCTACATCATGAGGTGAAAATGAGAAGGGAATGAGAAAGTCAATATCCCAAATGACATCCCAGAGGTTTATCTTTCTACCAGGAAATTTCTGATTCTTTGCTGACAGCATTTTCTTCCAAGCCTGGCTTTGATGTTTGCACCACAAGCTGTTTTCAAATTTGCCCAGTAACACCTCAGGGCTGTCTTGAATTTCTGCGTCTCATCAAAGAATGACAGGGAGGAAGACATCCTAGGCAGGAATGTGACATCTTCTCCCATGATATTGCCTTCCCTAGATCACTTTTTAAAGGCTTACTAGAATCTTCCATGTTCACCATTACCAAAGTAAGCAGCTATCCCAGCTACTGATGAAGTATTTTGTTGCCATTTATACTATTAAAACAATCCACAATGTTAGTTAGGAATGCAAGATGCGCTCACAGCTCACACACAGCAATCCAAGGCTTCTTTTCATACTGCCAATTTATTTCCCCTTTTCACCTACCCCAGTAAAAGTTGGTATCCGTTTCCTCCATGAGTCCCTCACACTGTTGATTCCCACCTTTCCTCCTTGACTGTCCTCCTCTCTGTGGTCTGCAATACTTTTAATCTTCTCAAGATCTTTTTTTTTTTTTTCTTCCAGAAGTGCCAAGAATCCAAGTGCAAGTAACTGTATCAGGGAAAATCAGCACATAAAATGTAGACAGCTATCAAAAATGTAAACATATGCTTCAAATGTCATCCTAAACTCTCTCAAACTACTCTTCAATGCAGCCTTCCCCTATCTATATTAGAAAGCTGTGTCTTGGTAATCTCTTAAATACAAAAACTTTCATCTCAACCCATAAAATGCTGTTTGTAATGTGTAAATACTAGAATGAATTAAGATGGCTAAATTAAAAACCAGGAAATCTCCTGATGTGCACAGTAATTAAACTCTTCTTACCTCTGAAACCCATGATCTTCTGACCTATCACTTGCAACAATCTTCTAAAAAGGTAATGAAAGGTCTATTAGTTTGAGACTTTTGAATGGAAAAAAAAAGTAATTTTACTTGTGTGAGATGTTTTAACAAAGTGGATACAAAACCCAAATTATTGACTTTCTGTTACATTGTTGGCATGGCCCATGGAAGAGCTGCAGAGGCCATCAGTAGGTTTCTCTTTTTAGTGCCTACTTAGGTAACAACAAATAAAGCCAATGCCAATAGGCCTAAACAGCTGTTAGCTTTATATTTCACAGCATACCCATTTCTTTCTCTTACTGTCTTAGTTTCTGGAACACAGCAAAATCAAGTGCAAAGTTATACATTCTACAACTGTAGTCTAGGTAGACTACACCTAGACTAATTTTATTTCCTCAAAGAGAGAGCTATAACTAAAGCAAAGTTACTGATGAAAATTAATAGTGGAAGCTGGTCAACTGCTCATTATCTTTAATCTTAATTAATTTCAGATCTGCTTCAAGGTGGCTTTGGAGAACACTCTTTCTACTACCCTTATGTTGCAGAGGTTCTGAGGGAGGTGCAAACAGAAAGCAAGCTACGCATTTCTCAAATATTGATATTAGGACTGCTACAAATAAAGCACAAAAAAAATTACCAACACTTAAAACCATGACAGACTCAGTTTAGACCCATTACCCGATCACAGCAAGGGAAACACATGGAATTTATTTCAGTTGTTTCAGTAAAAGCTATCTCCTACAGCGTGTAAACGAAAGGGCAAAGAACTAATTGTACCTTGAATAATGGTGTTCTGACTCTGCCCCACAGTAAACTCAGAACTCCCAAACGCATGTCCCTTTCACCACTTTTGAGTCAGCAATAAAACTTCCATTTCCCTCTTCTTTCTCTTCTCCTCCTACAATTTGTTCGTATGTACTGACAGACTCATTTTTTTGCAACACAAAATAGATTTGGACATTAGACTTTAAAATGTAAAGAAGTCTCTTCAAATAAAAAATTATTGTTAATGACAAGATTTTTCCAACTTCTAGATTTTCTTCTCCTTAGCATTTCATTTTGGTTTGTACACTTGCTCTGGTCTACAAGACAAGCACAGCAATACTGTGGTAATATAAATAATATGATAGCTTCTACAATGGTTTCAATTACAGTCTTTCTTGACTGTAGCTTACCATCAGCACATATCTGAGCTTTGTTTCTTAGAATCCCTGCAATTTAAAATAAAAACTACACACAATCTAGGGCATACTAATGGTCCTTTCTTAAAAAGTATAGGCTTTGTAGGACCCCACTTTCTTTTTAGATTTAAAACACATTTTCTGTATTTGAATGCAATTCAGAAATACTCCAAACTTTCACTAAAATATAACTATATTGATGCATTAAAAAAATCTTTACAATATTTCCTAACTTATTCAAGAATCATAATGATAATCCGCCATTACAATAGCCACATTACTTATTCACACAATTTCTCTTCTTTCAAGTAGTTACACTGTAGGTTACACAAGGTATTACATTATTTATGACCCTTGGATTGGCAAATTACTTTACCTGGAAGATTATCATGGAGTCATACTGAGGTAAACATATTTGCTATCTGCCTCATTCTTTTAACAATGTGTGTCATTCCTCCAGTACGGATAAAAGCCATTTTCCAAGTTCTGAGCTACAGCATCCTTTAGAATAAATTACCAAGAAATGAAAATGGAAGCACTTCTCAAAATTTAAGATGCATAAACAAGGGAATGCCAAGCATTAGTATGTCCTGCATGTTATTTCAGTGATTTCTTCTGGGAATGTATGTTTCAGTACTTCAGGGATGAAGTTTTTTCCCCAACATTAGTGAAACAGGTGTGACTTAGTCATGTTTACCAATTAACTTTTCAAACAAAGTATTTTGTATGAGACAACATACAAAAGTTAAACTTAATTTTTTAAAATTATCTTATCACCCTTTATTTTCAGGTGCTTCACAACGATATGACAAAATAAAGTATCACAATCAGTTTTATGCAAATAAAAAATTAGTATCAACAAGTTCCAAATCTCTATATATTGAATACAATCAATCATAAATAAAAAACATGCATTAAATTATAACTATTTCTATATTATAAAATATCATGTGACCCAGTTCTTTAAGACATTGGATTTTTCACAAATATATAACTTACATCATATAAAAATTACAGTATACATTCTTACTTTTATTATGTTACTGTATTATTGCATTGGAAAGAAACTTTAAGTGACTATTAATGATACATTTGAGAGGCATTTCAAAGTGTTTCACTATAAATTAATAAAACCATGTCTTGCAATGCAATTTTTCCTGTGTACTTATGTTAATTTTTCATTGTTTAACAGGTTTGCATACTGGGTCTGAAATCTTCAAGAGATCAAGTCAGGCACATATATTTACAATGAGGACTCGCAAGCATGGCATAACATAGATTTGAATTTGCTTTTTTAAAGCCATTGCATAGCACCTTTACTATAAATTATTAATACAGAGATGTGGCTACAGTTACTTGTAGTTATCTAGAACAGAACAAGCCATCTGTAGAGTATTATATAAAATGTGGAGGTTCAGATGTCTGAACTGAAGAGGGCAGGCACCTTTTTAGATTTGACAGAGAAACACTTCACAAAGTGGCAGCTGAGTAATAAAGATTCACAGTCACCATTCCAATATTTGTCTGAGAGCAGATTAGTAATGTGATTTGGGCTGCCTTCATTTCAGCAAATACATTCCAAACTTCTCTATAATAACCTGCATCTTTTTTGGTACCTCTAGAAATTTCTCTCACCATGTGTCTCACACGGGTGGACAAGACAATGACTGACTCTAATAGAAATTTATGTTAGCAAAGAACTATTATAATATATCGTATTCCAGGTTTTACTAAAAAATTCCTTCCCACTACTAATAAATCTATGCTCCAGGACAAAGAAATACTGAGAGATTGATTATGGTCTTTCTGAAAGCAAAGAACATACCAGGACAGGATATAAAAGTTTTCGTACTTTTTTGTCCTATTTTCTTTGGCTGCAGATAGGGAAACAGTCACCTTTAGCTGTACCTGTTTCAGTGTCAAACCTCAAGCCTCCGATTTTTGTCCCAGCTTTTCAAGTGTGTGGGGATACTAAACAAAAACTGTCAATAGAAAACAAACTAAAAAACCCTACTCTGTCTTGTAGAGAAGAAGGAGAAAGAGAAATCTCAACCGATGAAAAAACTAAACTAAGTGACAGCAGTAGGCAAACCCTGTACTGGCTCACTCCTCTCATCCACCAAGAAGAAATAACACAGCACAGGGATACCATTTTATGAACTCTAGAACTGTATTCCTCATGGTGTTCATTCATCAAAGTGGGTAGGAGCAATAATTTTAAATTATGTCCTAGAAAATGTACCTAAGACTTCTGAATAACAATTTAACTCTGAGGTATAGTTCTATTACAATTTTGCCCCAACGAGTAATTTGAGACTGAAATACAGCCTAAGGAAAGCTTTCTGTATCATGTCCATTTACAGCATGAACTCCTTGTAAAATCAGGGGTTGTAATATGAACTGCTTGCATGAAACATCTAATTCTTGACTGCCTAACCACCAAGGAGTCCAATGTACCTTTTGCAGACCAGACACTTTCATTTCTATGAAGAGGTTTGAGTGGTAACGCCCTTAAAGTTTGGAAAGGACCAGACTAGCTTTTGGCATTGCAGATAGAGGACATTAAGGCTTACTCTTGCCTGGAAAGTGCAGACATGCTTGTTCCTTAACAAGTTTTACTTTTTTTCCCCAATTCCCTTCCCCATCCCACTGGGTGGGGCGGTAAGCGAGTGAGCAGCTGCGTTGTGCTTAGCTGCCAGTTGAGGTTAAACCACAACACTATCCAAGGCAGCTTCTCTCCCTGCTCCCAGAAGACTAATTCCTGTACATAGTTTTCCACCATGTACTAAAAAATGTCACCACAGTAAATCCCTACAAAATCCATGCAAACCTGCATCATCTTACCTTTCTTGCTGACTTGTTGTGGTAGCTTATCACTCAAAGGACATAAGTCAGAATTTAAATAGAATCTAGGAAGTAGAGCAGATGGCTTTTCCTTTATATTTTTTTATCCAGAATCTGATCAAAGGGAGATAGATAATACAATTTCTGCCACCCAGTCTTGCACTTGAAAACGATTATTCCTTCACCATTTTCACTTCCTGCTTTATGTCTTCATCTGTTTCCCTGGAAATGGTATATGAAGCCCAGCCATCTAATTTTTCTACTCCTCTCTCTGTGATGGAACACTAAATGTGTTTTGTCCAGGAGCTCTGTGAAGATTGTTTTAATATCCTCTGATTGCTGCCTGAATTCTGACAGCTTCCTGGGCCTTAAGAGATGATTAAAGAAACAAAACACATTAAATTCCAAGTCAGCTGTCCCAAGCAAGTTTAACTAATAGAATTCTTCTTCTTTAAACTTCACATTTACTGACTTCACCTTCCATTGGACTCTGTATAACAAAGTCCAACAGTTTGCCTGAAATTTGGATTCCAAAATATCAATACTTATCTGTTTCGGAACTATCATAAAAGCTTTACTTTTTCTTTTGCTCATTCATCATTTGTGCCTTGTGCACATTCCATAGTGCAGTATCTCCTCACAACTTCTGCTAGCCCCACAGTGACACTAGAAATTCTGTTTGCCTGTATTTCAGTAGTCATTTGCCTTTGCATCAGCAGCCTTAGGAGAAGGAATCAGGTTATGAATCTCTTCTTCTGGAGAACAGGAGCAAATATCCCTTCACATCCCCGTGCTGAGAATACATTAATAGGAAGCAGCATTTCTTTTCAGGTTTAAGTCTTCCAACCAAACTACCTATTTGTATAATTTGTTCTTGCTTCCCCACCTCAACTTTACAACAAAGCACATACTTTCATTAATCGAAAGGTAACTGAATTCAACAGATTGAAGGACAAACTACCAGCACAGTGTCCTTTTGCAGTCTGTGTACTAGGAAAGTGCCACAGCAGATGCAGATGAGATTACCTCTAGGCAGCAGGCTGATTATCACTGTGTACTGATAATGAGTTGCACTTCGAAGACCACCAGATCTATTCCAACCATTATAAGAGTGTTTTGAAGAGAAATGGAGGATGAACAGAAGTATAGTGATTCAAACAATGATAAAAGCAGCGTTTGAAAGTTTCATCCTAGGAAACTTAATCAATTTCTGATTTCATTCTTATGAAAAAAAGACAGAATTTCACAGAAATCCTACCAAGATCAATGGGTATTGCATACAAACTTCTGCAAAGAAAAGTTGGCTGCCTATTACTTTTGCCTATTACTTGTCAACATTTTAAACCTCAAAACTACAGAAGGTTTCCATCTTCCTAAACGTTGCTAATGCATTCTACATAAATTCAAACAATATCAGTTTCATGGATTAAGCAATTTGCATACAGTTCTTCAAAGTATTAGAAGTACATGAAAACTAATGCATAGTCTATAAAGGATGTATTAGAGGTCAGTTGTGTGTTTTTTCCCAACTTAAATAATATTTAAAGACACAAGAAGTATGCAGGACAAGTTGTTTCCATTCACTTTTGTGAAAGAGGCAAACAACAAATGACTTTGTGATGAAAAAAAAAGTGACTTGTTTATAGAAGCATTAAAGATAACGCTATTTGTATCATGTTAACAACCGACTTTTTAAAGGTACTCAGACCAATAAGAAGTTGCACTTCAGTCCAAAGCTGAAAGAAAAAAGACAAAGAAGCCTCTGCCAACCCCACCCATCACATTGTTCTTTTAGATCAATGAACATCTGAGCTGAAGTATAGAGATATCTTTACATTTTCAAATATCCTTTGTAAAGTGACATTTATTAACAAGCTTGGCACAGAGAAACCTCATTGTGAGAAGACACTGACAATCCTCACTTTCTCAGTGTCTCACTGACACTGACAATAAGTGAATTCTCACTACTTCCAAGTAGTGACAAACGAAATATTCACTGAACAGAATCATCTAAGTCAGTAATACAAACTGGGATATAAGAAAATACCTGATTAAATTATACGTCATGGAGTATGTATTGTAAGGATTATTCCTTCCCTTCTTCCCCCCGCCCCCATCTGTAATACTTTGTAAAGATTTGTAAGCAGATTTGTCTTAGCTTCTAGTACTGTACATATCCACATCTTCTGGGCTGGACTGACCATGGTCCATAAGTTTTGGATCAGGCTTAAATTTTGGTTTCTTTGCTGTTCCTGTGGGAGATATTAAAGTAGTTTAATTAAAAAAAATACACATTTGAGCTGTAGAAAAAAAAGCTTACTGACATGTGTTGAGAATTACTGTATTACCAAACACTTACAAAAGATCAAAATACATACGTTCTAGTTCAAACTGTATAAGTGATACAGGACGATGAAGGCATGTTGTAATTATTAGCTTACAGCAGTGGATGGAGAGCAGGTCTTCCTCCTACTCTCTATAATAATACTTCCTGAACACAGCAGGGTGAGAGAAGAAATAGTGATGCTTTGCCCTACACATGGAAAGGAAGGGAAAGTTTGGGACGTGGAAAAAAAATCTCCAGTCCTTCTTCCCCCACTGCTCCCAGGAGCACAGCTGTCTCCCAAAACCAACTGCATCAGTATCTTCCCTGAAGCTGCTGCCAGATGGTAGGAAATCCAAATTAAGACAAACACTCTTACATAGTTTCACTTCATGACTTCCAAAACTAAGTTTACTAAAACGTTGAGCCCTCACACTTTAATGATACTTTAATTCCAGAGGATCTAAGAGAATATAAAGGCAGGTTTTTTAGGACTGTGCCTCTGATTACTAGTCTGCTTCTTTTCGAGCTACATCAGTTGGTTTAACAAAGGGTGCTATGTTCTCCTGAAAGCTTTGCCCCTTTTGGACTAGTGAAAATAAACATCTCTGAAAACACAGATTAATTTAGGGCATGGATATTTTTGGCTGTGTTAGGGACATGAACCAATTCCAACCACGAAAGCAAAGACAGAAGATATATAAAACCATTAAAGACAGTCTGGCCTGAAGCGAATGTAAAAACAGATCAAAGCATTACACAAACTAAATTAGAAAAAATACAGGTGCAAAGCAAAGGAAGGTGTGAATGTGTATTATAGTGAAAATAAAGGAAACAAATAATTAAAAACCCATCCAAATATGTTCCGCTTGCTTTCCAGAAAAAAAAAAATTCTGGTAAAGAACACAATAAAAAGAAGTAAGCAAGTTTAAGTGACGAGTAAAATCTGAAAACTGCCCCTACAAAGGTAACAATATTTTAAAACAAATTTAGTTCTCATTTAACAGGTAATTCTACTACTTCTCTTAGCAATTGGCCTATCAAAATATTTGTATGTTAAATATGCTGCTACATGATCTAGTCGACTAGCTCGACCACTTAAGAAGCACGAAAGTACCACTGCAAAAAAACAGCAAAATAAAATCCAGTGCTTCATTTGTCAATTACACATTTTTCTTTTAACAATATCTGAAGATAAAGAACCTGTACAGAGAAATGAACAGTAATTCAAATTAGCTGTTTTCACAAAAATCCAGCAGTAATCCTTTAAATTACACTTATAGTATTCCAACAACAGAAGGGTAATTTAAAGTAGGCATTTAACAGAAGTACTTGATGATATCATCTCATTGCTAACAATATGGGATATGGTCCACACCATATGGAATGAAAGAAAACATTATTGAGAGAGAACAACAAATATATAAGAATTCTGATACTGTGACAGGGTCCACAGTGAGAAAATTATCACCTCCCCAAGGCTCTGAAGTATATATTAACTGACAGTGTGTACAATACATTCTCAAGGATATGCTATGACAGTCTGCTCCATTTTAAAGCAAGGGTAACTCCAAAATTAAGTCAAGTAATTGGATTTGCAAGTTGCCCTGAGATTACACTTGAAATGTTTAATTCACCTGATGAAGGCACTGGATCTGTATTACTCCAAGACTCTACTGGAGAAGATTCTGTTCTGTTAAATGATCTTGACTCAATAGCAGACTCAGGTTTTGTACTAGAAATTTCTTTCTTTTTCTTATCTTCTTGTGTAACTGATTTTGACTCTTGCTGCAGCTGTGAACCAAACATTAATACAAAAATGCACATGGGTATATGCTTAATACATTATTGCAAAATAAACCTTTCAAGTCTGAAAGCTTATCTTTTATGAAATTATTTTCAGATATGACATCATGTAATGATATTCAACTCATAGTGTTAAAGTCAGCTGCACTCAAGGGACACAGCTGGAAAAAATAAAATGCATCAAAGAACCCCACAGTTCAGATATAATAACTTCAAATTCACATGTAAGGAAATTTATTTTGTCACAAGTATATACTTAAGTGATACTGTGCTTTTACCTGAGACCCTCAAAGTACTTCACAAGGAAGTCACTGCATTTTCAGACTGAAATAGTATTTCATTTTTACAGAACACTTACTACCCTCAGTTAACAGAAGATGGAAAGATAAATCATGGTAACACCCTAGTAATGAAAAATAGTATATTGGTTTGGTAACAGGCTTCACCCAGAGAAAAAAATAAAGTTAACAGAAACCATCTTTACCACATCAGTTCTTGTTTCACTATCAGTTTAATGACATTTATCTGAACCTCATTTTCAAAACTCAGAATTCCATTTGTGCTCCTCAGTGGAAATAAAAGATGAGGACTGCATACAAATGAACACCATAAATTCAAAGCAAAATACTTCTAAATGTTAATATAACTGGGAAACTTTAATCTTCTTTTGAAAAGAGGAAAAAAAAAACCAACCCCACAATCACTGTGCAAAGCTGAAATTTTACTCAGGGAAGTACTACTTTTGTCAAGGGTTTATAATTTCCACTGGAGAAAAAACCCCTTCAGGTTGCAGAAAAACCAGGCTTAACTCTGGGATGTACTAGCCCAAATTCCATATGGAATTTACAGGCTGTTAATATTCCTCTTTACTTAGGGCTGGCAAGGCCTCAGCTGGTTTACTATGTTCTATTTTGACCACTTAAAAAAACCAAACAACACAAGCCACACACAAAAAACCCTAAAAACAGAGAAAGGAGAGAGAGAAACTACAGAAAGCTCAGAGGAGAACAAGAATTACGTAGGAGTTGGAAAGCCTGCTCTATAAGAAAAGATTATACTAGGGAGAAGATAATGTCAAAAACCATGATAAATTTTCCATACGTAATAGGTCAATATGAAGAGGTTACTGACCATGTATTCACTATGGCTGCAATGAGGACAGGACAAGTTAAAAAAAAAAAATCAGACAAGGACAATCTATATCACAGGGTAATTAAAACAGACTACCTGGAAGGGTTGTGGAATTTCTTTCACTGATCTGTTTAAGACTAGGCTAGTCATACCCACTGTCATTCTGTGTGTCTTTATCTTAAATACAGTGGTCTGCTTAGGACCCAAGCTTGAATCAGAATGGATTATTTTTGTCAAGATCAAAAATGAACTATAAGAGAAAGTCAGTCTTCTCTTGTGCATCTTGCATGTATTGTGGGACTACATAGGGGATCGCACGATCTACTGGTCTGAAATGCATAACAAATAAGACATAAATTAAACACTGAAGTTACAAAAATATCAGAGGGGGGTTTTGTGCCTCACTTAGCGCAATTAGTAATCTTAAACAGTATCAGCAGAATAGTACTTGGCCTTCTAATTTCCTTTTTTCTCCCTTTGAATTTATGAGTTACAGTCATTACTTCAGAAAGCCTACCTTCGTGCCATCTTCATTTTTTGCCCATAGTGATCGCACAGCTTCATAGATTTGATGGCTTGCAGAAAATAACTTTTTCCCTGTTACCTATTTTTTTAGAAAAAACATAATTTAACAACAGCTTTAAAAATACTAAGATACACAGACTATTCAAATGAAATGCATCTTATTTGCATGAGAACATGCTTGACCCCATGCTAAGACATTTTAATCATCTACTTTTCAAGATCTAGTGCATGTTTCTCTTACATCAAACGAATCCTAGATAATGTTTAAATAGGTATTAGAAATCCACAGGTAGCATTCACATGCTACATCCACCTACTCAAAATGAAATCAAAACCTGATCAGCAAACAGTGTTTTGGCAGTGTTAGCACAACAGACTGGAGCAGCAGCTTTAAAGGATCTAAACTTGTCTCACTATGTTGGAAATGATCAAAGACAGTAACACAAAAGGAAAAAGCCCCAAAAGATGACCTGGCCCATGTTAGTGAGCAGTGCTTTGCTTTACAAATGGCCAAATCCTTCAGTCTATTTTTGAAAAGTAATTTTATAATACTGCAGTAACTATGGAGTACCTTTACAAATGCTCTGCAGAAACAGAATACTTCAGAGTTGCAACTACAAAAAACTGTGCAAAAGGTGATACAGAATGTAAGTAGATAGGAAACAAGGATTTAGCTTCCTGAGATAGGTCATAATGTACAGTGTAGCATTCCTATTAATTTCTCCATCTTCCAACCCTCACATTTAAGTTTTATGACAATAAGCCAAGAAATTCCACTGCCTCTTGAGAAACAGTAATCCTCACTGATTTGCCTATAAGAAAAAAACCAACATATCAGTTTAGCAATATGAGATTGCCCAAAGATTTTAACCTCAGTATAGGTCTTTGTGATATCTTCCTAAGTACTCTGGAAGTATAAAAATACCAAACAAAACCACTTCACTAAAATTAATAACAATAGCAACTGATTCACCATGATGGAAAGTTAGAGCTTAAATAGTAATTTTTTCAATCAAATTTCAGGGTAATGTCCCACAAATTTTTCTGTCAAAACTTAAACCTGATCATTTAACTTAAAGATTGGTAAGTCCTAGAACAAAACACGACTAAACTAATTTTCCTGTCTCATCAGATTAACACAGAAGGGCAGTTTTGAAACTATAATACAAAGTTCGTCAGGGAACTACAAAGAATTCTTATGAAGCAGTATGTGCTCTTCTAAACAGGGAAACACTGGAAAACTATAGAGAAGGAAGAGATATTGTCATAGTTTAACGCCAGCCAGCAACTAAGCACCACGCAGCCGCTCACCCACTTCCCCCCCACCCAGTGGGATGGGGGAGAGAACTGCGGAAAAAAGTGAAACTCGTGGGTTGAGATAAGAATGGTTTAATAGAACAGAAAGGAAGAAACTAATAATGATAATAATAACAATAATAAAATGACAGTAGTAGTAATAAAAGAATTGGAACATACAAAACAAGTGATGCACAATGCAATTGCTCACCACCCACTGACCAATGCCCAGTTAGTTCCCGAGCAGCAATCCCCCTAAGGCCAACTCCCCCCAGTTTATACACTGGGCATGACGTCACATGGCATGGAATAGCCCTTTGGCCAGTGTGGGTCAGCTGCCCTGGCTGTGTCCCCTCCCAACTCCTTGTGCCCCTCCAGCCTTCTCGCTGGCTGGGCATGAGAAGCTGAAAAGTCCTGGACTTAGTCTAAACACTCCTCAGCAACAACTGAAAACATCAGTGTTATCAACATTCTTCTCATACCGTAGTCAAAACATAGCACTCTACCAGCTACTAGGAAGACCATTAACTCTATCCCAGCTGAAACCAGAACAGATATATAGACTATATATCCTGCTTTTCAATTCACTTTTTGTGTAGAAAAGTACTGCGTGTAAACAGTTCTTGCACACAAAATATTAAGTATAGCTCTCCTTTTCTACATAAACAACTAAGACAAATTCTAATCAGGTAGATAACTGCAAGATGACAGTAACTGGAAAACAAGGAATTCTAACAAGAGATGCAGTCATACAGTATCTCAAACTGCCCATCTATCAAGTTCAGCAAAGCTTTATTTTTTATTTACTTTTATTTCAGCAATGATCTTCGTTTATTTGAGAAATGAGGATTAAAATTTGAAAGGCTACACAACTGCATTTTTAAATTCAGTCAGTTTATTCATTTTTTTTATAGTTATGCAATTAACACCTGTGATGGATTATATGTTTTAATGAAGATGCATGTGAATTCTGACTCCCAGTCCCATGACACTTAATTCAAGTGAAATGGGAATGCTATGACTAAATTCATTGTTAATATTAATAGACAAGTAAACTTACCTTAGCGATTACCACTGATTGAGCTGGGTAACAAACAGAAATTCCTAAAGTAGTAAGTCCCAATGGATAAGCAATTTTCTTAAATCTAGAATCTGTATAAAGCCAAATATTTCAAATAATTAGACACTAACAAAATGTAAGGCTAAGCAGTTGTATCAATTAAAAGCAATTGTTTAACACCTAACCATTGTTTACATCAAACTTATCCCCATAATGGCTGGAGGAAAAAATACACAGTGTGATTACACTTCAGTGCAGTCACGTTTGCAGGAGATACTGATATTCTGAATATTGGTTCCTTGAATGAGAAATAATCCCAAATTAGATTTTCCAGTACTGTGAAAAATAAGAAGAACATCTGTGTCACTTAGGAGCTGCTGTGGTTCTTTACTAGCTCCATGTGTACTCTCTTGAGGACAGAGACGGCAGAATTTGGAGCCGCCAGGAGCCAGGAAACTGGGGCCTCTTTGTTCAAACGCGAGAATGGCTGGGCCAGGCTCAGGTTCCTGTTTGTTGACAAGGAGCCCTGATGACAGATTCTCAAGCCCAAGACTTTTTTTTTTTTTTTTAAAATCTGTCCACCAAAAGTAACAGGGATATAAGAATGTTTTTATTATAAATCTGCCAATATTTTGATTCACTCATTTGCTTTGTGAAATATTCAGATAGACACACACTCAAGTGTTATAGATAAACATTTTCTGTACAATATTTTCTAGCAAGTGAAGTATTATCCCTCTAATATTTATCTGGAAAGGAGAGGCAGCTGTATCTATTAAATTACCGTTTTGGCTTCAAAGCTGCCGAAACCATGCCTTTTAATGTGTATTCTTTCGTACCTGTTAGCCAAATGCCAACATTCTTTAGCTTCTTTCCTCTAAATTCCCTTAGGTTTTGCTATATTCAGTAACCTTACCTGTCAATTTGTCTCCAGTTTCCTCCCATACGCACACTGTTTTTGAAAACCGATAATGAACAAACTCAAAACAAGTGTCCTCCTTTGAACTTCTGTTGATTCCACCATTAAAAATGACTATATAATCCTGCTCTATTAGGTCTTAGCCAGTTTCTAAAAGAAATATTTATTAATGTCCCTTCAATTTATCAGGCAAGAACTTTTTTTTTTTTTTAATATTGGTTGCATAGGTTTTTGGCTATGTTTCAGAAAAATCTTTTGACCACTAAAATTACTACATGCTACATATTCAACACATCAGTAATGAAAATAAGGAAAAAAACCCCTACCTTTTCTTGCCAGCACTACGCCAGCTAAGCCTGATATTGTAATTACACCAACTTTGGGAAGAAATTCTGGTGGTGGATTCTTCAGGTAAACATAAGCATCTTAGAATTAAAAAAAAAAAGAGGAAGAAAAAAACAGAAGCATAGCAATTCAGAATTAATCCTTTTATTTTATTTCCCACTTGAAAAATAAAGATGAAAGTAATATTACAAATATCCAAAACTCAAAACAGTCCAAGACTGGATTGTTTTGTTAATGAATGAAGATGCCTTATTTTCCAGGTGTACACTCTGCAGCCTGTGTTAGACAGAATGAGAATCACGGTCCTCAAAGCACAGCAGCAAAGCTAAAAATTTTTCTCCTTAGGTACTTTTTTATGTTTTGTAAAATATTAGTCCTTAATAAAGGAAAAGGAAAGCATAGTTTTAACTTTTGATTTTACTGTGAGTTAATATAGATTAAATGAGACAATGCATATTTTGGTATCTCCCAATATACTATTTTTAAGGAAAATAACTTCTAGATATAGTTTCTGATACTGAGCTTGAATGCAAATCCTGCTTGTAACTTGTGCTAGAATTAAGAAGCCATTTTTATAATTAAGACAGGTTGTGGAATTTCCATCCCTGGAGATGTTCAAGACCTGACTGGACAGAGACCTACGCAACCTGCCTTGGACCTGCTTTAAGCAGGTGACTGGACTAGACAATCTGTGGATCTATAGAGATTCCAACTTCAGTGATTTTGTGATACTATGATTTTAAGAACAAAGCTAAAATCAAAGGAATGAGAAATACTATTTAATTGGCCATTTCTCTCATTTGAGAATGGAAATGAAACTCCACAGTGAATTACCAGCGGTCCCAGGTTTTTTTTCCCCCCACACTTGTGGAAAGTATTCCAGGGCACTCCCCTTCCACCCCTCCCCCCTCTAACTAGAATTTGCTGTTTCAACCACCTTTCTAAGTTGCAAGGAGAAACAACAGAAAATGCTCAATTCAGAAACACTTGACTCGCCTACCTTTTCCAAATTGAATTGAATCCATTATTCCATTTTTAACAAAGACAAAAGCATCCTACAAAAAACAAAACAAAAAAACCTCAGCAAAATAAATGTCATATGTTTGCAAAAGTAGATGTTTTCAGTACAAAACTACTTGGTTGATACATAAGGCTCAGCACAGTCAGACAAGGAAGTATTATGTAACTTTAAAACCACACAAACTAGATCAGTGAACTTCTACAGAGGCTGTGCTAAGATCCATCCCCTTTTTGACTACTATATTTATATTTTCAAAATTTCCATCCATATTTAATTTTAAAAAATCTTTTTAATATAGTAAGATCACTTCCAGAATTGACATCTCAGGAACCAAACTGCAGGGTAGCAAAACATCTGGATGCCAACTGTGTAACAGAAGAAAATTCAACTATAAAATACTATCTCCTCTTCCCTAGAGAGACTTACCCAGTAAAACTGACTTTGTCTTTTAATTTGTAAAAATGGTGCTCAGTTTCGCTAAAGATAAGCAATACTGATTTGGCTTAAGATGTGTGCTCAACTAGTTTGCTTTACTCCCCTCAAATCGGTCAATTTATTTAATCACAAGTTTTTTCTTCATCCAGAAAAAAATCTACTAGCCTATTATTGGTATCATTGTCCTCAGATAGCTAAGCAAACTGAGTAAATACACATTCTTTAGGAGAGTAATGAAAAAGAATGTCATCTTGAGTTATGTCACCGAAATCATTTGTTTGCAGTAACACAGAATTTGTACCACCAGAGGTCACTGCTAGTCAATCTCCGAAACACTCACTTGATTAAGGGCATGGAAAAGTTTGATACAGATTTATAACTCAATTATTTCAGTTACGCAGTCACTGACAAAATTTTCAGACCAATGGAATCAAAATTTACAGAAAATACAGGAAGATATTTTTATTTCCTTGCCTTTTTCAAATAATAGGGTCTATTTTGTTTGTAAGAGAAAAGTACAAGCATAAAATGCCTTATACTAACAACAATGAGAGTAAAAAGTTGTCCTTTACCAGCAGTTAAAGAGAATGGTGACAGGCATCGGGTTTTCTTCTATGCTTAGAGTATTCAGTAACAGAGTTGCAAGGTATTTTTGATGACTAGTTAGTAACAGCCTGCTTTAACAGTTACATTGGATGCACTCAGTTTGTCTTTCCTAAACTACCTACATCAGGTCTTTTAACCTGCCCTTTGGAAGCAGCCTGCTCTCTCCGTGAACCGTACCTGGAATTTCAGACTCCTAAATGCTGTCAAGTTCTGCTAGCAAGAATTTACCTACGTAACTCTTGCTGTAGAAGTTAACCAAGAGATACTTCTGAACCTGACATTGTGGGTTGGCCTAGATCCAGCTCAGCATTGACTGAAATGGACCTCTTTGATCTCACTGCCTTTTGATATGGGAAAACAGGGAGAATGCACAGGTTCCCCGTTACAAGCACAGCAGAGAAAAATGAAAAAAGGGTACATTTTTGCATCTTAAATTATAGGTGTCTGCTAATAGAAGGAACTGCAAAAAAAACAACTCCAGGGTGAAGCATGCTGGTTTTAAAATGTTTTTGTCTAGTGCTGTCAGGAATTGCAGGAAACTTTGGATGCAGGTATTTCTTACCTTGCACCATCCAATATAGCGGCCGGTTGCCTGTCTTACTGAAGAAAATTGCTTCTGCAAGTGACCAGGCTGTTCTTCAATGTATTTTGATTTTAGAGGTGGTGGACAGTAAATTGGAAGCTGGAAAGAAAAGCATAACTGTACTGTGGGGAGATAGTTTTGTATACTGATTAGTATTTACACTGAATAGTGTTTTTCAAGACTGCAAATCCTTAGTGTTCCCATTACAGCAAATAAAACCTCTGTACTGAATTACGCTCTTTTATATTAACAAAATTACTTTACACAAGTGTGACTACAGGTTAATTCTTTAGAAATGAAAACTGAAAGTATCATATAGGTTCTAAGAAGTAGAATTACTGAGTATGATAAAAATATCTTGTATTCTGAAAAAGCATGAGCAAGAATAGTTGGAAGATGCACAAATGTATTACTAGAAATTGTACAATAGAAAAAGACTATTATTATAAGTACTATACTCTTTACCTTTTCTGGCTTTGGTCTGGACATAATGTATTTATGAAAATGAGATAAAACTTTACTAACTATTGTAATACTTCATGTTTTATTTGTGCTATAGTGGTCAGTTATTTAGGAGGTAATTTTTATTATCACATATTACTTAGCTATGTATTTTATCTACTGGGTAATATAATTGAAAATTCAATGGAAAGAGATGGTATTCTGCAGATTCTTCTAGTATTATTTTGAAGACTGACAAACAGTAAGATTCTTACCTGATTTGGCTTCACCAGCTGACCTTTTGATTCCTTTTCTGTTGCTGCATATACAGTAATACATGCAAATGGCAGACCAGAAGAAACAGCTGCCAGCTTTGCCACCTGAGCCAGACAGACGAAAAAAGGGAGTCTTAATGCAGAAATAAAAAATTCACTCCAGTAAAATCTGGATTTTACTCTTGTGTTATGCTTGATCAAATATGGAATTAAACATGTCACTTCTAAAAACTTTTTAAAATAGTATACTTTTCAGAAACCTCTTCTGTCTTAGACAAAGGTTTTCTCAAATTACAATGGTAAAGAAAAAGCTAGAGATCACCACCACCGGCGGTTATGACTAAAATATCAGGAAGAATTTTGTGTCCAAAGCCATATTGATGCTTCCATCATCCCTTAAGGTAAATTTAAGTTCTAATCTATTCAACATACAGGTAGTCCAAGTCAATGAATGACTCTCTTATTTCAGCAAAAAGCACCTCTATTTTATTTACATTTATGACTAACATGACATCAGAAAAACACCATCTCCTGTCCAATTCATAGAATGGTTCAACTACTGTCTGTTTGGAATAACTGCATGTCAACAATAAATGAAAATACATAGCAATAACTGGAATTAAGAATCACCTGCTTAACCTTTTGAATCACATATGTTACAAAGTAAATTACAGGAATACAGGTTTAGTCATGATAGCTTGATGTCTACTTAGAACATTAGTTTGGAAAGAAAACATCGTATATGACACAAAGTTTAAACTCAAATACGTGAACTTCTGTAAATTACTGCTTTAAGACTCCAGTCAGAAGTGGCATTAAGCATGCTGGCATGCCATATATTAAAAAAACTTGCCACAACATGTTAAAGCATCTGCAACTTTGGTAGATTATGGTTTCTTCTATATCAATAAAGACTTTTCTGTTATGTTCTTCACCTGAAACATTTTTGAAACTTATTTTTAAAGTATGAAAAATGTTCCCAGGATCTGCATAGAGATGATGGTGGTAGAGTGCCAGAAAAATAGAAAAGCAGGGAAAAAACAACTTGATTTGGGGAAATACCTTAAATCCCTAGTATAAAACTCCACTATATCCTCATTGTTACCTCAGCTTTCAATTGGAAATACCCTGTCAAAAGAGCAGGATTTGCTCCACAGCGTTTAGTTATAATAGTGAAAACAAAATAAACATGAATAAAGGCAAAAGCACCACCCTGAATTAGCTCAGGTTCATCAGACATCAATCACATGCAGATTAAACTACTCAAGACAGCAAAACACCATCACTTCTAAACCATGCTATCATCATATCAAAACTTTCAGATCATACAATCACAATGAAACACAAAGCCGTAGGAGAACAAAGGAGGACACTGCTATGATGAGAGAGAGGACTGTTACAAAAGAAGGGGCAAGCAGACAATGCCAGAGCTGAAAGCCGTAGGATAAAGCTAAAAATGATTCTTCACTTGCATTTTTTCGCATGGGGGGCTAAGGGGAGGAAGGGTTACTTAAGGTTTCTCTACAGTAACGGTCTATTAATATATAGTTTTCCTGCTCTTAACATACAGCCAATGTGCCCCTTCCCTCTTCTTGGAGCATAAAACCTTCCTGTCAGCATAATTACAGCACCGTCCTAAAAGTCTGCTAGTGGCTACTATTTATTTCATGCTTTTCTTCAATATAGAAACAGTAGGAAAATGTGTAGGACTGAGCTCATTTTGCTTCAAGAAACAGAACCCCACCTCTTTTTCTCTTCAGGCCAGGTTGACATGACGACATTTTTGTAACACAGCTATGTCAGCTGGAAGCGTCAAAAAAACGCGCGACTCCAGCACAGCTAGGCTGGCAACCCTCAGCTGGCAAAGCCATCACTGTAAACGCAACCATGCTGACCGGCATGTACCATTCTCTTAATTTACAACAGTGACACCCCAAACTACTTTACCTTTGCAGACAAAGTATAAGAGGCCCGGGGGGCACTGATACAGAACTGCTAGACATGGCCACTAGATGAAAGCTGGGGATACAACTCCGAGGAACTTGCTGCATCGGGAGTCCCAGCCAGGGGAGACGAGGACAGCACAAAAGCAGAGGCTGAGCGAGCTCCTTTTCCCACAGAGGCTGACAGGCAGGGCAGTGACTCAAAGGCAAGAACTTGGGATAGCTGTCGCCCATTTCCTCACCTGGGGACGGAGGGAGGGTTTACACGCACACAGGTGCGGGAGCAGACACCTTGCAAGTTAAGCCAACACCACGTCTGGATTTGGAGCGGGGCAGAGGGGGAGATACCAAAAATTGTGTTACTAAAGAACCATGTTTTCCCCATGTTGACCTAGCTATGCTGGCAAGCGCAGACACGGTCAGAAGGAAGATGGAAGGTGGTACCACTTCCAGCAACCTAGAGAGAAAAGTTCTACAGATGTGAAAATACAGCCACGCAGATATCATGTGCGTTGACCAGCATTGTGAAAAAGTTCCGTTAGTCACATGTTGACAAAAGGTTTAACATATGATGTTATTTAACGTTAAACATCAATGATCTAACACACTTAGTACAACTTAGGTTACAACTGCTATACGGAGGACCACTTGCCATTTGGCCTTTCAGTGCCTAACATGACCACCTCAGCAGAAAAAGTCACCAAGAGGCTCTGTTGTCTCAGCTGTGCCCAGCACAGGAGAGCAGCTCTCCTAGCACTGAACAGCCCCAGGGCACAGAAAATAGGTGAGAGAGGATGGCACTAATCAAAATATGAACCAATTAACACAGTAACTGTCTTTCTGATAGCATTGCTTAGAGCAAAATGCCACAGTCTGAGCTACAGGAGATTATCTACAAAGGGACATCCGTCCTCAAAAAAAGTCTGTATTTTTGAAGAATTATTAAAGAAAACTGTTTAAAACGTATTGTAATTCAGATGGCTTATTTCAGCACAAGATGCTACCACGACAAGATACCAATTTTCAGTAGATACCAGAAGGAAAATAAAATTTAAAAGGGAGAAGCGAGAAAGCATGAAAACGTTATATTGTTCACTTAACAAATTTGATTAATTCATTTTAAAGAGTCACAACAGAGTACATTGTGCTAAATGTAAAAGAGAAAGCTATACCAGGAACAATGAAAGTGGTCCAATTCCTGACTGACAGTAATTGCTTTACTTTTGGATGCCTGAAGACAAATGCATAAATATTTAAAAATCCAAGTGAACAGCTGTACTATCTAACATTTATGCTGGCACAATTATTCCAAGAAGGTTTCACTCTTTTCCACTGAAATCACAAAGAACTGGGGTGAAGGAACAGCAACATCACCTTGACTACATAAAAAGAGACTTCACTACACTGAGTTGCCTATCCTCTTCCTTTATCTAATGACTAGGTATATTAAAAATACCTCAATTAGCTAAGTTGTTTCTTATTATTAAAATTATTTTATTAAAATTATTTCAAGGGATATTACGTATTAAAACAAGGAAAATCATCCACTGTTTAGTTAAAGAAATTAAAAGATATTTTACCTATGAAGTCTTCTAAAAGAAGTTATTGAGAACTAAGAAATGGCAGGATCATGTAATTATATCAAAGACTAGGAAAGAAGTACAGAGAAAAACATCTGCAACAAGCTTGAGCTGTAAAAAATGCCAGAACTGCATGGTCAACCAGTAGAATGACTCCAGAACATCAGTCAGTAACTGATTCAAAACCAAAAATGTTCTTTAATGAATTCAGGAAATATTTTACTTTTTTTTTTTTAATTGAAATAGTTCAACAGCTGCTCTGCATTTTACTACTAGTTCTGTTTTTATCTGAATTAATGCTCTGACCTAAGCCCTATGAAACTAACAAAAGAAAATCACTCAGTCCCTAATGGCAACAGACGTAAATACCAGCAGCCATAAAGCCATGAGCCCAGATGACATATTCTGGAGAAAAATTCAATATGAACATAGATCTAAACATCACCAGAATTACAGCTATTAGAAATTATCAGCCGCAATGCTCTGGACAGGGAGTGGAGGTCAATGGTAAAAGAAGATTTCCACTAATACCAGTGCCATGCTACTGACACTGGCATCACGCTGCAATATGTACCACCCATACACTGGTTCTTCTCACAGGCATAAAAAGCACCCTGTTTATTTCAAAGCAGTAAATAGTGCGGACTAACAGACACGGCATTATTTTTGATGGGAAGACTGAACAGCAATTATTTGCTGAAGAAATGTATTATATGCTCTCTAGCAGAAAATTGTTACAGCTATGCCTTTTATTAGTAGAGCTAGAGTAAAACTAATCAAAATATAAAACTGTCAAATGTACCCAGATAATTTTGGCTTTAAGTCTTTGCATTTCAAACAATCTACTTCAAAGTGTTAGAATCTTATCAAAGATCAAAAATACAGATTCTAAAAAAAAAATTAAAAAGCTACATCACTAAGAAGAATTCACTATCTTCAACTCAAAAGATGCAGAATACAAACTAAAGCATAATAAAACCATATATTTAATTTATGCTAATCTCCAAGACATTAAGTATTGTTTCTAACTGAAACTCTGTAAATTCTGTATACTTGCTTCAAGAATTGGAGCACAAATAAGGAAACTTGCCTTGAAGGCAGGAACAAGCCTCAAAGCAAAAACAGGTAATCAAAGGAGTAGGCTATATGCAAAAAACTGATGCATGTATGTGTGTTTATATATATATATGCCATGCCTTCTCTACCACAAAATCAGAATCTACTAGCCAGATTAAAATAAGATTAAAATTTTAGCAGCTACTACATGTCATATTTTCAGTGGAGAGCTGTTCCTCAAGGAATAAGAGGCATGGATTTATGGTTTCCTGCTACCACTTACATGTCTTGAGGTAGAACAGAAAACCGTCTCAGATTCTTTTATTTTTCCCAGAAGTTACATGAGATGTGACAATTGTCAGAAGTTTCTAGGCCAAATCCAGTACTTTAATTTGGATATGTATTTCTTTATAAATCTCTAGTGACAACTACAAAAAAACAGCACACAAGTGGAACAGAGCATCCTTCCACTTCACCTCAACTTACTGACACCCCACAGATTTGTTTTTCATCTTTGTCTGCCAGACGGTAACCCACAGAGAGTGAAAACTTAAGAAGAATAAAACTCGCACAAACTTCTGTCACTTCACTAGAGGTACTGAATTACTCGAATTTATGTACTAAACTATATGCTACTTCACAATCAGCTAGGCATACAGTGAAGCCAAATAAGGTTTCTTTTTTCAGGTACTTGTCTCATAACTAAGGTAAAATGATCCATTTTCATTCCTTTGGCTGTCCTCATTTGCATCATCTTTTTCTTTGCAGATATGTACATATTTTAAATGAAGATTCATGTGAGAGCAACCTATTCATTGATTTGACTACAAAGACTGGAAAACCTAAGTAATTGAGAGAAAGCCTAACTCTTTACAGGCACACTTTTCTTCCCTGTTTAAAGACACCGTAGTACCTCTACAATTAAAGATATTTTTGGTACTTATGACCCCGTTGGTCTCGAAGAGCATTATTTTAACACCCTTGTTTTACTGATGCATAACACCACCACACTTCACAATGCTACTACCGAACGAGTATCTTCCTATCTCATCTCCCAAGTAAGGAGCAGAAGGCGTTTCAGAAGCTGTAATCAGATGGAGAACAACCAGAAGAGAAATACTTCTTTTATTCCCTGCTGTACGACTTAACCACCGCCTTGGACCAGCCCTTTCTACCTCAAGTTCTGCAACGGAGAAAGCAGTTCTGAGACCTCTTACTTTCCTACTCCCCCTTCATCTGAGCCCTCGGTTACAGGCTGAGCGGTCCCCGCTCCGAGGAACTACCACCATCTAGTCAATCCCCCCCCACGCCGGAGTAGAGCAGTTGCGGAGCCAACACCGAGTTCAGCCCCGGGGAAGGGCCGTGCGGGGCGACCACCAGCGCGGGCCGGGGCAACACCACCCCGAACAGCCCGGTGGGCCCACCCGCCTCCCGCCCTGCGGACCCCGCGCACTCCCAGCCCTCCTCCCGACCCCCCGACCGGCCAGCTCCGCGTGTGACCCGCCGGCAGAAGGGGCTCCTTCCCTCTCCTCAGCCGGCGGGGTGCCCGGCGAGGCGCGGAGCTGCCGGCCCGGCAGTCCGGCTCTGACAGGACGCGAGCCTGCCGGGCGGGCCGCGCTCTTCTGGGAGCTCCCGCGGGGGCTGGCGGAGCCGCGAGAGACCCCACGGGGCG
>NW_010972776.1:2957665-3154482 GCF_000737465.1 Haliaeetus leucocephalus | reverse complement strand
AGTCCTCGGTCCTGCGGCGAGCTCGCGTCTGGTTCTCCGTTTATCTGTCTTCCTTTTAGCTCCCAGGGAACGCCGTCCCGCCGTCGTCGTCCCCCCCCGACACCTCCTCCAGAATACCGGAGTACCCGTTCTGTTTTCAGTCAGAAAAGCGCAAATCCCAAGTGTCGCCATTTTAAAAGGTGGAGCGGAGGGAGAATCCCCCGCGAGCTGCCTCCGCTTCGGCCGGGGGAGATCGGCGGCCGGCACTCGCCGCGCTTCGTAGTTACGGGGATTAGAGAACGCAGGCAAAATTTAAGTGCAGGTAATTCGTTTATTGAAGTCCAAATTTACAACTGAAGTTTACGACTTTTTTTTTTTCCCCCAAAACAAAAGCTTTGTTTGAATTTAGGAAGAATAAATGTTCTTTTTAATAATGTACAGACTATATCTCTTAAATAAGTTAATATCTTTGAAAAAAGAGCAATATGTTCCTTTTTTAATGTTGCAGTGCAACTTACAACTTACACGTCTGTGCAATGTACCATGAGGTATATGCCCAGTGAGCAACACACAGTGAAGTTTTCCATTCATAAATTTTCGTTGTAGACACACAAAAAGTTAACAAGTTAATCTGTGATAGAAAAAACGCAGCCGGTTACAGTAATTCACACAGAACTCATCTGAAAAGAGGGGAAAAAAGAAACCTAATGTTCATTGCCTGTATAAACTATTGGATCATCTCTCAACATAGACAAGTATAAAATTAAAAATACTGTTGTGAAACTGAAGAAATACTGTATTATCCAGGGGTTGAAACCTAGTTTTACCTGTATTAGTCTAGAGCAGTTAATTTTCTCTCTCTGTAGCATCAATGAGCTGAGGGACTTTACTACGGTATCGGTAGAGCATCTGCTCATGAAAGCGCTTAAGTGAGATGGTGATTATAGAAAAGTTGCAGAATGCTCCTGAAGTGTGACACAACTCAAGACATTTTCCCTGGCATAGACAGGTGGTTTACCGTTACCTCTCAGTTCATCTCACAGCTGATTAGAAAAACAAGGCTGAAACATGGAAGATATACTAGCATATTTGAAGCTTTGACACTTCAGACTTTTCGAGATGGCTCTAAAATACTTATTTCTCATAATGACAGAAAACATATATTTATTTTAGAAAGAATCATCCACAACATAACTTTGTGATAAATAACAGTTCTGCCTCTAATACATATATACATACTGCTTGTAAACAAAAAATGCCCACAGGTCATGGAGTCTCCATGATTTTTATACAAGGCGCTATAGA
The DNA here is from genome assembly GCF_000737465.1 of Haliaeetus leucocephalus. NCBI lineage: Eukaryota > Metazoa > Chordata > Aves > Accipitriformes > Accipitridae > Haliaeetus > Haliaeetus leucocephalus. The sequence goes on along the minus strand of NW_010972776.1, from coordinate 3,153,198 downwards.
TTTTTTTGTTATTGAAAACAGTCCTAGTGAAAGTTTGGTTTATAACCTCCTATTGCTACAGAAACAGTAAGAGTGTTTATATTTACAAAGAAACAAAGACCATGGAGACCCCATAGCATTATTTGCTAAAGATTTTAAGTTAGTGGGGTTGTCAAAATACACATTGTCAGCATGTTCAGATTTAATCAACAGTACAGGTTGAACACCAGCAGTACGATACTCTAGTGCTTTGGTATTTCAACCCCTGAATATACAAAGACATTACTACAGCCTACTTCACAGTTTAATGCAAGTAAAGTGCAAGCCATAGTACAAGGGTGTCATACATTTTCATACATATAAGCATTATCTAAAAAAGGCTCTCTATACAAGTTTTATTAGCTACTTTAGTAAACTAGACAGAAGTCACCTATGGCCCAGCAATTAATGGTCTTACAAGGATATTTTTCTTTGTAATACAGTATGTGTCAAATGTAAAAAGTTTCTTAATACTAGTGCATTTCTCTTATATCCTAACCTGTTTTCTTTTCAGATTTTTAAGCTGAAATCCTTGTTTCTCAGTAAAACAGAAGTCTTAACTGGTAACAGGTTCTTACTGGTATTTTGGCCAGTGAACAAGATTTGTTAAGACATACTTGTTTCGTGGCTGCTAGTGAAAAAAAATGCAATGGAGTTAATATGTATAATGTGGTGTCCTTATTTAATCTGCAGCATTCAGACAGATGCATTTACAGTTAGTAAAAAGATCTGTATTGATACCCTCACCAATGCCCGAGAATGAACAATATTGTAGAAATGTGAGGACAGAAGCTAGAGGGTCTAGCTGGTCAAACAACAGTTTGCTGACGGATTTTATAATTTTTACAACATTGCTTTCTTTCAAATACTGCTCATACAGTGGCATTAATGCATACAGCAAAGTTCCTAATTGTCACTTTTAACACTTGTATGTGTCTGATAAAAATAAACTGTCTGGCCTGCATTAAGAATGAATATGGTTCTTTTCCTGAAGGTAAAGACAGGCAGTATCTGTCTGAGTTTTTTTAAATACTTTTATTAAGAGTAGGTCCCAGTAGTATATCAGCTATCTCAAAAACTGCTAAAAGCTTAAAGGATATTATTTGTAATCCTCCTTCTGAATGTGGAAGTATGGTATAACCTGTAAAACGCAAAAACTAAGCTTTAAAAAAATGCTGCTTTGTCTATTAGTTGTATCAAGAATAGAGAGTCACCTGCCTACACATTAGGGAATGGAACGGATCAGAAGTACATTATGCTTGTATGTAATGGGAGCAAAGAAAATAATTTTAAAAATCAACCAAGAAAATACAATTTACTAGTTTCTGTTTAAATAACAATATATTTTCTATTCATCAACTGATATGGCTCAGGTTTGATTTTCAGATGCATGCCCAGTTAATGCCCACTGAGAGCCTCAGCCACACAGTGTGAATTTGTCTGGGCAAAGAGGAGATGGGGAACATATCCCCACAGTAGCTTGCCTGAAAAAGCTACTCTGAACCTTAGCTTTAATGAGGGAAACATTGTAGAAGAAAAAACCCTTTTTATTACTTAATATAAATGAATTAGCTAATATTGCTTCTTCAATCTTTCCTGTTATTACCCATTTTTTATACTAGTGGTAAATAAACATCATTTGGCAACAGGGAAGATGATGTATTGTCTCTAATAAGATTTTAAGCTCAGTGGTCTAAGGCATGTGGTATGTGGAAAATCTACAAACCTACACTCCCCCAAGCAAAAAGGCATTGCTATAAGCTGCGCCCTTCTGTCTTCCCTAGAAACGCACAATTTCCCTATTGTGAAAACTAAGGAGAAATTAAAAATCCTTTATGAGACCAAGTTACCACTTACTTCTCTAACATTACGCTGCAGCAACTTGGGTGTACTATAAATGGTATTTTCAGGGCTGAGGCCCAGTAATACAAACAGACCTGTGCTCTCTGTCTTAAGGGATCTCTCCAGGACTGGGTCAGAGACAGTAGTCAGGATCTCTGTAGAGATACAAGATTTGCTTACACAAAGAGATTTAGTGTTTAAACTGTAAATATAATTGTATGGTAGGCATCCTTTGTATTACAGTTTTGGGGGTAGCTGAGAGGCATTGCAGATGGGGCTTAAGTTTTGTTGATCAGTTGGGCTGCATCCTGCCCTAGCCAAGGATTGTTTTAAACAACCCACCTTTGAAGCAGTTTGGCCCCAACTGCATGAAGAGTTTGTCCAAACCGTTGGTGAAACATCACGAAATAGCTCTGCCTGGCAGAGCTGTCCCACCTCAAGGGCCCAACAGCCAAGGTTTACCAGGATGTAAACAATCCCCAGATATATCACCTTGGTCATAAGTACCACTAGTTTTTTGCAGAAGAGAATGCCTTTATTACTTTGGAAGACAAGACTAAATGATGAGAGAATATGGCAAATAAGCTATGTGATAGTCTTAGGTCTGATTTGTATTACTAGAGACAAAAATAGGAGTTACAAGAATTTTATTAGTTCTCCTCAGATTTGTGTTAAGTTAAACAATTTCTATACCAGGTTCTTCATTTTTCTTCCAGAAGTCCTATTAACATTCAAAGTGAAATCTGCTAAAGGTCAGCAGTAGAATTCTACAATTTTCGATGAGGCTCAGCACTTCCCAATGCCTCTGTAAAGCAACCCCTTCAAAGGTACCTTTACTATCCTTCACAAAACCTTGGATGAGAGACTGAGTCTTTTGGCTATAACTGCTGAAGACAGTAAGAATGAAGTTAAGTGGCCGTGTACATCTAGCAATTCTCTGCAACACTCATTTCTTTCTCCTTGGAAAAAGCAAGTGGTGCACTACATTTCTAGCTTAAAAGACAGCAGTCTAGATCTGAGTATTAACCAACTTATATTTAGAATTACCTGCTTGGAAAAGATGGAAAATCTCATCCTCCGAAGTCTTTTAGTTGATTAGTCTTTCCTTATAGAGCTAAAGCAGTTCAAGAAGCGCTCATGATGTGTTTGAGAAAGTAGAGCTGTATCAGAAGCTGATGAAACAGCAGGGTGGTTTTGCCAATGAAGTGAAGCAACCTCCTGTGGTATGGAGGGTAGAGACGCCCTGTACAATCCAACATGGGCTGATTACTGTGAGGGCAAACGTAATCCTACCTGTGCTGTTACAGAGTGTGGGATCAGTATTTCTGTGTTATTTGTATTATAGAATGTGGACATACAGACTGATGAGAACCTCCTCCTCCTCCTTTGGTTCTTGTTCATGTCAATTAGAGTAAGCTCAGGAAAGTTTTGACTTAAATTAATGAAATCAAGAAAAAAAGGTCTCAGTTTTCTGAAGAAGTGCTGCTGAGATAGCTACTAAGATAGCTTTCAAAGATCCGAGATTTCAGTGAATGCAGAATAGTGTTAAAAAGGAGGGGAATCAGTTGCTTAGGGAGAGCATTATATCAGTTATAATAAAAACTAGCCAGTAACAAAAAGACTAAGCTTGTGGAGTCAAAGAATAAATTGTGCTGGCTGAGGGACATTCTACCTGCAGGAATTCTGAGGGAAGACACTAGCTTTAATAAGATCCAGATAAATAAAACACATCCAAACAATCTCTTCATGTAGTTGCGTGTGTTAAGAACTAAGTTTTGTCTAAGCATTCAGGCAGGAAATCTAGGAAGTTGATAAATGTGTTGTACCAGTGCTGTTTATTTCCCTTGATGAACTCAACAGCGAAGAAATTTTTTTTCTCACTGAAAAGTATGGGATCAAAACTACCATAATAATTTCAGCTGCATTGTACAGTGTGTTTAAGTACCTTTCGGTCCAGGAGAATTTGACATATTTTAATACGTAAGCAGGATTTGGTGCAGGGATTTTTAAATACAGTATCTGTATTGCACTTTGTATTCCAGTTATTTCAAAGATTGTGAAATTCCAAATAAGTGCTATGGTGATTTTGTACATTACTTTCTATAGTATAGCTAGATTAGTTCCTAGATCCAGACAGAAGAAACTGGTGGTGCGGAGGGAAGAGCTGTAGTATGGCGTTGGGTACTCATGCAAGTATGACAAAATTCTCGTGAAATGACTTTCAAATGCCAGCTGACATTTGTGAAAGAATAAAGTCTTTGTATTGCTTAATTTAACAGTTAGATTTTGCTAGCTCTAAGGCATAAGCAATGCTACACAAATCTTTCAAACTTTTCTCCCAGTTAATCTTAACCCCATTACAGGAAATTTCTCCAGTGCCTCTCCGTTCACCTTATGAATCTCTTGAATAATTTATCTTGACTACTCAGTGCAAATCATATTTGATGAGAACTGCTCTCCATGAGCAGACTACAGACTCATGACTCCCAGAATTTCAGAAAAGATGAACTCATGACACTGAAAGATTTTAAAGATAAGCTGAGCAAAATATGTCTCAACTTTTTATCTCATCTACTCATATATCAGAAATGTAGTTTTTTAACTTTCAGAAACTAAAATTGAGATTGTCTATTTTCCTTACTATTTGTATTATTTTTCAGAAATGTATCTTCCTAATGATGTTTGTCATTTTCAGCTATATCTGTACATAGCATTTTAGAAGAGAAATAGCTTGTTTCATTGTTTACTAGAGACTTCATTGAATATCATCAGTGGACACTTGTAATTTCTGTCTTGATTTACAATACAATGGCATTTGAAATCCTTTTGAAAAGCTATTTTAAAATCACATAGATCTTTTTATTATGAAAGCACAAACCGTCTTTGGGTTTGAAACAAAAGGCATGTTTAAATTTCTTCATGAATCCATTTAACTAATTCGGTGACCATCTCTCACTGCTTGCACATATAGTATGAATTGGTTTCTGAATGGAGTCTATAATTTACTCCATTGCTTGATTCACTGCATAATAATTCTCCCACATTATATGAAGGCTACTATTAAAAAATAGTGAAATATATAACTTTGAGAGATCTGATATGAAAAGCTAGACAAATTTTCTCTATTTATGCTTCTGCTATTCAGTTGTCAAGTAACTACAGTGTTCACATAGTAAATACATTTCGATTTAGTTCTATGTTTTGCATGAATACTGCAGCTCCGATATTGGTGAAACCTGTGGTGGCAAATTGTTGTTTTCTATTTCCTGTATCTTTTTTATTACCTCAGGTGCTTAGACAGGGTGAAGTGCACGTTTAATATTCAAGCAAAACATATACAATGTGATCCTGCTTCTCTGAAGTCACTGGAGTTTTGCCATTTACTTCAATGGAAATACAGTTAAGCTCCAATGTGTGCGGTTAAGGAAGGAGCCATTGTCTTCAGTGATTCTTAAGCATAGAGTTGATTACTTTGTTGAAGCAGGCCAAATATGCCTTCATGTTGTATGTTCTATCCAAATGTTCTTATGCAATTGTTGCAATGATGCTGTGGCTCAATTGCCTGTGTGATGCAAAGAACTTCAAAACAGTTGTCAGTAATACTTCTCTACTACTAACTTCTTATATTGTTATAGACAATTATTTGTTTAATCACTGCTTCTACTGTGGTTCAAATAAATGCCAGTGCAAATGAGAGCAAAACACAAATCTGAATTGTATTTCTTCAGCTGCTATATTGGGTTTACATGGCAAGGGGGTAGCAGGGGGGCTGCAGGGGTGGCATCTCTGAGAAAAGGTACGGGGCTGCTTCCGTGTTGGACACGGCCCGTTCCAGCTGCCTCCAAAACAGACCCGCTGCTGGCCAAAGCTGAGCCCATCAGGGAGGCTGGTGGTGCCTCTGTGATAACTTATTTAAGAAAGGGTAAAAACGCTGCAGAGCAGCTGTGAGAGAGAGGAGTGAGAAAAACGTAAGAGAAACAACTCTGTGTACATCCATGTCAGTGAAGAAGGAAGGGGAGGACGTGCTCCAGGTGCTGGAGCAGATACTCCCCTGCAGCCTGTGCAGAAGACCATGGTGAAGCAGGTTGTCCTCCTGCAGCCCATGGGGGACCACACCAGAGCAGATACCCATACTGCAGCCCGTGGAAGACCCCACACCTCGACAGGTAGTGATTTCTGAAGGAAACTGCAGCACATGGAGACCCCACACAGGAGCAGGCTCCTGGCAGAACCTGCAGCCCGTGGAGAAGAGCCCACACAGGAGAAGGTTTTCTAGCAGAAACTGTGGCCCATGGGGGACCCATGCTGAAGCAGTCTGTTCCTGAAGGACTGTACCCCATGGAAGGGACCCATGCCGGAGCAGTTCTTGAAGAACTGCAGCCCGTGAGAGGGACCTCACACTGGAGCAGGGGGACAGTGTGAGGAAGGAGCACCACAGACAAAGTGTTATGATCTGACTGCAACCCCCATTCCCCATCTCCCTGCGCCAGTGAGGGGGGAAGGAGGTAGAAAAGCTGGGAACGAAGGAATGAAATTGAGCCTGGGAAGAAGGGGGGAGGTGGGGGAAAAGTGGTTTTAGTTTTGTCTTTGTTTCTCACTCTACAGCTGTATTTTTAATTGGCAATAAATTAAATTAATTTTCCCCAAGTAAACTCTGTTTTGCCCATGACTGTCACTGGTATGCGGTCTCCCTTGTCTTTACCTCAGCCCACGAGCTTTTCCATCCTATTTTCTCCCCCTGTCCTGTTGAGGAGGGGCAGTGAGTGCATCTTGATGGGCATCTGGTGGCCAGCCAAGGTCAAGCACACCACAGCTGCTTTGTGGAGACTGAACTAAATAAACGGGATACCTTCACCCAGTTCTGGCTTTGTGAATAATTACATTTCTTCCTCGATACTAGGACCTCATTGGGATAACATTTTTTCCTATATTATATTGAACTGTATCAATTCTACAGCTCTTGATGTGTGAGAGACAACTAGGTTTAGCTTGTGAAAAAATTATCAGTGAATATCTGTGTTTAAGTGAAATGACGTCAGCTGTTTTCACATCCTCTTTGTTCTGCTTTCTAGAAATACTCTAGCAAGCATAAAGAAAATTGTGAATGGGTGTTTGAAATTTATGTTCAATAGCATTCAGAGCAATCTCCTCTCCCCCCCTGCCCCCCAAGAATACAAATATTTTCTCCAAAATCTGATTCTTAGAAATCATTCTCATCCAGGCAAGGATGTGAAATACACTATGAGACTTGTGTGTCTTCCCAAACCAATCAATACAGATTGGTTTTCAAATGATGTATTGAATAACTTCACCCACTTGCTAACGTACTACTAACAGTTAAAAATTATTGCCAGACATTACATAATTTTGAATAATTTACTCAGCTCTAGATGTCAGTCTATTAAAGAATTTAATTGATTAGTTCAGGATTTTTTTCAACTTAATTCTCATCCTTGAAGCATCAGAGCTTTTTTGAATTTCGTGACTCACAGTCATGTGTCACTTAAATTCACAGTGAAGAAACTATGAAAACCTGCAGTATGTACCATATTGAGTGCAGATGTTTTTCTTTCACCATGAAATAATTCAAATTATATTAAAATCAGTTTAAGTTGCAGCATTAGTGAACAACCAACATTGTTCTACTCATATCTGAACCTCTGTGCCACACCTGCTTGCTTATATTCATTCATTTTAAAGGCAGGCACAGTATGTTACAAACACAGTATCTAAATGGCATGTACAGTATGCCCATAGGGCCAGATTGGGATCTATTTGCTAGATGTACAGTGTACATTTTAAGGCACACTATAGGGATTGAGTTTACATTTTGATAACTCTGTCCTTTTATTTGCAAAGATGGTCACTACCTGGAAATGTCGCAAAAATAAACGTTCATCTCTAAGAGTGGCCAATGTGTTTATATTTTCATTTCATATTTTTCTTAAGAAAAAATGTGTGAAGACGTGAACTTTAGGGCATTTTAAAAGTAAATGTCAACTACCATGTTACATTTTATATACATAGATATGTCTTTATATATATCTAAATATATAAAATGATTGTAGGAGCTCATACTACAAGCTTAGTTTTCATACAGTACATTAAATATACTGGTATTTATTTTCAGTTACACTTCTGCACTGCTTCTTTCTAATGCAGAGCTTGATACGGACATCGGTTGATAATAGCAAACAAAAAAAATCATAAAGAATATTATTGTCTTATCATGCAATGTAGTAGGCATCCTGTGGCACTATTCTCTTACCCAACTTATTTACAGTACTGCTGAGTACATTATCAATAAATATTACAGTGTTTGTTTTATTCAATTTTTCATGGCACCCAGCAATTATTCAGGATATGAGTCCTGTCACACGTGAGTTTCAATGAATGAGTGTGTATGTGTCAGCATTGGTGCTGAGGTTGCAAGTTCAGAGGCTCCATTTTGAGATTTCACAGCAGCACTGTACTCACAAATGTCCAGGAAAAACTCATAGTTCTTTAGTTTCCAATCTTTAAACTTCTTTGATGTTAAGTTGGGATCATCCAGAAGGCTGTTGATAACTGTGAGGTCCCCTTCCTTCGCCTATCAAATTCCAGAAAGACACAGTACATGTCAAAATGAAATTTATGCCACATTTTAATGCGAAGTGCTAGGCAAACTACTATGGACACTTGAATCTTTTACCTATATTCAGGAACTATTACAGCTTAAACTGTTCCACAACTCAGTCCTTGGCACTTTCTACAACATGCCTATAAAGAGTGCCAAATAATATTTTTTTTTTTCCTTAATCTGGAACATGTTTGCTTTCAAGTATTTTTAGTTTCTTTGGAACTTAATTCTAAAGCTACAGAGAAAGCCTCATCCTTGGAAAACATTAAAAGATTATACTTTTACTAGTTCATATTGCTTATACACAAGATTAACGATAAAGCCTTACTTTTAAAGTGCTCTTGAGAACTCTGATGTGGTGAAGCTTTTCATTGATAACTGGATCATTACATCGCTTTACAAAAGACTTGCGGAACTCCTGCTTGGTGGAAGGACGCTGCTCTCCAAAAGCTGACAAACTAGCTTGTTCCAGAGATTTGTATAGCTCTTGCAGACCATCTGTATTTTCTCCAATTTCTTTTATGTTTTCTGAAAGAAAATAGATGAAGAAACCTAACAACAAATCTAATTGTTCAGATGAAGTCTCTAAAACCAGCAAGCAATACTGCAAATTCATGTATAAAGTAACCCTACAACACCGTTTTCCAATTTTTGTTTTGATAAAACAAGAACATTTTGATCAGCCCCAAAGCTACATTCTTAGCACTACATCCAAGCATTTCAAGTAAACTCCTGTGTAGTGACTGATGGAATTTGCCAACATATAACAGTCCAACCATAAAAACCTTGGCGAGAATAATGGCAATATTGCTGTGGCTTTCAATGGCAGTAAAGAGGATCAGAACATCTCCAAAAACTTACCTTCTGCACAGAAACTATTATGCCTTCTAATAGGAACTTTCTCTTCTAGCTTGTCATCTGTTCCTTCTATGGACTTTACACGTCCCTTACTCCTGACATCTCTGTTTCGGGGAAGGCTTTGACTACGTTGCTTCTGTGGCCTGCTATGAGAGCTATGTCCCCTTTGACATTCCACCAGAGGGAAAGGCCCATCCTGCTCATAATTATGACGTCTTTGTACTGGTAGCGTTGCTTGTCTTCGTTTGTCTGGTGACATTCCAGGCCGGCCACTCATGTACTCTGCATCAGGAGGAACAGTCTGAAGAAAATGGAGCCCTGAACTGGTTAATGGAGTCTCTATCAGATCCTGCCATGAGCGTCTTTCTCGGTAGGGAGGTCTGCACCCTGATGAGTGTGTGCTTCCTGCTACATCTTGTCGAGAATCCTCGGCAGAAGAATGAGAATATGTTGATTCACTTGAAAAGTGTCGACCGTGTTTGGCTTCAGGGAATGGACTTGAAGAATTCACCTGAAAAGATACAAAAGCATCTGACTATAAGACAACGTTTTGAACAGACCCAAGAAAATTATTATAGTGTAGAACATTATATGATATATACTAATAAAATGGACTGATGTTTGTGTTTTGATATGTCATAATATGAACCTCTGTAAACAGAACATAATTAGCAGTGAGAACTTTTATGCAAGTGTTATGTTTTAACCACTCCCTATTCTTGTTTTGCACATTCTCTGCCCATGAGCAACTCCTGCTGGAAAGAACAGTATAATACTGGTACAGGTTTCCTGAAGACCTGTCCAGTTTACACTCAGTCCAGCAGTGTGCTGTGAAGACATGAAAGTCCCCCAAACCATAACTGGATTTCCTTTCTTTTTTTTAGGGTATAAGTATCCAGCCAAACAGAAAAAAAAACAAAACCAAAACCGAAAACTTCAGCACCCAGGAAGATTTTTGAATTTGAGGGGACTGCTGAACTTCTCAAATTATTTTAAATAATTCTGCTGGGTCTGTGTATAATTTTAATTCAAAAACAAAGAGAAAGGCAAAAAAGTGGAAAAACAGAAAGGGAGGGGCTTAACCTGTATCCCAGTTGATAAAACAGCATCACATGGGTGAAAATCAGTCTGAACTTCACCCATGTGATGCTGTTGTCTCAGTCACTCTTTCTTTGGTTCTGGCTGTGTGAGGATCGTGTCATTCACGCTGAAGAAAAATCTGAAAGAAAAATAGAAAACAGTCCTATCTGCGCTTAGAAACATAGAATAATTATTACAGCCTGTCTATGTTCCGTATTATATAAATGTTATTTGCTACAAGAGCCTCTTCATATACAAAATGGGGTTTTTTTTCCTCAGTTATCAAAACCTGTCTGTACACAATACATTAGGAGTACTTTTATCAGCTACTTAATATCTTACGACACTAACAGAAAATACTGTCACTACTATGGTATTGTACACAATGCTTCATATTATAAAAATACCCTTGCCTCTAAAGATATGTTCTTAAAAAAAGTGTTTGTACTAAAACATGATTACTGCATGAATGTGATCTGATCTTAACCTCTAGCATCCAATATTCGTACTTGAAAAACAGTCTCAGCTAACACAAACTATGCCATCCACCACATTCTTTTCATATTCTGCAGCAAAGTCAACATTTGAATATTCTGTTCGTATTATTAGGTGTAGTCTCCCAACTCCTACAAAAAAAATGTCATATTTACAGTTTGGTGACATTTACCTCTCCTTCCTTTGTAATTGACTTGTTATGGAAACAGTCAGGTCTTAGCTCATGAGGAACAGCAGTAATGTCACTCTTATAGTGAGATCCACCCTTGTTCTGCCTTTATGGTAATTAAATATTCCAAAACAAGGAAAAAGCAAATCAAGGCACACAGATATTTTTTGGTGACCTACTGTCAAATGCAATATTTATAACTCACTGAGGGTGTTCGATGATAGGTGTCACACAGTGTTGAAGAGCCTTCCTGCTTCAGGGTTAAAGAGCCATCGATGTCATCCTGGTCGCTTTCACTCCAGTAATCTGCTAACAAAGCATTCTGGGTTTCACTCGTGTGCTTTTCCACAAGAAAGCAGGTCCCGCATTTTAAAAATGTCATTAGCATGCAAAGGTAAACATTTCACAGTCACCTAGGTGGCTTGGCAGTCACTAAGGAACAGACTTGTGAAAATGTCTGGCACCTAAGATACACAGATATGTAGAAGAACCTTCAGATGTTTTGGGATAGCGTTACAGAAAGCAGGTCAGGCATCTAACTCCCAATGTACATAAAAAAGAGCTTCTGGTCACAGATTTTCAAAGAGAAACTTTATTCTAGATGCCAAAGTAGAGCTGAGCCTCAACACTTAAATTTAATTACGTTAGCATAACAGGTTCCACCATGGGTGATGGTGAAAAAGGCATGGCTGGCACCTGAGCTCAGGAGATGCAAAAACAGTTCTAAAGCATATATAGACCTGTGTTTGTGATGTCTTCACTTGCTCTAGCGTGATGAGCATACCCAGCGGCTGTGGTCTGGGAGATCATACCTCACCCTGAACCTTGCATTCTCTTTATCACATGTTCTAAGTATTTCTTAAAATTACAACTCAGGATTTTATTTTCCTTGGTGACGGCACCAATAAATATAGTTCTTCAAGGATATGGATTCTTATGAAAATTGATATTTTAAAATATATGGCATGTATGTTAATAAAGAAGTCAGTTATGACATCTCCAACTTTGTTCAAATAATGAACAGATATGTACTTTCTGCTCTCTTCTCCTAATTATAATGTCTGAAGCATTACCTTCATCTGGATGAATATCCTTGTCATCAGGTGTGTAACCAATTGCTGCGAGACCCAAACGATTCATCCATCTAATAGAACAATAAAAAATGAGGAAGAGGGATACTTAAAAGGAACATCTAGTGTAAATCTGAGGGCATACGTATTCTTAACATTTGGAAAAGTCAATGACAATGCTTAGTCCAAAAACTGAACACTGTTCAGGTTATTAAAATAATGATTCAGATGTGTTCAGTAATTAATAATTTTAAGTGAAGGATGTTGCAGTTCATATGCAATGCAGATGTACTTCTGGACTTCTATTCACATCTGCTGGAGGATGTTTGCCTAGTGGAGTGTCAGACTCATTGCATTTTATTCTGCTGCCTAGAAAACTGAAGAATCCTGACATCAATCTTCCTTATATCATCAAGAAAATGTGAAGCATACATACTAATATGCTAATTTTAGCAATGACTGCGCAAAAATTTTAGAATAGTCTGTGCAGAACAGAGAATGTCCAGCTCTGTCTCCACCTTAAGCAGAATCAAATCCTCTCTAAGCCTCATCTGCAAACTATTTGTGTGGAATGGTTTCCAGAGACATTGTGTAAAGGAGCATATTGCATTTATTCTGATTGCTACTTTTATTAGTTTCAAGAACTTGCCTGAAATTCCAAAATACTATAAAATAAAATAGAATTATGATAATAATTCTATGAAAACCTGTATTAGGAAATAAGTTGTATTAAATTTGTATACTCAAAAAGCTAAAACAGACTATGACAGTATTCCACGGCTTATTTGCCAGTCTAGATTCATGATACTGGTGATATAAATGTTTAGGCTTGTTGAGCTGTGATATCAACATTATTTTCCTTTGATTTTTTTAATATAGAATCTTAGGTTTCTAAAACAAGACTCAGTAAATTGAAAGTACTTCAATATTTGCATTTCACATTGGATGTTCTGGTTTCTTTCTTTGTCCCAAAATTAATTAGTTTGATCAAAAATAAGATTCTTTGTTTCATTAGCAAAATTTTATAGTTTGTTTGGGGGAAAATACCTTTAGAGTTTTCTTTACATAAGATTACTGGATGTTTATACAATATATAATTGAAAGACAGGAAAAAAGGAAATTAACGTGTAGAGAGCAAAGTCACTTCTTAATGTTCAGCAAATGGAAAATCAAGAGTCAGCTTACTTTCATCAACAAGGAAATATAACCAAAGAAAAAAGCCCGATTAATAGACATCTGTATTGATTTGGATGCATTCTTAAGTATTCCCTTACTCAGTGGCTAAATTATTTACTCTGTCATTAATTTCCTAGTACATTGCACCTAAGTGTTTTCTAGAAGCAGCTCTTTTTTCTTTTTTAACGTTGCAACATAAAATTTGTTGACAATTATGTTCTTGGTTAATGAATCATATCATGACAAAAACATCTTTCAAAGAATTCAAAAAAGACATTAGTAAACAATACATACTACATCATAAGGACAAGGTTTTTTGCAGATTAAAACAAGAAAACTATTCAGTGTAATTCTTTCTCACTTGTACTAGAACAGACAAAAAGCTTCTAAAGACATATGTGAAGGTATTATTGGTCTAATAGCATAGTATATGGAAGATGGCATACACAACAAGGAGGCAGAAAATGAAGGAAGAATGAACTCTCCACTAAAAATAGCACACAGTTCGGCACGTATTGATCTCCTTTTCTAAGAAACAGTCTGCAGTTGCTCAGAGCAATGATCTTAATCTGTAATACTGGATATAACACTGACTCATTTTATGGCCTTCAGGAAATTGTTCTACATATCTGATGACTTTCATAAGTATCCAAAGGGGACAACAACATTTACTTCTTACAGGGAATTGTTATAGGGTTTAATTTACTTGCAAAACTATGAAAATATGTACAATAATATTGCTTTGCCCTTCAATATTAAAACAGAAGTGAGCAAATTGGAAATAAAAATGGAAATGATGATTAGTTTTCACAAATATCAACTGCAGGGTTAAGACTGCTTACAGAGCCATTGTTTGTATCAGCATGTCAATAACTCGTCTTTATCGTGAAGGAAGTAAATTTCAAATGGATTAACAGGTTTACAGAAGAGCATGTCTACCGTGCTCACCAGCATAATTTCATTCAACAAACAGCATGCTGATCACTTGACATTTGCTTCTCTTGAAAGGCATATTCTTTGTTGCAGTACTTGAAATGACATCATACCCTTGCTCATTATTAAGCATTTGTATTCACTATTTTTTCAACAGTTGCTCCTGAGTTTCTAAACTCATTAGCATTGGAGCAAAATAGTTTTAGTCATACTTTACCATATGCCTTTGGCAATTAAGCAGAATGCCTCAGCAACTTCAACTAAGGTTCTGCTTAAGCACCAATGATAAATTAGGACTCATTACCATTTTTAAAGTTAAAACAGACTCAGCCACTTTGGGGGTCAGCACACAGAAATTTATATTGTCTTATATTTCTTGCCAAATTTATCTTGTTGCTTATTGTTAATTGGAGGGTTTCAAATCTTGGAAGCATATATAGATAACAGTCAAAGTGTTAATATTAACCTTCAGGAGAACATGGATATTCTTAGCATACAGAGAGTATCAGCTTTACTCATATGGCCTCAATGTCCAAATCTGGAATTAGCAGAAGGTAATCTTCCTTCTCTAAGACTGCTCAGATTTTTCTCTTCCAAAGGGCCAGAAGATCCCCAGCTATAGTTATAAGTACTTTCTTACCTCATTTACCACAATTTAGAGTGAGCTCTTTGTCAAGGCAACAAAAAGGGTTATCTGATGACATTCAGTGGCTTATAATGATAAAATCTCTTCTGATAAAAGAAAAAGAATCTCAATTTTAGGTTTTGTGTTATTAAAAAAAGCATGGGTGAATGTTTTTGAGGTTAATCAGGAGTTATAGAAGTGCTGAGATTACAGATCCTTTTCTTACAGTTAACATTCTTTTTCTCTAGGAAATGCAAATTCAGTTCAAAAGGAACACAGTGTAAACTTGATGAATTTACTTGATTTACTTCATCTTTAAGAAAACAGGCAGACAAGGTTATAAAAAGTTCTCTGTGGAAAGCTTGGAAACTCAGCCACTTGTTTCTGAATTCTGCATTGAATGCCTTGTAGGCAAATGACAGGTTTCAGGAAGGCAACGGGAGTATGTGTCAGAATTGGACTCTCTAAGGGATAGATGACTGGATGTTTAATTGAAGGTCATGCAATGCAAGACTTTATTCTACACCTGACAAGCAGCTCTAGTGAAAAAAACCCAGGAGATCGTTTGTCTAATTTAGCTGTACCCCTAATAGCTCTTTGAATTTCATGTGATCACAAAAAGACATGAGATATTCTGGCAGGTACATGTATAGCAATCTTACATGTACATCTCTATATATCTTGGCCCCCTGAGGCAGAAAGTTGGGCTTCTCTTCCCCTCAAAGCCCTTCCTTTTTTCTTTGATAATTTCAACAACTCTTTTCTTTTGATAATTAAACAACTTAAACAGCATGTTTCACTAAGTTTGAGTCTAGGTCACTCAACAAACCACAGGGATTGCATTCTAGGTAGAAATTAGTTGTGGTGACATGGAGCCGTACTAAATATCCCAAGGATACTTTGCTACATTTTACCTTTAATATTGTACAACATTTCCGTGAGATATAATCTATTTTACTGAAGTCCTCTGTAACAATTTAAAAGGCACCAAGAAGTGTATTAATTATTTTTTATCACCTATGCCTTAGTGAACCAAATGCAGGGAAAGGTAAACCTCAAATAAAGTCATCTAAATACGTAAGTTTTGTACTTTGTCTCAATGGTTTAAATTCTAAATAAACCAGACAAGGCTTTAATTAATTCTGTTGATTACAAACAGGCACTGTTGTCGTTGCTTTGGGATAAAATAGAGCTGCATTGTAGGAAGTTAAGTTAAATTTACTGAGATAATTCTGGTTAGTACCAGGGGATTACAGCCCAGGGCCTCTTCTGAGAGTCTGATTCTACCCCCAGGCCTGGAAAGTGATGATTACAAAGGCACTGAGGGCAGTGATGAACTAAGTAGCTGTGACAATAATCAAAACTTGATACTGAAGAGTGAGTCATGCTTGAAATGCCCCGGTTGTCAAGAGTACATTCTCTTACTGATCATTTAATAAAAACACTGGAAAATGTTAAAAAGTGGACCTAACAACCGGGGAAACAATTTCATATAGCTTCACTGTCCTAACACACTATATTAAGAATACGCCATTAGTCATTGTACAAATGCAGTAAGTTTCTGTTTACTGACTGTTAATAATTTACTCCTGCTGAGTGTAGTGATGAGCCAGTCCAAGGTCGGTGTGAGCTTCTGGGACTGAAGGCAACAATAGTTTTCATAGTGGCATCACACTTCACCACTTGGCTATTCCTTTCTGCAGTCCAGAACAAAACAGCACAAGTAAAAAAACCCCTAAAACTACTTGGACAACCTCAGTTATAATAAATTTGAGGGAACTATTACTCGTTTAGTGTAGGAGAACAAAAATCAAAGGCAAGAGGGTAACCATTTGTTTTTTTAAAAAAGAGGTGCAAGGCTGTTATTTTTAGGGTTATTGTTAAAACCAGTCCATAAATCCATGGAGAACAGGTCAGGAAGTAGCAAGTTTCTGTGGTTCAGATAAGTTTTATTTACTATTATCCTCAATGCCAGATACACTTTTTGCATATACAAGATGGGTAGTATGTAGAAGAAACTATTTAGTTCAAGTGAATAAGTAAATAAAGGATATATCCTGAAAAGGTATAAAAATTCAAGAAAGAGTCTATCCACTGTCACTATTTCCTTCTGTTAAATGTTCCATTAAGAATGAAACCAATGAAATACCAAGGCATTAAGGAATAGAATAAATAAATAGTTATATATTTCCTATCTTTCTTGCATCTTTTCATCAATTAATACTTGCACTTTTATGTCATCTCAGGTTTGTATTATAAATGTTTCAGTGCAGGAATATACCTTTCTTCGCTTTTGAGATTGCGTCTACACTTGAGATTATTTTGTTAAAAGGAAAAACCAGAACTAAAGTGGAAGTTAAATTTGACTTAAATTATCTTTAAGTCTATTAAACTATGGATTCCCTTGAACCATTTATTTCATACATAGAATTTATTCAGTGCAATTTATATTTAATTTCTGATTTAAAAAATTGTATTATATTTTTTTACATCCATGGGATAATCGGATTCCAGAACTCATTGTAAAATTCTGTGCAATACAGAATTATATTTTAAAATTTATTTTGTACTTGTTATGCTGGCTTCTTCCTGACCAGTCTTTCTTACTGGACACCTAAAAAATGAATATGTTTCCCATTTTGGTTCCTAAGGTATTATTATTTTCACTATTTTCTAAGGTTATACAGGTAATATATTCATTTAACAGAATAAAGGTTCCTGTAAAAGGTATGGTTAAAATGATGCCTTGGTTTTCCTCAACGCAAAAGAAGTTCAAAAACGTAAGTGATGTCTCACAGAGAAATATAACACTGAGCAGAATCTTCTCAATGATCTCATCTCTCCAAATATATCAACTCTCAGCAGCCTGTATTTCTACTATTTTATTTGCCACAGTTGCTGGAATTTGTTAAGTAAAATCATTCATGGGATAAACTGTAAGTACTCTCTGATTTGATAATTTGACATGACTCTGTTGATCTTGTTTCATGCATTGTCTTCCTAGATTTGTCAGGCTGGAAAAATATGAAAAAGCCACAGACAGCTTAAGAGTTGACAAGTGAACCATGGCAATTTATGCCCTCTTTGCATGTGCATATACTTCATGCACTTAGTGGGACTTTTTTTTTTTTTTAACTTCACCCTGTCAACCAAATGCATAACTATGCCTTTGTTGCCAGAAGTGTGGTTTGGTGTTTGGGGTTTGTTTTTGTTTGGTTTGTTTTTGTTTGGTTTGTTTTTTTTTCCCCAGTGGATGATAGACAACAAAGTTCACTACTTCTGTAGCAAATAAGTTACCCTTCTGGTAACAAATGAAATAGCATTTTACTGTATAAATATAGTTGTGTATCACAGAGAATATGCACACAGTAACTTTATGATAGACTATAATTTCAGATAAAACCAATAATAAAGCCTAAGGAAATCTACCAAAACAGTCACAAAAAACTCACTCAACTGGAACTTCTCTTGCCAATTTTCAAACACATTTACAAACACGTTTGTGGCAGCACTAACACCGCTTAGGCAAATCAAAAAAGAGTAGTCATTGTTATGTCAGGCTTGGAGTTTCAAACTGGTACTTAAAGGAATCTATTAAGATGACAATGAGGTACTTTCCTCATTAGTCAAATGCGGCTACTGAATATCACCCTACTGTAACCTTGTCCTATTGGATTTACCATGTTACTCTGGATAATTCACCAAACTTTCTGGGCATCCACTTAAAGGCAAGTACTAGCTGCTGCATACACCTGCTGCTTCCTGCAGTGACTGTGACATTATATATGCTTCAGCATGTGCAACCACGTAGTATTCTCCAGATAGTCTTTCTTACAAAAGTACAGGTAAGGGATGAAAAGCCGTAAAAATTAATCCAAGCCAGGATTTCTTAACATTTGATGCATGCTGGAAATTTTACCCAGTTGTTCAAGCTTTTACCCTAGCTTTCACCCAATGCTTGGCCCAAAAAGAAAGCTTTGGAGAAATTAAACATGCTTTATGAGCAAGAGAATGGAGTTTAGTATGGCTTGAAAAGGTATGGGTGGGTTTGGGGGGGGTTTAGAGAGGAATTTTTTTTTAAGAGATGGGATAATTTATTGTGAAATTATGTAATTCTACTTCCACATACTCCTAAAGAAATCAGATCAAATAGGCCAAACAATACTGTTAAATGCCTGTATTAATTATTTGTATTACTTATTTCTATTACTAAAAACTTCAGATTTTGCAGTGCTAACGTAGTATCTCCAGTATAACATCACAATATGTGACTGTAATGCATGTTCATTCATCACAGAGTGGTACAGCACTGTAATCACAAAACCTGCTATATTAAATGCAGTTGAACTGTTTGGCTCCCAGAAGAACTATACTAATTCACGATGGTATTATTTAAAGCAGAATTTGATTAAGTTAATTTTGTAATTTAAACTAGTACAGAAAGCCAATGCAAATCCTACCTCTTGCGCATTAGGGATAAATTCACACCTGAATGCTAATTTGGATTGTGTATTGGATAATTGCAATTGTGTATTGTAAAACTCCTTTGAACTCCTTTAGTGTAATTCTATAAGCCAGTGGCTCTCAAACTGTATTAAGGGGGAAATGGTAGTTCACAAGTCTATGGCAAATAGCCCATCAATTGTAGAAAGGATGAGTTAGGTGGCTAGCCAAAAAAAGGACATCTTGAAGACTTACAGCTCTGTACTAGTACTTCCTGGTGTAGTATCTTCCCCAGACAGAGCACTGCAGCTCTACTATTGCACTGTTCACTCCCATATACATCATGGTTTCATTCAGTCTCTGGGGCCTGCGGCTAATTCTGATGAGAAAATTGTTTTACTTGGGCTGCAACTTATGAGCTTTTATGTGAGACCAATAAATTAGAGGACTGAAGTGGCCTCGGGCATGGACTATTTTTCCTGGGTTTGAAACAGGTTTATAGGAACATAAAGGAAGAAGGGGAAAACCTGCTGTTTATGTTTACTTACAACACCATTGGGAATCTCCATTTCAGGGATTTCTATTTGAAAAGTACCTTTCATGTTCTGCACTAACTTGCTTGGCTCTATTTGTTAAAGAACTGTTAAATTAGGATAGACAGATCTGACATCTTTACTCTCTTGCTCACTTCTCCAGGAACTCTTGTTTAAGAGGGGCAATGTCTAATAGGGGCATATGCCTGAAATTTTTAGTTGCCAAGATCTTTTGTTAGGTGCTAGCTTATTTGCAAGTGAAGACTGAAAGTAAATAGAAACTGTAAAAGATGCATTAATACTGGCCTCCCATCTGATTTGGCCAAGATCTGTCAAGCAGACTAACATGCTGAAAATTTAAGGAACACAGCTGAATGAACTTTAGTAATAAACAGGATGATTTAGGGAAAGCCTTGAGTCACTTGCTTGGTTATATTCCATACATAAAAATAGAGAGGATATGCACCCTGAAATTTGCTTATAATCAATAGAGATTTAATTCAGAATACTTCAATTTTCAAACAGTTTCTTTTTAAGAGAAATATTGTGTTAGAACCTTTCAGGTCTTTACTTGGAAAATATTGGGAGTGACCCTTACAAAAATCAATCATCATTCTGTTTCGGTGGGTAGCAGATATTTGTTATATTTTTTGAATGAATGCAAAAGATTTAAGGGAGTTATTAAAATTGCAAAGTTAACCCAGTTATTCAAATCAAATGTGATCAAATTATTCAGCCTAAAATAGGAACTTTTTTAAATTTAGTAGTTGGAGTCCACGAGGAGATTGTAAATGCACTGCACTGCATACTTCAATCACATGAAAGTTTTAAATAAAGTAAATATTGTAAAACAACTGAATATTAAATTCAATGCTAATTTCCTTAGGAGTGTTAAAGCTATAAACAGGTTATGCATGGTATGGTAATAGATAAAGCACTTCTGGGAAATAAAGCCTTTAACAAGCTTGGAGTATCCCGTGACCGTGGCAAGCAAAAGATGAGCTCATCAATTTCATTATTAATTCATTTCTAAGAACACAACTATGCTCATGTAAGACCTGATAAAACAGCATGAGCATTAATTTTGCAAACCAAAGGCTGTCTGCACCATGCAACACAGCAGGCAAAATTCAGCTGCAACAGAGTAACTCTGTCTGCTACACACAAATCAATTACTACCCATTGGTATACAATTCTTTCAACAGCAATGCAGTATTAAATGCAGATAAATATTGTGGAGTGGAAAAAAATTATTAAACAGTGAATCTGAAGTAAGAAACTGTAAAAACAGCTGTTAAAACAAAAGCTGGTGGTAAATGCAGTTGAAGAAAGGGTATACGTTCCCCACATAGTGAATAAGGAAATGCTATGTTCCTCTCCGTATTAGAACTCCTTTACTTTTCAGCATGAAAGATCTACCCTTCTGTCAGCATAGAAAATCCAGTTAAATTTTGCAGTGACAGCAGGAGTGTGAGATACCATGCAGAGTATTTGCCCTATTTCCTCAGATTACATGGTTAGCAATTTGCTGGGAAGACAGAGATTTGTGAAATTAGTATTTTAAGTGCATTTTTCATCTATGAGTCTTGCTTACTCATTTCAAATTTCAGACAGGATATCTGGGAGAAGGAATTCCAGGAAGCATGTAAAATGCTGCAGGGGATGCCCAGGGATTTTACAGAGGTAGCATAGTAATCTATCATTTGGGTTGGGGAGTGAATTACAGCATTTCTGAAGGAAAAATAATGTAAAAAAATACTTCACCCTTTGTCTTCTCTCATGGGAAGCAGACACAAAAAGTCCTGAAAAAGGCTTTTGTAATTCTAAACCACCATGGCAGTATGATATGAAAATACATCCTGGCACCTTTCCAACTGTTACTCTCCACGAAGGGTGTAAACTGTCATAAAGACAGCTTCCTTGGCTCCCCAGTGTAGAAAAATCAATGAATATTGTAAGAGCAGTTTATTGAATGTATGTCAAGACTTCCCAAGTCAGAACATTTTATGGTATAATAGAAAGATATGATCAATGGCACTTCAACAAATCATGGCTATCAAAATAGCTAACGTCAAGGGACAGACCATGCATAGTTAAAAATAGCAGAAGATGCTCACTTTGGTGAACAAATCTCAGCCACATTCCACAGCTGAACAATGGAACATTATTAACATTGGAAAAAATATTTTTTAGCAAATTTATATCTTAAAAATGACAGCTAGCTGCAGCGAGGTACTCCTGAGAACTGAACCTCATCCTCATCATCAGTAGATGATGAACTAGCCTGAACTGTTTTAATACAGCCAGTCTTATACATCAATACAGTATGTCTTGAAGGGTCATGTAAGCCACAGAATATAAATGTTCAATTTAAAAATAATTTTTAGACATTAGTATTCCAAAGAAAAAGTCCAGCTGTATCCTGAGGTAGTCATGTCTTTCTAAGTCTGTGAACAGAAAGAGCTAACTAAATCTCAAATTTTCAGCAGTCTACGCCAGGAAAGATTTAAGGCTTCAAAGTATGGTGACATTGTCCCATGTATCCTTGCTTTTTACCTCAGCTGGGAATAAACAAATTACTGAAGTAACAGGAGGAGGTGGAACACTTGACTCTGCCTTTGAGGATCAAAGGAACCATCCCACCTTTATCTAACCTCTGCCTCCATCACTGAATCACAAAATAGAAGCACAGAGTAATTTAGGTTAGAAGAGATCTCAGGAGGTCATCTGTTCCCACACCCCACCCACAGCAGGGCCACTTTAATGTGGGATCAGGTTGTTCAGGGCCTTGTCCAGTCAAGTTCTGAATGCCCTCCCAGCACATCCAAGGACATTTAAAAACACACAGCAATGCCAACAATTGAACTTTGCTAGCCTCTGTTCCTTGTTGGGACAGCGGTGCAATGAATAAAATTAGTTACTACTGTTTTTTTGTTTGTTTGTTTGTTTTTTTTTTGTTGGTTTTTTTTTCTTGGGGGTGGACAGGGGAGAGCAGGGTTTTGTGGTGTGTTTGGGGTGGGGGTTTTTTGGTTGTTTTTTTGTTTGTTTGTTTGTCTTCCCTCAAATTCTGGCATGAAAAGAAATGCATCTCATTAGTTCAATCCCATTGCTGTTAAAAAAATTGCTTCAAATTGCTTTTCTCTCGTTTTAGGTCATGTAACATTACTGTGGATCGTCACTACAGCTAACTTTAAAATATCTTCTCCCATCATGTGGGCATACTCTTAAGTATGAGCTTTGGTGTGGCTGCATTGTTTTTATGTACCAGAAACATTCATCCCACAGTAATATTTCTAGCCTTGATTAACAAAAAATTTGAAGCGTGATAAACTTTATGCCCATTAACAAACAAAAATTCTAATGAACGTAGATGAGACCAACACAACTAACTTTCCTGTCACACCTTTGCAGAATTGTGACAGAAAATTTCAGCAGGGCGAGCCACATAATGTACTGTATGTACTAAAATTAATGGAGGACTAAGTGGACTA
Organism: Haliaeetus leucocephalus; assembly: GCF_000737465.1. Lineage (NCBI taxonomy): Eukaryota > Metazoa > Chordata > Aves > Accipitriformes > Accipitridae > Haliaeetus > Haliaeetus leucocephalus. The sequence goes on along the minus strand of NW_010972776.1, from coordinate 3,129,846 downwards.
AGTACTGATAACACTATCAATCAGCATTACATCATGCTCCTAGAGTACGTTTCTATGCGAGATGAAATATTATTTTCAATTACTGCAGTACCACGATAAAGAATATAACACGATAAAGAGGAAACATAACTTACCTATTCATTTCTTCAAGGCAGTCTGTTGCAAAGTAGAAGCTCTTTATTTTGGGGTGGCATGCTTTGAAGGCACTATATAAAGACAAAGAATAAAAAATACCTTTTCTTTCAAACAGTTTGTCTACAAATACACAAGACTGACCTGCTCTATGATTCTTTAGCATGTTCATAGGCATTTGAATCTTCCTGTGGAATGGATGGAATCCATACAGATCTCATCAAATCTACATTTGCGAGCCAAACCGATACTTTGTAAAAATTTCAAAAGCCCTTGAATGACTTAGAAATATCATTCTTTTCAATAACTACTGATGTTGTACATCTAAAAAATTCTTGGGTGAATTGGAAAATCTTGTTGAGTATATTTAAGTACATCGTAGTTTTATTTCCAAAGATCAACTAAAGGAATAAAAGTTTGATCCCTCCACCTCTTCTCATGTATTTAGATGACTGTGTTTTGTGTCCTACTCAAAGACACATAGAGGGCTGCCAACTTATGTAACTGTCTCATATCTTTATTGTAACTTTGATTCTGAACATATACATGAAATTATCCAAATTTTGTTTGATGTTAATAAATGAGGAAGAGGAGGAATATAAAGATGAATAACCAGCCAGTAATTGCATTCAACTGGAGATGACATTTAAAATACAGCACGCTCAAATTCTCTTAGTTATAAGACTGTAAGATCTCTAGAATAAACTTAAATAAAGGAATGTTTCCTAAATTTGATACAATATATTTTTAATCCCTAGTTATAATCTTCATTCGTTCATTCAATTTGAGTTTAATAGAAGCAATATGGAAAGTTCTAGGGAATATAAATGGCACATTTGCTTTGTATGGAAATAGATAATGAAGAAGTTCCTCAGATAGTCTTAACTCTTTAAATAGTCACTTCTAATTCCAGCAATTGCTTTGTCAAGTTACTCTAAAACCAACCATATCCTAAGTACTTTTCATCTTAATCTACTAATCTGTGCTGTGTTTTTCCTGCAATCAACACAAGTCATCAATAGTTAGTTAATGGTTCTTCATCTTCCACGTAGCAAATAACAGAGTTGCCAATATTTAAATTTAAACCTTATGTTTATTGTTACATTATAATATGTGGTCAATTCTATGTATCTCACTATTCTTTTTTTATTGCACAGTCTGTTCTCACAGATAGCTTTTCATTCAAGAAGTCCTAGCTGATGGGGGTTCCCCCCACCACCCCGTGGTGATTTTAAATTTATGCAAAGGTTAATTTATAGAGTGAAGTTCTCTGAAAAGTGCAAGTTAAATTAGAAATCACTGGAATAGTTCCAAAAGCGTATCACAACAGTTTTAATTTTAAAAGTCTGTACTGTTTTACTTGTGTAACTAGTACAATATTAGTAGTATAGTATACTATATTCTTTGCTACGCTGACCTGAGGTACTGGATAGCAGCATGACAAACGGTAGCCGTAAGACTGCCACTGCTCTGTGCGTTGCTAATATTCCTTCTCCTTCCTCAAATGTCAATTCCCTCACCAGCCACTTGGCCAGTGTAATTCAATTCTGGCTGATTTCAGGAGACAAGGTCTGATTCTCACTTTAGGCTGGCTATATACAGACATCACTACATTGCATTGTAGTCTATTCAGACTACATGCATGAGATAATAGTCAAGCTCAACATCTGACAGCATGGGTGATTATAGTTCACATAAAAATGCTTTTTATTAATGCTTTTATATAGTATAATCCCTAAGCTCTCCCTCAGTTGAGCAGTTATTTGAAAACTGCTAAAAACAATAATCATATTTTTAACAAAATTTTTGTGTGAATATAATTAAAAGGAGTATTGCTCTCAAGGAAACCACAAACTCAGAGCATTAAAGACTATTATTTTGATTAGTTGGCAAATGTTAAAAAGACGCCACATTATCATTTGTAACATTTATGCTAAAATACTGACATTTATATGGTAATTACTAGATGTAAGAATTAAATTAGGAATCATTACACATGGCATTATGAAGAACCTGTGATGCAACATTTCCGCTATTAATAGCTTAAATGCAAATGAGTGTCTTATTAATTACTGTAATTTATTGCAGTTTTCAGAGACAAAAATGAAAGCTGAGGAAGCTTCACTTGGGCACACTGATTTTCTTATATATATATTATTAATACAAATGCATACAGTAACGGGCTTTCCTCATTCTACAGAAGAATGAGATAACAGCAGAGTTGTATTTATGTGCAGTTTCTTTTTTCATGAGATTAGAAGTATATTAAGGGTAAGTTTACCTTTGCACAGAGGGTCATCATAAACCATCTTAATTCCATAACAGAAGACTTGAGAAATATTTAAGTATTGTTTTGGCATCTGGACATTGTTAATGTCAACTGCAGATCCTCATCTCCCTAGCTACTTGTATTTTGCAAAAGAATATAGTGAGTACATGGGAAATCCCGAATAGGGAGGAAACTTTGCTGATGTCCACTAGATGGCATACGCTTGTTAATTATATCTACTGAACGGTAAGATTTTAATGCAAGAGATTTTGATCATTATATAAATACAGTTTTAAGTATACTCTGATCAAGTTTATTATTTCTTTTACCCGAATAGTATGATATGATTTTGGTGTCAAATATTCTTATCATTCTTAGTCTCCTTAATGCAGAACTTTTTACTCCCCTTATGGCAGCTGAGTACCAGCAACTCCAACTCCTCCAGCAAAAGATTGCTGTCTGTAAGAAATGTGAAATAGTCCTGTATATGTCTTTATACACACACATATATTCAAGTGTTATATTAGACATTGTTAATTACACAGTAATTAACAAATACTATACCTCCTTACAGAAGTTCCTTATAGAAAATTTTTAATACTCAAAACATAAAGACATTATTAAACAAATAGTACTGCACTCTCATACTCTTTAAGCATGATACACTAGTTTCATGGATGTATTTTTTGCTGCGATGTCAGCACACTGTTTTCAGTTGGTCTGAACTCTGTGCAACATCTCCACTTTCTAGTGTTCCATTTGCCTAGCCGTTTTCCAGTTCTGAGATTTAAGTATTGGCCTGAATTGGAGAGGATTATGTGGTGGATCTAAAGATTCTAATCCTCGATTAATCCTGTTAGAATATCACATGATGGAGTTTCTGCTTATAAATAGGATTATTTTCCTAGACAGGAAATTTACATACATAAAAGCATTAAAAGCCAATATTGGGGTTTCAAAGTCAACCTTTTAAAAGTTAGAATATGTCAGAGTTAGAATGATAAACAGAACTTAAATTTGGCTCCACTATGCTCTTATAATGTGATACAATCTATGATTATGTATTTGATATTACGTTCTCACAGGAACCCCACCTCAATTCAGGTCCAGAGAGTGGACTTGCTAGAGAGGTGAACAGGATTATGCAACACGTAAGGCTACTTTCTCTAGGACTCCTGTCTCAGTTGTTTCGGAATTTGTGAATGTGTCATAAAATGCAGAAAGAGCAAGAATTTTTTCAAGGGTATGCCAGTTAAATGCTGCAGGTCTTCCTGCTTATGCAAAGGGGTTCTCATGCACTAAGTCACGGCAAACAGGCTTAATAACTGCTTATTACATGAATGTTCCTTAATATCTTTTTGCCTGATATTCTGATAATTTACTGAAATGGTGAGCACTTACAGCTGCAATAATATATTGTACTGTTACATATTTACATACTCTGAAGAAAACATGTCTTTATTGTTATGAAATGGAGATCTCAATTCTGCGGAAACTTTTGATTTAAATGTTTTGCAGTTCTGTTTTTAGGCTGCAAAATGTGACAACAAATCCATCTTCATCTCCCAGAATTGTCACAAAGATTAATATTAGGTAAGCATTTAGATACACTAGCATCAGGAACTGCAGAAAAGTCTCCAGGGAAATAATTCTTGATGTATAGAGAAATACAAGTAATGCAGAAGAACAATATGTATATTTTTACCTTTGGCTTGTTTTGGAGGGCCCCAAACTGGATGCAAGTAATCTAGATGTGGTGTAATGAGTACCAAGTATAAGGGAATAATCACATCCTTCACCTATTGGCTGCACTCCAGTTAACACAGCCCAGGAGGCTGTTAGCCTTCTTTCCTGCAGGGCCTGCTGGTGGCTCAAGTCTGGGTTGCTGTCTACCAAGACTGTCAAGTTCATTTCAGAAGAAGTAATAAAAATTACTGAAAGTGTAGCAACCTTTAAGATATAACTTCATGTCTACCTATACTACATCAATGACATTTATAAAGAATTGTGACTGCACAGTTTCAATACAAAGTGCCAACAGTATGGCACATGCTCTCATAAATTTAAGACCTAAATTTGCATTAATTACGCATTGAAAATTTTCACTAGGTAGAGATTTTTGAAAGTTCAGGCAAAGCACTATTTAACAATGATTAATTATATACGTTAGTTCCATTAATCTTTAGTCTTGTGGATCAACTTCATCATGGGACATTATAATTATCAGTATCTTTGAAAATAACATGATATTCATGTCATGCCACATCACACAAAAACTTAAATAACTAAGATTTCTAATACAGTATGATCATTTTTAATCATGAAGATGCAGGTGTTGCCTAAAAGCAGTGGAAAGTTTTTTAGTGTCAACGCAAGAAACCTCCTCTTGCAGGGACAAGGTCATTCTACATCCAAATATAGCCTGGAGAGCTAAACCACTCTGAGATAATGCCATGATTTGTATAATAATCAGGGTACCTTCATTAAATGCATTAGTGAGGCAAATCATCAAACCAGAATAATGCATTCAATTACTATATACTCTTGTGAAAGCTTTCTTAAGGCTATGTCATTCAATGTATACTATGGACATCAGTAACAGTCATTCTATAAAACAGCATTCTCCATCTGACAGAACAGTGGAAAAGACAAATCTATTCATTATTCTAGTAAGACTTCAAATTCTTTTGTTCAATAAGGTTTGAACATTTCACATTGATGGCTCTGAAAATAACAGAAATTTGAGGCAAAATCCAAGCTGAGTCCCAAAACGTTCTTAGTTTTGCTTTTGAGAGAGCTGAAAGAAATCTAACAGTGTGATTTTAGCTGGATTTCTTTTGCACTAAAATACTAAGCATATTTTTCAGGCAACTTTAATTTAAAAACAAATTAACCTACCAAAAAAAAAAAAAAAAAAAAAAAGGAAAGAACTAGGTTTCTTTCCCCTGTCCTTATCAACTGTCAAGGTAACTGCTTTACTGGTTTTTGCTTTAATGTTAAAATAGACTCAATCATACAGAAGAGTGAGTAAGAACACAGCTAGATTTATATTTTCAGATTTCAAGCTTGCAATGAATTTTAGGTTACATTCCAGCACCCACTAAACCCCCACTATTAAATGAAAAAGATATCCTAAAGTGGAAAGAAGCGAGAAATGATCCTGTAAAATCTGTCTTTAACTAGCGCTCTGAAAAGGAGGCAAGAAAATCCTAACTGAAGTTTCCCTCTAGCCTAGCAGAGAGAATAATGAAGTGTGAGTTAGAATGTTTCCAGAATATGCTGGGTCAAAATGGGTTACCATCACCTTAATTTTATTTGTAAAAGGAATGCACAAGAATCAAACCACAGGAGGTTGTCCCTGGGCTCACCAGAACCATTAGCTTTTCAGTGGAATCAGGCAATGGCAATCATGCTCAGTCCCGTCCCAGTAAGACAACGTGGAAGAGGATAGGTAAGGGCTTTAGAAGTGTGATTACAGAGACTGTGGATTCGAGCTGGCTGTAACACAAGCAGGGGCCTCCATTCACATATGCTGGATACACCGAAATGTGAGTGAGTGTAATGCTGGACTTACTTTCTCTGCGGTTTTCACAGGAGCAGGTAAAATAGTGGCAAATATAAGGTGTAGTTTTTATGATGGGGGAAATATATAAATGATAGTGCATGAAGGAAGAAACCGAAGGGAAATTCAGCTCAGCGAACAAAGGGAATACTATTAACATCTTCATTAGACTTTTACCTCTGGACCTACCTCTTTTTGAAAGGATTCAAAGCCTGAAGGTACTCAGTTTTCAGTAGTGTACAAAGTTTTAGTTAATCGGACTTTTTCCTGTGCATATACCCTACAGAAATTGTTCTCTAAGAAGTGTTCTGAGGAAATGTGTTCTAATGCTCAGAGCAAAGCTCTGGAAGCTATTTCTAGCTGTGCACAATGACCTTCTGTTTGATCTTGGTTAATTCACTGAAATTTGTTAAGTGTTTTATATTCTAACAAAAGGGTATTATTTTTCCTGTATTTTTGTTCAATATCATTATTAATATCTACTCATTCCTCAGAGGAATTTTTAGTGCTCTGTTCATGTTTAATTTCTATAGTGATACCCTCAGCTGAAAGGAGTAATAGAAGTATAAATGCACTGTCTTCTAATTCTCAGACAGACAGTAATAATACCTCCAGACAAGACCAAGCAATTGAAGAGGTTTGATTTTCTGATGAGTAGTCTCTATTGTAATTCACATCTTCTGTATTTTTATTGTACACAAGTTTATAGTTGTAGGACTTGCATTCCTCAGAACAAAACTGCATTTAGTCACAGGAAAAGCACGACAAAAATTCAGGATGCTCAGTTATAACTAGGAAAGCTTTAGTAAGACAGTATCTTTAATGCTATTCTATGTAGCAGCAAGTTTTAAAAATCTAGATGCAGCATACAGAAGACACATGCAAATAATTCAGGAGATACCAGCAAAGTGCTAGTCTCAAAGCATTAGAATTGTTCTGTTAAACTTGCTGTTCGACAGCTATGAATTTCAATCCCAACACTCCTTGCAAACAGTTTCCAGTGAGTGTCTGTTATTAAATATGCCTTAAGGGTGGCAAAGCTTAGCATATGCTTTTTACTGGGAGCATAATGCAGTAGTAGCAATATGCACATAAGCAATAATGCAATGTTCATTTTGCATACGGAACCTAAATATTTTAGCAGTTGAGAATAACACAATATTGGGTAAGTAAGCTTCCTCCATAAAGGAGAAAATGGAGATTATATTCACCATCCCTTGTTGATAGTATTTCCTATGGTAATTGTTTCTTGCACACTTGATTCTTATCAAGATGACCAAGCTGAACCTAAGAAAGTTTCATCTCTTGGCTAACACATTCATGATTTTTTGCTTTACTTATTTAACTGAAGTTGTAACTGGGCTAACTGGAAAGCTGACCAAAGAGTTATCCAATTCTTTGTAAGACAGTTTATGGAATTTACATTAAGTTCTATCTTTTATAATAAAGAGAAACACTAAAGCTTAAGGGGATCTATTATGTATTATTTACAGATTTTGAGGTTTTCTGTGTAACTTCCTTCTCTGGACTTTGCAAATTTTCAGTACTATATATAATATACTTCCAAGAGTGATCCCTTAATTTATAAACATAACTGACAGATTACTTACTGTTTTCTTCTGCATTCAGTTGCTCTATCTATTCTGAACTCAGGTAAACTAATGAATCCTTCTGCTTTTTCATCCTATCAAAAGAGAAGAGAAAGTGATGGTGAAGAACAACACAGAGTTAAAGAAGAGAGAAGTGAGCAGTAGCCATTTGGGTCTTAAACTAAGAACAACCATCCAATCAACTGAAATACTGAACATAGGTTCCCCATAATGTTTTTGCTTAAAAAAAAATTAAAAAAAATAAAAATATTTACTTCATCATACAATGTCATTAACTTTTATGAAGTAACTAAACTGACAGTTTCTTAAAGGAGCTGCAGCCATCCTAATTGCCCTTTGCTGAAGATTACAAAAAACCTTTCAGCACCAAATACAGCACCTAAAATAGCATTCAGGACCAACAACTACAGAGAAGAATTGTCAGTTTCTTCAGCATATAGTCTATATTTTAAAACTGTTTTGTGGATGCCTCCTTTTAAAGTCACAATTGCGCAGACCATCTGCCCTGCTTATAATAATTGAGGACGTTCCTACAGTGAGCTCACCAGTGATTAAATGGAAAAGTAATAACTGGAAAGTATCTCTTGTCACTTTTTGCTTCTTTTGAAGTAATTTACCAGGAAAAGCAAGGAGACATATTAACACCAGTCAGATTTTTGAAAAGTATTAGCAAGTGTACTATGAATTATGGCTTGGCTGTAAACAACAGACTGAAAATCAGTGGGACACATAATGACTACCACCTTGCATGTAACAATGTCAGACAAACAAAATGTACAACACAAAACCTGAAGGCCTTTATCATCCACAGCCTGAAACCATACTGTTTTGAGCTGACAAGAAAATAATAAAACTGAGGATAATTATGCTAGTGAAACTGTCCTCTTGAAGAAAATGGAAAATATGTTCTAAAATATCAGCAATCAAAGCAGGCTGTACAGACAGTTTAGATCAGGCACTGAGGCTCAATGCATACAAATGGAAGAATAGCAGTCTAACGATTTTTGGCTTCTCCCCTCCATTATTTTTTCCTACATATATGCAGATTGCACAAGCGTAGGCCCAGTAGTTTTCAATAACATTTCGCTAAGAACAGCGTTTTACATGAGAAACTGCAAACTCCAGACTAATTCAGCAAAAAGCAAAAGGAACATCTATATAAGAATAACTTTCAGATAAAGACATCTACAAATTCAGATTTTCACATCTGCTTCACATAATGCTTAACTAACACGAATGGTTACACTGTATACATCCCCACATACAACTGAAACTAAGGAGAGCTGCATGTGAACACTGTGTTAGTCCAAATAAATAGTATCTGTGGAAAAGTATTAACTACTGATGTATGCATTTCTTTAAGAGTGCCATGAACATCTGCTATTTTATTAAGCTTGGACGTGGACTTTGGAGACTTTAAAAAATAATTTCAGTTGAAATATTTCCAGCTAGAGCAACCCGGACCTGGCAATTAAAGTGGCAGTTCACTAACATATCCTACCATGTAGTAAAAATAGACTTTATTCAGAAGAATTATAAAGCTTAAGGTTTAATTTTGGCTTTCTTCAAACATAGAGTATACTTACATTCTGGTTTGTGTACCAGTATAAGGATGAATCCTTCAGAATAAACCAGTACTTCTTCCATTTCTGTGTGAAATAACCTTTGGCATCCTTCTTCTTCCATAGCCAGCCTTCACAATCTCCATGCCCCAGGTCTTTGCAGGAAATTCGTCTTCTGCTCCCACTTGTTAGAGAGCTCCCTGGGAATGCGACAATAATGTGAGACATCTCACTGAATGAAAGAATGAAAGAACTATTCTTCTCAATATAAACACACTACTAATTTTTAACGGTGATTCGATTTGAAATCCTTCAAGCCAAATCCTCTCCAGTTTCAGGGAGAGGAGATTGAATGAACAGTTTCCAAATTCAACAATGGTCTGAAATTCTGTTTCCAGCATGAATACAAAATAAAAAGGGCCTGGTTTAGGTAGTGCTTTATTTAATCTGTAGAGGGTTCATTGCTCTTACGGCTGCATTTTTATCTGATTAAGATGGGCATCATCATTCCAAAGGAAAACCGTATTCCTTTAGCCCTCAATCTGAAACTCAGAGTATGACATAATCTGTCTACAGATGTAAACACTACCTATTCTGTATACCTTCTGTTACTACTTTTAGCAATAGAAGGCCTGTCAAACTCTGGGAATTTTTTAACTCAATTTTTATAGTCAATATTTATAGTCAATAAAAAAGAAAGATCATCCACTTCCATAAAAATGCACATGCTTACATTTCTTCTATCCTGAATTTAACTGCACTACAATATTTTAATGTTACTGCATCCTGTTTAAAGGCACAGCACCAGGGAAAGGTTTTGTTGTTGTTGTTTTTTCAATACATCTTAATTGAAAGGCTTAAAATTTTAGTATACCTTGTAAATACCAATAAGAACAAATTTTTTCTTAATTATGTATAATTTTTCCTGAAAAAGACACTGTAGCAAATTTCCTTAAAATATTAGACAATTTTCTGTGAAAAAACAAATTTATATTGCTACAAGAATTATATTTGTCCTATAGCGGTGAAACAGTGAAGAAATTTAGGTAACATCAAAACACCATCCTTTGCTCTGCAACTTTCCACAACCAAGTTCTTAACATTTTGCTCTTTTTAGAGTAAGATACTGTGCTGTGTCCTGGTCAGGTTTATAAGTATTAAAAACGTATAGTACAATAAAAGGAAAATTTTCATAGAAAGGAGACTAAACCAAGAAACAGACTAAAAAGAGCTCGCTGGTCATGTACTTTCAGAAGAGTTTATTATGCTGTAACTATTTTTCATAAGTTCATTGTTTTAACAGTCTCAAAGAGGCCATGAATAGATAAAGAAAGAGAGCAGAAAGAAATGGCAAAATATACAGGTATTACCTTTCTTCTACTTAAGTCAGAGGAAATTTTACCACTGATTCTAGCCATATTATACCTTATAACACATTTATGTGATATTTTAATTTGGTATTTTACTTTGGTGTTTACTAACAAATTTAGAAATATTTGAATTAAGTTGAACTTTGGCATTTGATCCAGATTACTTATTATCATAGAGGAAGTCTCATTTTGTAGTTTCAAAATGTTAACTCAAGTAAGTTACCTTTTGACCATTTTCTGCTTTTTACCCTGAGGGAGGCGTAATGGAATGACTGTAAGGAAAAAAAACAATTATGAAAAAACAATGCAGGTAATAGTAGTAACATGAAACAGCTGGCATTCACTACCATCTCCATGGTTATCTTAGGATCAGTTATCATAGGATCTCATATTTGTCATTTTTCTCTTCCTACTGTTATGAACATCATAAAGAAAGCAACACAGTCCTAAATCTGCAAATTAAAATCCCGTTTTTCTTTTCAGTTATTAATTACAATAGCGATCAAATCATTAAGGATTCTTTGCATGAACGGTTATGCAGTAGTTTGAAAATGAAGGCTATAAACTCATATGAGTGACCTAATAAAATGAACAATACTTGGAAGTTTGTCGTAAGTATACATGAGATGATAGTTATACAAATATTCATTCAGAAAGAAATATCCATCACAAATATTATACAGTTAATGTATAAAGTCACGTGTTCAATTACATGTTGAAGTCACATGCTTTAATTGTTTCCAACCATAGGAAACAATTAAGTTTGTTAGGTTGGTAGGTTGACAGAATAACTCTGCGGAGAAAAAAAATAAATTCTTTCTTTTGTGGCCACATTATAAAATCATTACAGATTCTTAAGAAAAACCTAAAAGCATCTCATTATTTAGACCTTTTAAAAACAGGGATACTACTCAAAAGATGGTAAGGATTTACCTCAAACATGTAAATGGTAAGTGAAAAATTACAGGTCAACATGACGAAGTAGCTGCTTGATTGTTAACTGATGCTGCCATTACCAGTAGAAAAAACAGCAGACATTCACAGCGTGATAAACCAGCAGATCCAGGCACAGGGTAGCATAGAAAGGGCCATCTTTTTAATTTTTTTGATTTTTCCTTTGTGACAGAAAACAGTCAGCTCAGTAGAGGGCCTAGAAGAAGGGCGCCTCAGTCACTGACGGGGATATCTCCATGCTACCTTAACTGGTGGTATGACTACAGATAATTACCTTTTCCCAGAGATCATCTGACTGCTTACCCTACCTTAGGGCAGCTCCTCAGCATGCGGTCAAAAAGCAAACACATGGCTCAAAAGTCCTTATCAACAACTGTGGTACAATGTTAAATAAGTGTTTAAATGTCACAATATTAAAATTTAAGATAACCGAGGATTATAATTAAAATAAAAAATTATTTAAATTAATATTTAAGATAATGAAGGATTACAGCTTAAGCACTATAGAAAAGCAACAGCTGAAAACAGGACTCCAACTATGTGAGAGGCAAAGTTTTATTTTAAATAAAAGTGGAGGAGGGGAGAGGAATTTTGCACATGCACAGACCTATTTGTAACCCTTCTGCAATTTAGCCAGTGTACAGCGTTGAACAGCATGAACATTTTCTAGTGACCTGCAGAAATCAGCACTTCTTGACTCCTGAGAGCACTGACTTGAACACCAGCTTTCTGTGTTCTGTTTATCTCAGACTGCTCTCCCAGTCAGTTGCAGTATACGAATGCTTCACAAAAATATTGTAATTCTGACAGGTGACAAGCTCTGTAAGTGTATGTGCATTGTATCACCATAAGACAGTACATATTTTCCATTTAACTTGATAGCTGCAAATTTATCTCTTTGTTTTGAGCACTAGAGAAGACAAAGATTAATGCTTGCTCCTGTGCTATAGGAAATGTAGCAAAAAAGTCAGAAAATGAAACCCCAAAAGTAAGTCTGTGAGAAAGTATTAAAGATGCACAGCAACACTGGGTTTTTTTATCGATGTACTGCAAGCCACAGCAGCAGTATTGGTCAGTCGTCTCGTGCCAACTGTGGTGACTGTGATTGAAACAATCTGTTCAATGTTCCTCTTTCTGCATAAAAATGCATTAGGACAGAGCAGGTATCTGTTTCTGAAAAAGAGATCACCAAATTTGTCCACAATTTAGGCTAAAAAAATAGAGTGATGGAATAAAACCCTATAACTAAATTACAGTTTTCACATGTGATGAAATGTAAAGAGCTGCAGGAAAAAGGGAACAACTGGAGGATATACACATTAGGATACTCATCAGAAACAGGTATGCCTCATTTAATATAAAAGTTTTAAAAATAATGAAAATACAAGCACAACAAATCAAGGAGAGCTGAAAATATTAGCTCTTCTGAAAACATAAGTTAATTAGTCTTACTGTGTTTTGTTTATGCACACATACAATGTATTCAAAGCAAGAAAACTAGAGAAAGCGAAAGGTTTGTGATACCTTGGGAATCAGTACTTAATTAGCACTGCTAACTTACAAAATTCAAGCTTCATATTTTGAGAGATAAAGAAACTACTATATAATTAACTTTGTGGTAAACACTGTAAGAAAACAGTCAGAACTTGCAACTTCAAAATGACTCAGAGTTGCTATGGGAAACAGACAGATGATGTGAGAACATACTGTGGTTGTCAGCATTTAAAGTCCCATCTCAAAACCACAACACAAAGTAGGATGTTAGACAAAATGCACGCCCTCCCAGCCCTACCCAAAAAGAAGCACACCATGAAAAAAAAAACCCCAAAGAAAGATAGAATTGAATCCGTGCTACATGAAGCTAAATTAATGAGCCCTCAACATAATCACAGTGTAGTAGTAGGAGTGCTGTCATAGAATCACCAAATGAAGTTATGCTATGTTTAAAAAATGCCCTGGAGACTAGAGATTCAGTTACCTGTCAGGAGGAAGGGAACCAAGCCTATTAATGCAAAACTGGTTGCATGTACCTCTACTATTTTGAACCTTAGGAGTTTTTAAGGAAAAACATTAACAAATTCCAAACACAGGCATCAGTGCCTTCGCTAGCAAAGTACCCAAATCATAGGGCACATAGTGCTGATTTCCTCAGATTATGTGTATTAGATTATTTGCAGTTCCAGGATCCCAGGGAACAGCCACAGGTCGAAGTGTTTCCCAGTGGCGGCAGCAGGCAAGGTAGGGATTGGCAGACAGGGGCTGCGTACCAGTATACACAACTGCAGGTTTTCACAAACTGCAGAAAATTTAGTCATACATCTTCCGCTGTTGTCACTGGTCTTTAGCCTCACTTTGTAAATATTTCGGAGGCAGAATGACACCTGGCAACTTTCAAAAGTTATTTAGCACCTACTTAGTGAAAAAAGTGTTAAGTCAGAATGAAGAAACAGGGATTCTATAAATGAAGGTTCTGTTGTTTGTCCTTTGCATGAAATATTTCCAAAATACTAAATAATATAAGAATGTCTAGATCTTTTCAATCTAAGACCTTCAAAATTGGTACCACAAAAATCTTGAAAATCTTAGTCCCATATCTCCCTGTCATAGGATTCATACATTTAAATATTTTAAGAGTCTTAAAAATTTTCTTTACCTTCAGGGCAACCATCCCTCCAGAGGTCCATTCCAACCTAGACATTTTCTATGATTCTTCTCCTAAAACTTGTACATACTTTAGAATAAATACTAAGGTTCCTACTAAACTTAACCAAAAGTACAGCATACACATTGACCTGCTGTGGTTGGAGCAGCCAGTTTTCTGAAAATGGAAATTATTCCTAGCTTTTTATTTTCAGATGTTTCATAATATAGACAAATTTCAAGGTTTGTGATATCTTAAGTATCTTTTAAAAATATGACAATTAATTGAACTGTTGGGAATTTTTTGGTTTTTTAAAGTCCATTTATAAATCATTACCTTCCTCATGGATGTGCTTCCTTGATGGTCAATGGCAGAACTTGCATACCTAGGACAGAGAGGAAGATAGATATCAAAAAACTGCAGGAAAAAAATTAAAGCTGAGTAAGTAGTGCATATACACTCAGAATCTATGCATTTCCAAATGTATGCTTATGGAAGTAATCATGTATCAAAGTTATTTAAAATACAGCACTGAAAACAGGAGGCCCTTTGGAAATTTAACCATTGTTTTCAATGAACAGTGCTAATGTTACTAAGAAACACAAACCCATTCTTAATATTCTGACTTAAGAACACATAAATCATCTGAGAATATCTGGTTCTGATTCAATCACTGGCCTAAAAATACGCAACGCTGATCAGCGAATATTCAAAAGCAACCAACACAATTCCTCCCTCCTAGCGACCATAGTCTTAGAACATATAAATCATTGGTTCTTTGTTGCAGGGCTAACTCTTATTTCTGCATTACTTTCAGCATCAACATTTAATGCAGGTATAGTGGATTCCTAGTGTCCAGATTAAAATGGGAAAGAAGTAGTATTTTTAAACAGAAAAAAGGTAGAAGTACAAATAAATAATTTAGCAATTTTGTTTTAAGAGTAATTTGCATTTTAAAATGTAACAGCTTACAGATATGTATTTGAACTGATATTCTGACCTTTAGGGAAGATTCATACATGTTCCATATTTTGCGAAGTTGGTTCTTTCCCATGTCATTACAGAATCAAATCAAGGATAACCCAAATTGTTTAGTCTGTGTCTTCCTTTGAATTACTTTTTGGGTATCTTAACTTTAGCAATATGTAAGCACATGTATAAACACTCAGACATTAATAAGTATGTAACTATCAGGCCAAATTTGACATGACCGTCAGATATGTTTGCCAGGTACAGAGAAAGTCTAATATCTTCTTTTGTTCTGTTCTTTCCCCAGCACCTCCTCTTTCATATTCTGGAACAGCTATTTAGCATTTAACTAGAAACGTCAGATCATCAGAAAAACTGTAATATTCTTGCAGTACTGATATCCTAACAGTAACTTCTTGGCAATCCTGATGTAAAGAATGGAAACTCTTAGCAACAAAATGAACACCAAGTAAACCTTCCCAAAGTAACTGTGATGTATACTCCAACTGTGGCTAATGTTTAGTCATTATGCTTTTTAACATCAATATCCCTGCACTAGAGGAACTGGTATACTGGTTAGTTCTCAGAAAGGCTATTGCAGAGAGCTCCTTTAAGTTCTAAATCCCTGGAGAAGGTCCAGGCAAAATTTCACTTTTCTGAAGATGTGTGATTAGTGTCCTGACACAATTACTGCAAAACTTTTTAGGTTAGAAAGGAAAAAGTCTGAGACGGTCCCTGTTCAGTAGGCCTGTTCATGAATTTTTCGCTTATTAAGGGGACATTTTCTGCATACCTTTCTCATATAAATACTATGCATAAAATAATTTGTCTCTACATAGTTAGTAACAGTTGTATTCCTAAATCCTTTTGAAACACGAAAATAGTGGAGGCTGTTAGGTAGGTACAGGCATAGTAGTGGTCCTCCAAAATTTTTAATAGTGTACAGTTCTGATTCCTTAGCATCAAAGAGGACAGAGGGAAACTGAAAAGAAACTCATCTAACCCTCTCTCAAGGCAACTGAGGGCAATGCTGTGGAGGTTTATGAACTCAAGAGTGTTCTGAAGAGAGGAAAGAGAATAAATATTCAATGTCTTCTTCAATAAAGGGGCTATATAAGTTATATAAAATTAGCAGTTAGCTGCTTTTGGTTTGAACCTTCATTCATTAAAACACAATTAAAATTTTTGGTATTCACAGTATCCTGCAGCAAAGAGTTCCACAACATTTTGCTAGAGGATGCCATGGATACCAAAAATTTACACAGACTTTAAAATGCAAAAATACTATCTATGGTGTTTCTGAGCTTTCTCCTGGAGTTCTCTAAAGGCTAGAGAACAAAGCAGGGAAGCATCACCAGAGGCCTTTTCTTATACAGTTACAAACAGTATTAGCCCTTGATGGAAACAGGACACTGAATCAGGGTCAACTTTTTCTGATCTAGCACAGAAATTCTTAGACACTCAATTTCCCCTCAGGTTTCCAAAAAGTAAGAAAAAGGAGAAGTGGGAAAACCTTAAAAATGTGAATACTCTTGCATATGTCGTATAAATAGAAAAGGAGTGCAAGAATGGAAAGGAATTCAGGGGGAAAATTAAAGAGGAATAAAAGGATAGTGGACATTTTTAACATATTCCCCAATTCTGTTGGTCATAATAATATGTCTTAAGTCAGCAAGACAGGAAGTGGCATTTTCTCATTTGATGATTTCCACTGCTATGAGAAATCAAATTTACGAGGAGAAACAACTACTGCATTGTCAGTTAAAAGCATCTATCAGTCCTGAGTGAAAGGAAATTTCCAGACTGCAGTGAAAAGATGAGATGCATAACATTAAAATTAAAATCATAAAAGTTAATAGGCAAGACTTAGAAGTTCTGAGCTGTCTGTAGATCACAAGGATTGAAAGAAACAACTGAAAAACAAAAAAAGTTTGGCTTACAGCATTTGGTAAAGGAATGGACAGACGCCCAAACTGCTGCAAGGCAGATTTTGTCATTAATGCTCCACTTCTGTCTGCCCATGAGAATGCCATAAATGCACTTCAATCCTGCTGGGCATTTCCCCCCTGATTTCTGGTCTGTTTCTTTAATCAAGGCTTTGACCCATCTGGAAAGTGTCAGTTTCAATGCTTCCATTCTTCCTCTCAGCCAATATACAATATGAATAATACATCTGTGTTTTTATTTAAAAAGTCCTTAGTCAAGTTTTATTTGCTCCCATGCAAACACAATAATGCATCTCCTTACACTAATCAGACTCTTACCAGCAAAAGTGTTGTAAAGTTATAGAAGCAGTCTGCAATCAAGCTTTTGAAAGCTCTTCAAAAGTTGGCATCTTATGAAAAGTCAGGAATAGGTGTTCTAATGTACAATTAGCTTAATTTTTTTTATTTGGGAACAGTTTTCAACAGTCTGCAGGAGTTTTATTGTTTGTTTGTTTGGTGGGTTTGTTTTTTAAAGATTTTATGTCTATCAAATACTCCTCCCTGAATCTAATTATTCCTCAGATATTCAGATCTACAGATGACAGAAGAAGAAATACTGATCTCTTCTTCTCTTTAGACAAGTAAATTATCTGTGTGAAAGTGACGGAACCAATTAATTTAGACACAGAGGAACCTTAGCATGTTGTCTCTTCTGGTTGAAATAATCTGTATCATATTTGGTTGAGTTATTCCTCACCTTTCTTTTTAGGAAAACAGTTGTTACAGAAGTGAAAGGGAAAAGAATGAGGGGAGGGGGGCAGGGCAGGAGAGGCACGTGCAGTGATACGGTTATAATGGCCTGGACCAATATTTCTCAAATCAATTAAAACAGTTGATCATCTACTAAACGCTTGTTTTCTTGTTCATGTATAATACTGTTTTTGTAACAAACTGCAGAACCCACAAAAAGGAGGACCAATCACTTAGGAGTAACTTATACCAATTTAAAAAAACAATAACAAATCAAACAATTATTTCAGGACTTTTGCAGAAACATTCATTGCATATTATGACAAAGAAAGGCAAAATACTAAGCAAATAACTGCAATACTTTAAATTAAATTTAATTTTGTAATAAAGCTCATTCTAAAATACTTATTCTATCATACAACTTTACTCAAATGGATTTTTGAGGTATTCCTATTTGACAGAAATGTAAAGGGCTTTAGCAATGTCTATTGTGAATTCTGATATGCTCTGCTTAGCTATGTGTATCATATATTGGATTTTCTATGGATAAAAAGGTTGCCTCCCTCCTTATCCATTCTGCAGAACTTTGACTAAATTATATGTTGTAAGCAAACAGAGAATTAGAGAAATACAGGTACTAAGAAGCAAGCACAGATCAAGGTTAAATACAATCTAACTCTAGTCTCAGTACTAGATGCATATTGACTCAGTATTCAGTCAGAATGATGATGCTGAACTTAGAGCTAAAGTAGAAAGGTTGACAAGAATGAGCTAAAAAAAGATGGAAATGACTTTGACCTAGGTGGAAGCAAAACACTGAGATTTTAAAGGACTCGAGTAAGTGTGGTAACTTCCAACTCGCATCTTAAAGGACATGCAAATGAAGTGCAAGGCTAGTGATAAGATTTGTAATCAGGATTTAAAATGAGGAACAGTGTTGTATGATTAGAAAATAGCAATAAAGAAGCTCTAGAAAACAAATTAGAATGGAAAAATCTAGAAGTATGGAGGGCAGCAGAAGTACTATATTCCAGTTTAATGTATTTGATAAAAGCTGTAAGAATCAGAATGTAAAGACATACCTGCTAAAAGATTTCTAACAAATGCTGAGAATTGTCACCTACCAAATACTGAATATGTGAAATCAATAACGTAGCTGCACTCATCTCTGCAGTTTTGCTATCAGAGCAGTTATATCCATTTAAGAGCATCACCAGAACTCTGAGTATCCTGCACTTTCTGTTCATACAAAAATTCCTTTTATAGTGAACAGAAGTGACTTGCTATTTCTTCACAAAGCAAATATCACTAAGCAAGTGCAACTGTGAGTACCACCCCCATGTTGATACTCATTCCTCTTTTCCTTTTGAGGTACATGTTTCATTTTCTGCCATAGAAAGATAACAACACATCTTTAATTGTCCCATAAACTCTAGTAAGGAATGGCATTTTAGCTTGTAAAATTTATAGAACATCTACTGAAAATGAGGACTGATTTAAACCAGCTGCATACAAATTAAGCATCCTTTCATCACATAAGCAATGCTCAGAAAGAAGGCAAAATAAAAGAGCTCTTACACGTTATTAGTGCTTTTAATTATAACATTCCAATTCTCTATTACCTTCAGGGTCATTAAATCCATCACTAAATGAAAGTTATAACTGTATCAGAACAAACTGATGTAACTTATTAGATTGCTATCATTTTGGCTTCTCCACAGGTGACAGGATACAAACAATAAATCCCAATGAATGAATCAAGTCTAGAAACAAGAATAATTACTTTGTGTGTTAATTACCTTTCACCTCATCTTTGGTACCTGTAATAGTTATAACCTATATTGTTGACTTTTTTTAAGCTCCTACTCTGGCAGTAATGGATAGGATTAAAAACTAGAAGTAATATAAAATGATTCTAATTACAACAAACTGCTAATATATATTTACCATTGATTAAACAATTTTAGACACTAATCTTTCTTTGAATTGTATTTTTTTATTCGACCAGAGCAATCCAAGCTTATCATCTGACTATTCAAATTTGCAATAATTTTTTAATCTATGAGAGTTTCCAGTAGGTAAAAAAAGACAACTATTTGCCAGAATTTACTCCTGGAACAGAGATAACTCGGTATAAATTACCGGGTAGTGTATTTCATGTTCTGTCATGGTACAAAATGCTCTGAGCATTCTGATTGGGGACCTATGTGGAATGGCTAAGTTGATGCATAGTCCATAAGCAGGCTATTTTGAGAGCTTTTCTTCCTAGTCCTTTGCAGGATGGCCCATTTCATAACGTTACATAAATGTAGGAGCTCAAGTACACAGCACAGATGATCAAGAGAGAATTTCAAAGCTGTTGGTTAAACATTATGGACAACAGTGAAGCCTGCATTTGAAAATATACTTAGTCCCTGCTGCCACCTGGATACTTAGAAGCATATGGTGATTCCAAGCACAGAGAGCATGAGTAACAACTCTACTGATCCACAGCAGCTAAGAACAACTAGAAAATGGCACCTATCATCCTGCTCTTTTTTACTTAGCTCATACTTGGAAGATGTAAATTTCTAGATGCAACGAGCATTCAAAGCTCTATTCAACCTTCACATCTCACAATCTGAATTACTTCAAGTGCACTGTGGTTGCAGCTCAGGGTCAAGGCCACCATAATTAACTTGAGAAAAAAAAATCAGCATATTAGAAAATACATTGGTGCAGGAAAGCATTGTAGGTACAATGGGAAATTTCCTTATGGCTGGAACATATGAACACATATGTAGCAATTTGGATTTATCTATGTGGTCACAGGAATGCATTTTTAACCACCTTGCCTGGATTCATGATTTATATTTAGGTTATTAGAACCTCCATAGCTTATATAACGTATTCCTGTCACAACTAGTAAATTCTCGCTGCAAATTAATTATTGAGTATTTTGTAGTGAGATTTGAAATCCCTTCTCAGTCCCATGCTGGTTCAGCTACTGGCTCAGAACTATGCTATAGGCTATTACTTGATACTTCAAGTAACAGCCAGCTAGCTCAGATGCATCTGTACTGTTCTGCAGTCACTCTAATACAGGTGTATCTGTACATGCAAGGTTGACAAAGCAATGTCAAGACTAAAAGTTATTTTAAAAATATGTATCTCTTCTTACCTCTCCAGCATTAACCACAACTAAAAAAAATAATTTCCAAAGCATGCCACTGTGGACATGATTAAAACAATTCTTAAGCATTAGTATTTACAAAGACAAAACATGTCATGAAAAAGAACCTGAGCAGCATTTTCACATGGTAACTAAGTGCAAATACTCATAAAACTTGTTTATTCAGCTAGCAGTTGTGCAATGCATGGATGATACAATTCTTTTCTGCCTTCTCTTTCCCTTGCAGACCTCTGTGGTCAGCTAAGCAGAGTAAGATCTTCAAACCCACGGTCTCTGTAATAATGTCATGGTTACATTATGCACACATGTCTAGAATCCACAGATGTCAAGGTTTCCTATTACTAGAAAAAAAATTATCCTAAGGTAAAATGAAGATCAAAGAACACAGTGAATCCTGCTAACACATAGTCAGATGTTTGTTTGCAAAAAAGCTGCAGCAGCGACTACATGTTAGATACTCATCACCCCTTTTTCATCTGTGAAACAACAACAAACAGGGTAAAGTGCTTCCGGTAAAAAGGAAAACAAATTGGCTGCTTCTTCAGGAAGCATTTAATTTAGTTTGCCTTCCCAAAACCTCAGACCACTCACACATTCAGTGATTCCACCTCCAATTGCAGAGTGTAATTTTCTAAATCACAACACCAGCTCAGACATGGAGTCACAACTTGCCTGTCGCTGCCCTACTTTTCTAGCCACAAGACTGCTTTAAAAGTAGAGCTCAGGTTTTTCTGTATTATCTGTCAGATAGGGGCAGAGTTTAATGTGTGTATGGACAGTATCTTATAATGAGGGGTATGGGTGCTCTGCATGGATGGTGAAAAGTCCAGCCCTGTGCATCGTGCTGGGCCAAATATGTGACATAGATGTGCCAAAAGAGTTTGGAAGAAACCAGAGTTGTAATGCAGAGATACCTAGCTTTTATTCTGCTCAAGGCTAAAAAAAACCTGCTAGACTTGCTTTACATTCTGCTCATTTGATGAGTTTAAAAAGCTACATATTCATAGTAACATTCTGTAGTCTTGTATTTCTCACATAGCTGCTGTGTTTTCGGTATACATTCCCTGCAGTACATTCTACTATGTGCAAGAAACATCCTTCTTCTGGTTTGGGGCTTTTTTTCTTTTTTTAAACAAAGGATGCAATCATACCACAGAAACTTGATAGGCAACTGGGTTAAATATCTGAAATATTTTTATTTTGCTTTAAGCTGTTTAAATCACTTAAAAGAAGGTTATTAGGAGCAAGAAGATATAACTCTGACTCTTTTAAAATATTTTTCAACATATTGAAAAGATATAATATGGTCATGTTTTGGACCTGAAATTTAAAATGTGCAGGAGAAGAATTAGGAAAGGGAGAGTCATTCTATAAAAGAATATAAAATAGCCTTTTGCTAGAATATAAAAGAACAGCCTTTGCTAGAATATAAAAGAATAGCTTTTTGCTATGAAAGTTTGCCAAAATTTCATCAAGTCATATGTCCCTGGAAAATATCTCTTGGCAGATGTCCAGTAGAGACTTGTGTCCTGTCCACCAAGGATGTTCCATCTGGATTGTAATGTCCCTGCCAAACTGAGCATGTGCAATCCACTCAGAATAATTAGGCATGCTTTGCTCTATGAAGAACAAAATTCCTCTGCAACTCTTCCTTGTGGCTGCAAGAAACTGTGAGTGCAGAGAAGGAAGACAAAAAAGGGGTGAGAAGTACAACTTTTTTTTGGCAGGGGCCTGCAATTTCTTTCTGTTGCAGAAAGTCAGGTAGGAAGGACCTGAGGGAGGGAGCAACCATACTGGAATGAAGAAGGGTGAGAAAAGGGAGGGACAAAAAGAAAGGTGAAAGAAGCATGAGGGAAAAACAGGACAATAGCACCTGGCATGAAAAAGTTGGGATACTAAGTGAAAGCAGTAAAGACGTAAGATTTACAGAAAACAGTAAGATTTAAAACTTCAATACAAGTGGTAAGGGCAAAAGATGAAATCCAATTGTTACTTAAAATGAGACTGAGAATGACACACTTTTTCCCCCTGTGTAACCCCTGCCTTATACAAGATGGATACTGCTTTGACTCTGAATGGGAAGGAAATACTAAGCAGGACTATACTTAATTTATTGTAAAAATAAGAATCTACATTTAGCTGAGGTAATGGTTGATGAGGTAACAGACTACTACAATGGCGGCAATGGAGAGACAAGACTGTCTTTTTTATAAGGTGAAGTAGAAATTTATCCTAGAAAAAGTCTTTTGAACTCTATCTTTACCTCACTTTCATCGGTGATAACAGTGCTACTCAACTTAGTTGAATGCCATTTTAAACATGCACAGCACCCTACAACTGGGGAAACTTCAGTAAATTCTTACCATTGCAACTGCCTCTGAAATGAACTACGATGTTTAATACACATATAAAAAGGTAAAAATGCTGACAATCCTGAGAAATCAGGCACGAGGTGACTTGTGTTTGGTGATCAACAACTAATAGATTGTACCTCAGACTTCTAGCTGTAATGTAGTAGTATTTATACCATTGAAGAAAATCATCAATTGTAAATCCTTTAGATTGGTGAAAACACTCTAAATATAATTAATTATTTTATATTCAGTGCATGGTTTAGCTTCTTAAATAGGTCTAGGCCATATACAGGATGAAAAAAATGTATAAAATATTAATTATCTGTACGAACAGCTTCCAATTAAGCTTAATTATGATGTACTATGATACCCAGGCATCTGTTATTTCAAACTTATTCTTTTAATATGACTTATTGGATGCAACTAGAATATGAACATACTTCATCACATAAACTGCAAAGGAAAGAAAGACAAAATCACTATTTTATTCATCAGAATTAGTCGATTACATTCAAATGTAAGGGACAAACTGAAGTCCCCATTCTTAGTATTTATCAAACACAAGCCACAAATATAAACAGTAATTTTTTGTACAGACTGAATTAGCATGTAGATGTTCATTGAAAAATTCTGCCCGTTACCTCAAAAAATCATGCTAGACATGCATTATGCATTTCATCCTCAGAGTGATTCTGAAATACTAAATTTCAAAAGTAAAAAAAAGAAAGAAAAAAAGAAAGGAAAAAAGAAAAAAGAAAGGAAAAAAGAAGGAAAAAAAGAAAGGAAAAAAAAGGATGGGGGAAAACATCTACCACTTTGTAGTAGTGAATTCCCCGCCCCTCCAGTAATCTTTAATAAACATGCATCTGAAGTATTTTTTCAACCTTTGCAATCTATATTTATATTAGATGTTACCAAATGAAAGTTAGGACATTTACTAAATTATATTAATGCTAATATCACTAAACCCTGAAAATTTATTCCGCAAATATTGCAACTAAATTTCTAAAAGTAAAAAGTGAATATAATCCATAGATAGATTATGTATATATTTAAATACAGTATAACAGGAGTAATTACCTTTCAGTATCTCCACTGACTGTGTCCCCTGCTCTCTGTAGAAGAAAAACAAATAGTATTAAACACGACTAAAGACTATACTTCCTTGGTGCACTCAATATAGTGGTATCTGCAGCAAAAGAAGTCACAGAAGTAAACCACAGTAGTCATTCTGTAACTAAGGAAAAGGAAATGGAAAATTTATTTCAGTTTCTAACTAAATGTTATTTCACAATAAAGATCATGTTTAAAGCAACTTGCATCTGCACTTATAAAATAGTTTCAGCTGCTGTATAATTGTGATCAAAGCTCTTTAAAACAAGAAGGGAGCTAAAAATTTGTTAGAATGTCAATGTTTGCAAGAATGTTAGTATTTGAAAGGGAGTTTAAGTGTAAAGGACAAATATTACAATATAGAATACAGAATTTCAGAAGAATGAACTGTCATCAAAACTTTCTTTAATACCATTCTTACATAGCTTTACCTAACTTGATTTACAACACTGGTTATTCCTCTGAGGTTTGGAAATGAATATGTCTTTTAGTAGCAAGTGATTCAGGATTAAAAATAAAATCTTCAGACTGGTTTTTTTTTTACTTTAAACCAAGCTTTATGATGGAGAAGTTTTCCCACAGTTAAACAGTTTCTCATCTTAAAGTTACAAAAGTGTATGTTTTAAAATTAATGTGTATTTGTTTATAAGTGCAGAAATCTGCACTTGAAAAATCTTTGAGTATATGCTTTCTGAATAACTAAATAGGAAACAGATTATTTTTTGTAAGTATAATGTTTGTGTTTTAATATCACTACTTTAGGCATACAGTAATATATTTAATCGCATGTGACTTCAGAGAACAGCTACAAAACTGAAATGCCTGTTGCACATGTAAGACAGGAAGTCTGCTGGGTCTGTTTAACCACATGGGCTATAACATAGGTATATTCTAACAGTGTGCATTTCTAAGAAAACTTTAAAATGTTCAGGGGACGCATTTTGCTACCTCCTTCCTTCACGTATCCCCCTGGTGTATCCATATACAGGATCATTTATCATCTTTCACCATGCGATTTCTACTACAGGTAATAGATGATTTGCCACTTGAAGCAGGCAAAAAACCCTTAAGTGACCAAGTTACCCTGGTAATAACTAATAAGTTTGGAGGGGATTGATGATACCAGAGTAATGTTAAAATATCTCAGGAGTCTTGTTTATCACCTGCTTGCATGTAATAGGACTAGTTACCTAACCTAAGATCAGAAAGACAGTTTCCCTGCAGCAGGACCATGAAGATCTACACAACTACTTCTTCTTCTTTTCTCTTAAGCATTCCCGTTATCCAAAACATTCCTTGTATCCAAAGGAGAATCAACCTGCCGCAGGAACATGGTGAACATACAGTAAGATTATTAATGGCAAAGATTTATTTCCAAACTATCAAGCATATGAAGGTACTGACAGCCTATATAAAGTCAAAAGTGGATCACTAAATCAGTACATGAATTTTCATAATGGTCACTGTAATGATCATAGGGCTGAAAATTAAAGAATGGTAAGCACTATTCCTGATTTTGCAGCTAGTACATTCTACAACGTGTTAGTGTTTTGAATAAAACATTGCCACAGTTAACCCACACTCAAGCCAGAGACTACGTCATGGCAAAACTGTCTACAATACAACATAAATGACACACATTTAAAAGTTTTCACTTAAATAGGCTTTACTGTCTCTTAGCTTCCACAATAAATAGGATGCTACAAATTTTAAGAGTAACTTCATTTCCTCTTGTTGCTACATTAAATACTAACCTTCTATTGTTCTGGTAATTGATTCGGTTAAAATATTCTAGCAAATGTGAGCATCAAAGATGGTTACCATTCAAAGAAGAGAACTTACCTGATGAAAAGTAATGAAATGGTGCCCTTACACTTAAAAGCAGGGAGTTCTCCTACATACCTTGTTGAAACCAGGCACAAGGTAGGAGCTCCCTATCGAGTAATTGAGTACACAAAACTATAACAGGCTTTCTCGAGTGCTATAAACAACTTAATTCTCCTTAGAGTACACTGCAATCTAGCCTAAAAAACCCACAAAAATGAAAATATACCATCTAGAAATATTCATATTTTCTTGAAGCCGATTGTAAGAGATAACAGCATACATCTAAAGCAAAATATCTGTTTGAAGAGCTTCAGTAAAATGCTGCAAAAGAAATGTCAGATTTCTGCTGCTGCTAATGCACTATTAAATACCAATCTGATCATTCCTGAAAATACTGTGGACAGCCTAGTAAAATATTGTGTAGCCAACCGAGCAAAAGAACTTTGACAGCAGCACTACCCATGCTACTGTTATAAAAATAGAATTTATTCATACTAGAAGGCTCAAAGAATTTCTTCTCATATCCCTCTGCCTTCTAGTGTTACTAATTTTAGAAACTAAAAGTGGGAATAATAATTTAGTCAGTTTAAGCGTTTCCCATTCTATTTCTTAATTAGTAGAGGCCTTTCTTTTCCAAAACTGCTCCCAAAGTAAAAGCAAAGGATTTCCAAATCAGGGTTTATTCACTTTTTCTCCCAAATGGGACTCATCCCACACTCCCTTCCCTGACAAAGCTACAATAATCCTCCTTGTTCACACTGTGCCAGCCATCTTCTTTTCATCGCCTGTATTACAGATTTTCACTACCACTACACAACTACCCCAGTTACTTACTTCCTTCCAAAGAAACGCACAAAGAACCCCTATATCATGGGTGATCACCCTGGATCATGGTTCCAAGATTCCTTTTGATCAGATATATTCCATTAGTACAGCTGTAAACAATTGCTAGGATGTTGTGAACTTGCATATATTAGACTGAAAAAGACACTCTAGAGTGAAACGTGCTTCTGTTAATAAACCATGTTTTTCTAGAGGTCTTTCAACACCACTAATTTTTTGCATTAATGAGCACTAATTTTCAGATATTTAATAATCTAATCTAATTAACTAAAACATAGTCTGTAGTCGGGAAATTTTACAATGGTTCTATAATAGTGGGAAAAAGAAAAAATACGAGTTAACCATTTAACTACTCACAGATTATGTAAATTGTAACTGATTATTAGTTCACTGCAATTTAGAAAAGAGCAAAGAAGAATATCTGTATAAATACAGAGAGGGAGGAAAGAGTTGATATGAGTACTTGAAAGGTAGAAAACATATTTAAGACCTTTTAATCAATACTTAATTTATTAGAAACAAATCTCTGTTCCCGACCAACTCATTAATAACACACATATTATTACCAATATTTAAGTATGGACACTAGGGATTACTATAAACATACATATGTGTATGACCTTCTATTTGACTGAATTTTCATCCTCAAAGAAGATATCATTGGGGTACAATCTGGTTGCTAGCTTGAAATGCCAAACTTATAGAAGGATTTCTGATAGCATGTATGGAAAAAACCACACAGTAGCATTTCTATAAATGTGTATGTATAGCTATAATTAATTTCCCTGTGTAATTGTAATTACATGCACAAATACAATACTGACAATGATTTATAGGTGGTAGACTCCTATCTGCAATTTCAGCAACCTTACGTACAATTTTTCTGAGCAGTTGCTTCTTAACAGTTCCTGATATTTGGAAGACAAATTGCCTTACCCTAGTTCTCAAACTAAAACTTTACTTCATCTTAGTAAAAGGCCACTTTCATGACTAGTAGACGTGTGGGAGGCTCAGGAGGCACAAGTCTTGTCATGCTGTCACAGACTATAAAGCACAAATTCTGTGAAATTCAGGTCACTGGCACCTATCAGCCTTCTTTAGTCAGCTTCACATTTATGTAGCTCTAGGGATTTCAGCGGATCTATCTCTGACTTGCACAAGTAGAAATGAAAGGACTATAAGGCCCATACGGTCTAACAAGCACATCTGTTGATCCTTTCCCAAAGCAAATCCTGTAGAAACTTCTATTTACCTGAGATTTCTATAAATAACTGATTTTAAAAAAAAAATTGTTTCCTTGAACCAGGATTTCATCATGAAAAGAAATATTTTCTCCTAAGAAGTAAAGAAATCACATAAATCACAGAAAACAAAAGAACCTTGAGCTGCAGAGATAGTGTGAAAACATTCAGAAGTCATTGTTTACCTGTTTACTATTGGAAGAGACTAGAAGAGATGGTAATGAGATTAGACTAGTTTGATAATGAGCGGTACTGATCCCAATGGTCAAATGCAATATATTCATTCCACCTAGATATGTCAATTATTCAGATGCAAAAAAGATTCTCCTACCTTTATCATAAATACTGTTCTTCTATACTCAGATATTTAATTCCCTACAAAAATGATTTCTGCTTCCTTAACTCACATATTCATTTTCCTAAGCATCTCTCTACATTATGTTTGTTCAAAAGTGAATCAGTAGCCTTGTTGCCAGGGACTTTACTTATCTCTCTAGCTCAGTGAGCTGATGCTTAACCCATTGAATACACTTGCAAAATTATTATGCTCAGCTAAAAATGAAAGTAGCCTTTGAGGTTTTTCTTTCACTCACTCTTGTTGAGAGGAGAGATAATAGAGACAGGAAATAATCTCATGCAATCTACACCCATGTACAGTTCAGAAATACTCAATTTTTGCAGTGAAAAAACTCAAGATAACAGGTGAGAAAATTAACTAAAGACAGAAGAAAAGTATCCACTCAGGATTTTTAATTATGTGGTACATTATGAACATTATGTCAGCATATAGCAGGCAACAGAGAAAGCAGCAAAATTTTAACAGAATGGAAGTTCCATTTTTTGAAAAATGCTACATCCAAAAGAGAAACTACCCCAGATTATACATGAGGTTAAAAGAAGTATTCTAACAGAATATCTAAAGGAAGACTGCCCTGTGGCTAACAAAATTTATCTTATGTAGTAAAGCAAAAAATAGTCCAAAAGGACAAATCACAACAGTGGATAAACTGTATTTTATGTTGACCAAAGCTTACCTTTGTCCTCATCAATCCACTCTTTTAATTTAAGGGAAATTTAAGAAATTTAAGGGAGGTTTAATCTGAACATCAATGGTGTAAAAAATAAACAAACAAAAATATCCACAGACCCCCCCAAAAACACAACAAAAAAAGTTATATTCTTCAAAAACTAAGAATAAATACTGCATTCCAAAGGAATGGGTGATGTGGTTTTTGGTCAAAGAAAACCAGCATATTAACTTTTAGCTATATTTATGTTCTCTGAAACTCTTATGCTTTTCTGGAACAGACACCAGATATGATTTTGTCACAATAAACTAACTAGAACTACTGAGCTTTATGGAATGAGCAATCATTCCATATTGTATACTAACAATCTTAATTTCATACAAGATGTATAGCAACTAAAGTGGACACTCACTTGAAGTATCCACCAAATTTAAAGAATAGAATTTTATTTCATCACAGAAAAATTACAAGGTAGAATTTAATGCCATTTAATAAAACTCTGAAGTTTTACGGATTTCACATGAAAAACATAATGCAGTTCTTTCCTGAGGAAAAAAGCGTTCAGAGCCCTAATACAGTTGGAAATCCAATCACATGAAATTACGCTGTTAGAGATGGAATGTATTTCTAAGTGCAACTTTCCACTGTCACAAAGCACGAACATTTCTTGCCGAGAAGTTAAGAACAGCCGACATGCAGCCCAATATTCAGCAGTGATTTTGCTGCACAGGATTCCATGGGAAAGGTAAGGCAAGTGGAAGAAAGAGAGTCGCTGAAGTTGAAAGGATGTAGTGTAGCTCAAGAGGTTACACAGGTCAGGGAAAAAGACAGTCAATTCCTTCCCCTCCCTTTTTCTCACATTCCCCATTCCTCTAGGTACAGGCTACCTGTGACCCTGCCCTACACAGGACTGAACTTTTCTGTCATGCAATGCTTTCTCTCGTCCTCCAAAACCCCGGCCTCATTCTCTTGCTGGGGAAGGGAGGAAGCTTGCAGGACCAAGGCCTGAGCCAGCAAGTAGAGAGTAAGACTCAGAGAAGAGTCTTCAGAGTACTACAGCTGGCTTCCTGCATACTGATTCTTTTGTCAGCAACAGTAGGAGATAATATTTGTATTATAAGGAAGATGAGTTTGCATATTTGCATTTGGTGCATTCTTCTGGATGACAAATATTGCAATTATGGTAGCAATAATATCAGTTGTAGCTAATATTTATTAACAAATGCTGAATCATATCAATCCAAATGGCTGTTAAATTTATCTTTAGACTGCATGTACAAAATCAGAAATAAAATACTTTTCTTTGGTAGCCTGGAGAAATAATAAAAACAAGCCATAAATTCATTTGCTAAAATAAAACAATGCAGTAAATCTTAGCTCTGTTGTGACTTTCTGCAGTCAACGGACTCCAGAATGCTTTACATACGGCAATTTACACATGAAGATACAGTAGGTTAATGAATGCTTCATTTGCTAACTTTCATTGGTAGTTTGTAGTGGTTCATTTGAAGACTGCAGAATGACATAATTAAAATATGTTCTAATACAGCAAAATTACTTATGAAAACATTGTGTATGTTTGAATAAAAACAGCCTCATATTTGCTTTGCTGTACAGCTTCCTAATATAACTATCAATTTAAAGAGTTCAAAACAAACAGGGTAGCCTAAACATTTGGAAGCAAGCAGTAATACATAGCCTGTCTCATGGCTGAATTGCTGAAGCAGGTATCACAGGCCAGTACAAATACATCAGTCCTAACCACTGCAGCGTGTTCAATGCAAAATTCCAGGTCCTCTCCTGAAATACTGTGTGACTGGAGCCCAGGACAGGTCTACAACAAATAATGGAGAAGCTCATACCTCAGCTGAGCTTCACAATTGCTCTATAGAGACGGATGGACATATTATGCTTGGATCGAGATGTAGTATATTATTTCAGGAGCAAGCGCAACCATTTTTCTAAGTTGCTTCCAGATGTGAAAAGGTATATCTGAAACAAACATTGGTTTGTGCTGTGCAGATACATGAGCTAAATTTGGTCTAACTTAGAGAATCTATACACGGTTTTCACTTTGCATTATACACAGAGTATAAAGGGTACCAAAAGTTCAGATTCGATGGTAATTTCACTTCCTTAGTGCAGTGAAACTCATAGGCAAAACTTTTCAGCATATGACAGACCCTACTTATTCCATAAAGTTGCTCAGCACTAAAATCCAACAGAAATCCAACTGCCTTCTTGCTTTTCCTTACTGCAAATAGATGTTTTTTATAGACATCAAGAACAACCATAGTTCTAGACTAAGACTGTTTTAGGCCTTTTTTCCTGGATTCACGTTGATTATGAAGTTCTTGATTACTGAATGAATGTGGAAATCTAAAGACTGTTGACAATAATAGTAAAAAGGAATATTTCTTAACATTTTACTTCCCTTTATTTACCCTTGTACTGTAAAATGCCTTTTTCCTTTTGAACTGTTTATAGATTAATGAAGAGTCTACCGTTCAAGGCTGCACAGACTGTGAAGAAATGTATTAGTGGACATTGCTACTGAAGGATCCATCTTACAGTACTAGCTAGATACTTGTCAGATCAAACCTTCATGTGCATGCACTGTTATGATACAGTATAAATGCAAAGTAATCTTATCTTACAATCAATACAACTGGACAGAATCAGTTTGAAGCTACAGAAGCTAGAAAGGCTTATATTAGCTTCTCTGAGCAGCTAGATTCCACATAGTCATCCTCATAGTGATTTTCCAACATACCAGCAAGGTAGGGAAAGAAGGTTTTCCATATTACAGATACTTAAATAAAAAGCAAAGGTAGAATTTATTCAGCAGTTCAGAAAGGAAATAAAACTCTGAAGGAAGTAATTCTCATCCTTGACAGTTAAGACAGTTGTTTCTTCCTGCAAAACCAGGAAGGAAGAAATAAAATAGGAGCACTTTTCCTACAAAATTGGCAATAAAAGACTCCTCCTTCACTCATATGGAGCTGAATACATATGATTCTCCCAGTCTGTCTTAATTATTATACTTATCATAGTAGCACTCAGACTGCCTATCATGCAAAAAAAGTGTCTGGAACATCTGGTACATCCCAGCATGCATGCTTTACAGAAAAACCAGATCTGCATTGTGTTTGCATAGATTTTAGTTCTCAGCATGTACCATTAAACTTTATGTCATTTGTCAAGCTGCCTTCTGCAGCTCCAAGAACAGTTAAATAGCATTTACATCATTCTGTGCTAAAAGGCATGCACTACCAACTTCCTGTGATCAGCAGGAAGAAAATAAAAAACAAGTTAAGCAAGTTCTGTGAAACAATGACTAACCCTAAACTACTATAACACTTCAAATTATCTTTAAAGTAAAAAGTGGCTACTGCTGTAACATTCCCAATGACTACCCTAAACCAGCCATTATTTCTGTTTTACTATGTGGGGAATATTGAAATGAAATAATCCATCTTAAAATTCATTAAAAACTAAGTCTCTTCTACACACTGAATTCTAATTCACAAAAAATTTAGAAGATTCAATAGTTTATAATCTAATTTCTTAAGATATGATATTACAGAATAAAATATCCAATTACTTTGTAGATAATAGGGCCAGAACATTTATCGCTAAGTAAAACCAGATGAGAGATCATTATCTTACTTGAGAATTTAATGTAGTAACCAGCAAATTAAATTTCTGAGCTTCAGAAACTAGTGCAAATCTGAGGCAATAAAACCACGAAGTCGAACACCATGTGGATTTTCAGACTAGGTCTGGAATAAGAACTCCAATATTCCTTTTAGGCAGATGCTGGTTCCCATAGTGCAAAACGTAACTGAGCAGCAGAAAATGTACAGTTCACTAGAGTTTTTTAAAATCCTGAACATCAGTTTAAAGATGGAAAATGTTCTCTATTCAAGACTTTTTGTCTTTTGTTTTATGGGGACAAATGCAAAATGAAAAATTTCTCGTGTACATCTGGACTATTGTGCAGGAGTCCTACTTAAGTTAATTTTCTTCAGAATGAGCTCTGGTAATACAAAATAAAAACATATTCAGACTTTATTCTAGTAAACCCAGAGTCTATTCCAACAGTGTATTTCAGCAGTTCTATAATGGATATACTTTTGTGATATTTACATATGCCTCACTATTTAGGCTGAATCTGGTAAACAGTGTCACTTCAGAAGCAAAGCATTAGTAAACATAGGAAGTAATGTTCTAAGAAATACTCTATTGATTAACAATAACAGCCTTGTTAATTGTAATTGACTCTTCCTCAGATTCTGTGACATGCATCACAGAATTGCATATCAATTAAATTAGGGTTATAAATATATCCTGAAAGGGGTAGTGTTTCTTGACAGTAATATTTTACTGCAACATAGCTTTATGCATCACTTTATACCCTGGGCATACTGCCAATATTGCATTACCTAAATATCCACTTTATATAGTAACTCTGCATCCTCACAGCAACTTATGAAATCAGTCTAATTGTTTAATTTTAGGTTCCAAATCAACTTTCCTTCCAAAGCATTAATCTAGTGGTGAATCTATGCAATTACCAATTTTGTAAAACTTCTTACGTCTGTGTCTGGTAATTTAAACTACTGTTAAATAAGTGACTTTTTTTTTTTTTTTTTGGTATGTATTTATGCAAGCACTTAGAAAATAAAGCAATAGCTAACTGACACTGTGTATCTCAATTTCTCCTTCCATCATGCCATACTTGTTTGCTTACAAGACACTATCACCTTCCCTTTACCGAAGATGATTAAGATCCTATTTAACATTATCATCTCCATTTTCCAAAGCATTTATCTGGGTTGAAATTTTGATCTATATCCAAAAGTTGCTCTGGTCATGTGTTAAGTGTAGAGGAATTAATGGAAATCTGATTATAGCAGTTCTGCAGTATTGACTTCCATAAAAAACAAAATAAAACACCCCCCTCCCCCAAAAAACCCCAAACCAAAAAAAACTAAAGCAGTTTTGTCATCTGAAAGTACTGCCTCCAGACAGCTGAGAAAAAACAAAACACAGACTAGAAGAGCAAGGAGAAGGGAAGCAGACATCACACAATTTTTTTTTTTTAATACAAAAGTAGCAAAAGCTGTTTTATGGTGATTTGGTTAGGTAAAGTTCAGAAGTATCTTCTTTTGATTAACCTTAGTCTTGTTGTAGAATGAATTCTCAAAAGACTAAAATCTCATTATCCAATAAATAAATATATTAAAATGCTTATGAAAATCCTGGTAACACCTTTAGATATTAAGGAAATGAGATGTTCTACTTAAAACCTAAACTTCTATTTAGGAACACAACTATCTATTATTTTTCTTTTCCTTTTTGATATCTAAAAGCCATTAAATGTTCTTTGATATTTAACATTTTCATTCTGGGTAGTTATCTTTCAGGGTAGATATGCCAAACAATTTTTTGCTTCGTTTTTCAGAATTCTTTCAGTATTCAAAGTGGAAAGACATTGTTAATATGAATGATTCTGTACTGGCAAGAACCCACAAAACCTGTGTCAGCAACTCTTGTATATTTGTCAACTCAGTTTCTCTTGTATATTTATAAGGCAGGTGACTAAATGCCCAAGATATTCCGACTCCTATGACTATCTCCTAAAGGACTGCAAAGGTCTGTCTCTAATGTTGTTCAGAAAATTTATGGTGATAAAAGAATTTATACCACTCTGTCAGTCCATAAATAATCATTTTACATGTGTGCTCCTCTGTAATTACTGGACATTATAATAGAGTTTATGAAACAGGTACTGCACTGACTTTTTTGGGTAAACCAACCACTACATGTAATGTTATCTCCTCCCATGATACCACCCTTTTTCCAGTTTCCTGCATTTCCTTCAGAGCCTTTACAGTTGACATATTATGTCATTAGGTTATTTTTTCATATTTATTGTGTTATCATACAATATCATATTACTAATTTATCATGTCTGTTTCAAATAGCTGCATTTCTTCTAATACACAATGAAAGCCACAGAATGAAGAACTGCTCCTAGTCACTGTGACTTACAAACAGAAAGCAGCTGACAAAAAGAATTTAAAACTGTGTATTATTGCAGACATTTAAGATAAAATAATATTTCTATAATGTGTAACTGGTTGTTTTTCTGTATAAAGTGATTTGCAAACTGCTATTCAGAACACAAAGCTCATATGACGGTATGGAAATCATGCAAGATAATACGTCTTCAGTTCTGAAATCACAGTGAATATGTGGCACAGTACTCTTCAAGAGAAATGCCACTTTTATTTTTAAAAGAGTATCCACTTCAGGACTGTTGAGTTCTGACTACTTTGGTGAGAGTTGTACATTGCCCAACATCTGCCTCCTTATACTTTCCCCTGAAGGGTATGACTTTTGTCATACCTTTTGCTAGGGTAGAAGGGCAATAGATCTGATTCAATCCGGTGATTTCTTAACAAACTCCAAGCATTAAATTCTGGTTTAACTGAACTAAACAGCAACTTTTATCTCAACTTTGCCAGGAAATTTATTTTGCCTTGGAACTTTAAACGGAAGTTGCCTTGATGATCAAAAATAAATCATGTGACAACAGGCCTGACTCTGGGAACTTAACAAATGACTACCATTATTTAAAGGGTGCAACTAGCATCTTACCCCATATGACCCATTTCCCTTTCTTCAGAAGTCAGGTGAGTCAACAGACAATAATCACGCTTCCAAAAAGAAATCTACTAAACCCAATTGATTCATCTACCAAGTTATGAAATATTGTTCAGTTTTTTGCAGACTTGCATAATAATTTTCTCATTCTTCCTAGTAAACTAGCTACTGCTTTTTGCTCTGGATTTGAAATCCTTTTCTTTGACTTTGTGATCCTGATGATCTCTCTACGACTTTATGGACAGAATAAACATATCCTGATAGACAATCACATGACTTGATTTATAATCTACTTGACTTTCTCTGAAGCTGGGGAAAAAGGCCTTCCACCTTTTCCAAACATACTAACTTCAAGTGGCATAGGAAAGGGAAACTTAAATTTCCTGAAGACAGAAGAAAAGTATCTGATCTTCAGACTATCAAATGCTGACAGCTTGCGGCAACAGAGATGAATCAATGGCTATATTTCACCCCTGAGGTGAACCTTCTCAGACTTGATGCAAATACAGTCATCTCCCAAGATTTTGCTCAGAGAAAGAAACACCAGGTAGAAGCCCTAAATGCAAAAAAAGTCCAAAGAAACTTGCTACAAGTCCTGCTTTTTCACTTAGGTCTTTCTAAGAGGAAATTCACCATGATTAGAAAATAAATACACCTTTGAAAACTTCCATACCAAATGTGGGGAGGAAATAGGCTTTTTCTTCAGTAAAAAACTGCCCTGAAGATACTGAGGTTTGAGTACAAAATACTCTGAAGCTACTATTCTGTCATGAGAATGGAGCAGTCTGCTCCCAAACGGTAGGACCATGAGTAAAATCTAAGAATGCCTCTATAAAAGGCAATATTACACATGCAAAGCATGAACAGTGAGGACTGATCTCTAAAAGGGTGTTGATTATTTCAGGACATCTGAATCAGTACAGTGAAATTCTGCACAAGCCAACAGTCATGAGAACCTAGTGCTTTTTTGTGGTGGCTATAAGAACTGGCTGGTCATTCATCCAATGAATTATATCGTCTCCATAGTTTTTAGTCCAAAATATTTCCTCTATTATCAGTACCAAAAATTCACATTACTAGACTGTGGCCATGATACTGCAATTTAAATAAACAGTAACTCCATTAGGCTTGTCTATTTTTACAAGACATAACAATTGGAGTGGAAATATAAAAGCATGTAAACTAATCTATAACTAATTGTTATCAGAGGCTGAGTATAGGATCCTCAGGAACCTTTGAAAAAATAATATGGTCAAATTAAACTAAACTCAGTGAGACTAAGTAATTAGGAGCACTCTTTTACTTAAAGCATCTGATATAAAATGATCCTCACCTTGCATTTTTCCATTCTGTCTAGACTGTTCTTATGTGAAAGTTATCGTGATACTGACATTAAGCAACTTTCTTGGACTATAAAATACAACATTAAAACATAAAGTAGAAGAATATGCTTTTATATCTGTATCAGTCCTAAAAGGAAAACATTTTATGTTTTCCATGTACTTTATGTAGTAAGGTTTTTTGTTCTGTACTTACGTGATAAAGTGGAACTGTATTGTTTTCTGCTAGCGAGAAATTCAAGACATCTTGCTGTCCAGGTTCAAGCCTAACATTAATAGTAGATGTTAATACGGATGGACTAATAGGGTAGTTTGGACTGCTTGTGGTTTTGCCCTTTTTTCTTGACCTATGACCTGTGTCCCTTTTGTTGTCTTTTTGTGTCAAAGGCTCTTCTTGGATAACCAGTATCTTGTCATCACTCAGATACCGCAGGAGTGAATTCTCAGAGTCAGTTGTTGGAGGAAAAAAAAAGAAAAAAACATTAGTAAGAGAACAGAACCATTTTGGCTGCATCTGTATTGTCAGCTTGGTTAACTCCCCACTTCATCTGAGACTCTTTCCTCTGCAAACAAACCTATTTGTACTAAGGTTCCAATCAAGAGCAAACTACATAGTTGGCACAAAACCTAGGCACAGAAAAGATGGTGGTGCATATCCAGGTCCTTGCATGACAGACGGTATGAAGCTAGTCCACATCATATGGCTTGTGTAACTAACAAAATATAAATACAGCCAAAAGGTTTCAGTGAAATGTCAAAGATTATCACTTGGTACTATTAGACTGGAAAGAGTCATGTGAATTGTGAGGGCTTGCACTGGACTCGGTACTACCTTTACTGACAGCCTTTGCCATTTGAGGTGAAAGTCAGCATACATGTAAAATACTTGTAAATTGTATCAAGCGGGGAGCACCTCTGGGACCATTCCAGAGACAAGGATTGTAATTTCAAGGAACCTGACAAACTGGAATAATGGTCTTAAGATGTGCAATATACTTGGGCACAATTTCAAAATGGGAACTGGCCAGGCAACAAGTCTGAGGAAAGGAATCTGTCTATAACAGTGAAATACAAACTAAACATAAATCAACAGATTTGGAATAAATTAGAAAAGGCTTGTGCCTTAAATGAAATGAAAAGATTACTAAAAAAAAGTAGTTTGAAATCCTGTATTAATTTTCAAGAGTATCATTCAATTTTGTCACATTGTAAATAGTCAAGTTGAACTCTCAGCTACCCACACTGTGCCTAGAAGATTCTGAAAATATAGTATTTATTTAAGAACCTTTAACAATTGGCATAACAATAAACATAGTTGCACATTTGAAGAATATTCTTTTGAATGATATAATTGCTTTTTAGCAGAGGAAAAAAAAGGAAGAAAGGAACTTTGCTATCACCATGCTTCTTCCAAAGTTCATAACTCCCACTGGAATCAATAGAAATTTATATGATTAGGACTGCTGGTCTGAACACTGACAATACAGTTGCTGATTCTCGTTTCAAATATTCATTCATACTAATCAAAATGTGTCTCAAAGGACATTACCCTACATCTATAACATCACTTGTTGCTTTCTAGAACTGTGAAGATTAAGAACTGATTGCTATTAACATATATCTGAAACTTATAAGTATTTTTTCCCTTGATGTTTATCTTTCTTTATACTAGAATTAGATAGAGTAAATCCCTCCTACTCATACACAACTTCTTAAATTTTCAGAATAGAAACACAGAAACCCAGATACTAAACAGGCTCTTTTATATTCTCTGTGGCACTCAAAATAGATTTCTTTCCTGTGATGATATCTTCAATCTTCTTAAGTAACAAACTAAAAAAAGGTCTTGGAGAAGAGCAGAGAAAAAAAAAAATACTCACCTCTGCTTCCCCTCTTGTACATGTTTTGTTCTTTTGACTCCCCTATCCAACTGTACTCAGTAGGCATAGAAACTGGCCTTAAATCTCCTGGAAAAAATTCAAGATAAACCAATATAATTTTTGAAGACTAAAAATAGGAGGTTGTAGAGTAAACGATGCTTATAAATGACAGACATGATGTGACCCTTCAGAGCAATCCTTTTTATCAGTGCCTGTACATTATTAAAGCTGTAGCATTCAGGATCAATTAAACATCGTATATGCGGGATTCTCCTCTTCATTATACCAATCTGAAGGAAAGTACCACTGACTTTGGTGAAATTACTTGTATACGTAAAGCTGATTACAAATTTATTTTTAAACTCTGTTCTGTAAAAACTTGCTCACTCATTAAATAGGTGTTTCGGAATAAAGAGAGAAGCAGTTTTTAAATGGACTAATATGTGTTAGTAAAAACTAGAAAGACTATTAATACACATACAACATTACATATCTATCAGTTAAACCGTAAAACCTATTTGACCTGGAAAATCGCATGGTGAGTAATGAGGGGATCTCATTTCAAGGAACGTTAATTTCAAATGCCTTAGAAGGAAAACATGGAGTGCAGTTTGGTAACAACAACAAAGAAGATTCAGACATTAGGGGTTTAATTAATACAATTTTATGGTACTATGGCTGCAAGATATTAATGTGCATTAGTCATTCCCTACTAGAGTATCAGTCGAACATTGATAGCAGGCAATTAAACGAGGAATACTACAAAACTGACTACAAAGCATTAGCACTTTGGCCTTGTCAGTGTGCATTATCATCACAAAACACAGAAACACACCCTCTAGATTACGGGTTCAGTTCTGTCTGACCCATGAAGCCAAAGACTCCTTTTTCCATGTGCCAGCTGACTAAAATTTAGTGTGTTTCTTTAGCACTTGAGCGATTTTTTTTTTTAAGTAGTTTGCTACTGTTCTGTTTCTAGGATAATTATAGAATTTAAATGTGAACAAGAGTTTCTTTTTCATTATCAATATCCCCAGATTGATTAAAGTGTTAAAGTATTTTCTGGGGATTATTTGTATGCTAATATAGTTTTCTATTCACCAATCTTCCAAAATACAGCTTTTTAGCTACTAAAATGTTAGGAGGCTTTAGGAACAAACAGGTATATAAGACAAGTATGCTTCTGGATAACATGATTTTCTGAAAATTGAAGGGATAACATACCTAGAGTACTGAGATTTTCCCATATTATACATTTGCTTATACCATAAAAGTTAGTGTATAACTAATTGTATGGAAAATATATGTAGTTTCCCTGTCTGCCTAACAGTTGAAACTACCTTTAACTACAAATACATTATTCAATGCCTAATCTTAAATTTGGCCTTGGAAAAAAAAATTAAATAAAAGGCCCCCCCCCCCCCCCAATAAATCAAACAAAGGGAAGAATTAGTAATATGTAAAAGAATGCAAAACAAGTAAAGATTATAAATTAA
Source organism: Haliaeetus leucocephalus (assembly GCF_000737465.1). Lineage (NCBI taxonomy): Eukaryota > Metazoa > Chordata > Aves > Accipitriformes > Accipitridae > Haliaeetus > Haliaeetus leucocephalus. The sequence goes on along the minus strand of NW_010972776.1, from coordinate 3,089,136 downwards.
AAAACAAAAATATGAAAATAAGAATGCACATAACAAATGAAGATCAACATAATAAAGCTTAGCAGTATTTCTGGAAAGAGAAGAGAGGTCTGAAGCTCTGAAGAGATTTGTAACACAAACGCCAGATACCACAGCATAATCGACATCAAAAGTAGAAATTTAGGACAGGAAACACACATGCCAAGCAAAGCAACTAGTGATTTTGCATACTGCTTATTTTACTTCCAAGTTCTTTCCCAAACAAATGTAACCTATAAACTGTTTTAACATTGCAACTTGGATATTTTTCTGAGGAGTAGAAAATTACTGTGTACAAGTATACCAGTATAAACTGAAAGAAAAAAAACCAAAACACTTATTTATTATGTTTTTGCCTCTTCAACACAAATAGAGGAGATTTGATATGCCTTGCCGCAAGAACTCTAAACACCATAGCATGTTAAAGTTGGACTAATAGCAGAGTATAACTCTTGGTAAAAAAAAATAAAATAAAAAGAAATGCACTGCAGCAATGATAAATACAAGCTTAATTTTCACAAATGGTTTGAGAAAATGGACTTATTTGCCTTCTTGGATTTTGGATATATTATCAGTACTGAGGGTCTCATCTGCCTGAGAACCCTTCCACCTACCAGCTGCAACAGTGACTGGTTTCTAATATTTGCTTTAATTCTGGTAAGTCCATAGCAGCAATTTCTGAACTGTGGTTTGTGTGAGTCCTGACAATAACGAAAGCATCTGCTTAACCATGAAAGACTTCAGAACTTCTATTTTCCTTACTTTGCCCATGGCTATCTGGTTCCAGCATCAGATATGTGTTTATTGGATCTACCATAAATCCTGTCTTTCCACTGAAACACATATTGTCACTTTGATGATTCAAATGTACATCTTTAAGTCAAAAAGTACAAGCCATTCTACTACAGTAGAACAAAATTTGGATTTGGAAGTCTGTTAATTGACATATTAATTTAATCTGTAGTTTAAAAAATTTTGAAACAAAGGCATATTCCTGAGACTTTAAAATCAAATGCCTTCTGGATTTTCAAAGTTACAGAAAATCAGAACTGTCCATCATAAACACAAGAAAAATCTTGCATATTTCTGGGATCAGGCACAGAGCCCAACATTTTAAGTCATCATGCAGCATGAATTTATGAAAGCAAGCCAAATACATCCATCTGGCTCTAATTTTAATCACAGTTAAGATTTATCTTTCATTCTAATTTTATTATAAAATAATGTCACCTATCAGGGAGAGAAAGACTGATATTACTAGTTTTAAGATGGAATCCTACTCTTCTGTGTTACAGCTCTTTCAAGCATCAAGTATATGACCATACAAGTTACCAAAAATATCCTATATGTAACAAAGATCTATTAAAATTTCCCTATGCTGAAAAGGTAGTGTGTATATATACGTGATCCTGTCCATTTTACAATTGATATTTTGCCATTTTTTACCATAAAGCCAGCTATAGTTAGCAAAATACAAAACCAGGACAAAAGTTCTGTTTAACTGATAAACATAAGACTGTTTTCAAACTATCAGAATAACAAAAACAGAACAACACTTGGAAAGTCGGATGTGTTTTGTTGGGAAAGTCTAGCTACAGTGAATTATCACTCTCTAGCTGCAGTAACTATCACTGCAGCTTCAAGTAATTTGAAGTATCCTTGCAGCTGTCATATTTTTCCGACTTGAATTCTACTCTCTCATCTCTCCAAACAGCAGGTGAAATTACTTTAACTGTCACTCATTAGCTGATCTTAGCCAAAAGGTAACGTAGTTGAAACCTTAACCCAGATAACTTAGGTAAACTGTGCCATAAATACCTCGCATATAATAAGAAAACCACAGCAAATATTTATTGACAGAGGAAAATACTTGTACATTTTAACTATCAAAATCTGTTTTGGCATCTGGGGCTATCAGTTGCCCTCTCTTCTAACATTTATGGTGATAAGAACACCTCAGTCTGAGAACAGTGAAGAGAAAGCTGCATCATCTTGAAGTACTAACAACTGAAGGAAGCATGGGAAACTACATTTAATAACATCCAAGGTATCAAATTCTGAACCAGACTAACCAGTTCTATGGCAGACCAACAGTATCAGTGCCTGGAGTGCTTAAAGTTTTTTCTTTTTTTTCCCCAGCTGTATTCCATTTCAGCTGTTATTGGATCTTCCACTATAGCTGCCCTTAGCATTATCTCCATTGAACTGCAGCATGTTTTTATTACCTGTGTTCCTCACAGACACCTTTTCCTTTACTACTCTGAGCTTGTGAGAGGTTTTCCCTTTCATAGATATCAAAGACAAAAAAATTTAGGAACATTTTAAAAAAAAAGAGAGAAAGGAAAAGAACCTTAGTCTGAGTAGATGAATGAAGTACTTATTGATGGCATCACATAAATACATATATATCTCTCAAAAGATAGCAGCTACCCATACAGAATGCTATGATCAGAAGGAATAGTCATTGCTTTCTCTGAGGCTCAGAAATAATGTCATTTTCAAAATCAGATACAATTAAAGTTTTTAAAAGAAATCTTTTATCTTAAGACTGTAAACTTTACAAAAATAACTTACTGCCTTGAAAATAAAACCACTGAAAATATATGGAGAATACCCTGCTGTATTTCAGTTATATTCTTCTAAAATTCACCAAACACCAAGGAAATAAGTTTTAACACATAAGCAAAAAAAAAAAATTTCATCAATTAATTTTCAGCAATACCTTTTATATAGATACATATACTCATATACAAGCACGTTTGAATAACTGTATGCTCATATGGATTTACATACACACAAAATTTCTATATAAAACCGGAGTTGTTTATTGTTTTAATAGCATCTTATATATTCAAACAATCCCCATCCTAAAATTTTGAAATATGTTTCCAGTATTAACAACTGCATTGTAGGATACTACTCATGTAATTATATCCATTTAATACAGTGCTGAATTTTGGAGGCCTTACATCTCATTTCATACAACCAGTAAGCCTTTTCAGGCCCTCAATTGAAGTTTAACAGCCCAGAAGATTGCAACTAGAATAATCTCCAAGAGCTTGTGAATGAAATTGAGTAAATCAAGATGCTAGCTATCCAAATAACATGAAATTAAGTATCATTCAAAATTTTAAGTATGCACTGCAGAATAAATCTATAACTAACTTACACACTCCTGATGATGAATGTTAGCTTGTAATTATACTAATTATTCCTTCACATAAACTTTTGTCTAGTATTTAGAGCCAACAGGTCATGGTCTAACAAAGAATGAAGATATTTGGGGCGTGTTGCAGTGTTAATAGCACAATTTGTAAATATGGTCAATTTTTAAATGTTAAAGAAATCAAGCCTACCGTGAGTGGGTGTTTTTTCTCTTCTCCGTACTCCTGTAGCTCTGCTTCTCTCATACTCAGAGCCCACAGGGTGGCCTTCACCTTCAATTAACGTGTAGTATTTCCCACTTTCATGCTCCAGAAAATAGCTTGGAGACTCAGAGCCTTTCATTCCAGACTTTCCAAATTTGCTGATGTCATCACAAGACATTATTCCAATTTCATCCCTAAAAACAGTAAACCAGAAGATTATGGAGAAATTAACCACTGTACAATAAAGCTAAAGCATACAGCTGTCCCTCCCAAACACTACAAAGTCCTGTAACTGAAATGCTGTAGATGAGAACTTTCATAAAAGTGATTCAATCCAACAAATGTAGATTAACGAAATCATTATTGGTTCCATTTTAACTGTAAGATAAAGATAGTTATTCAGGAGTTTTCTAGTACCTGAAAGGGAGCATAAGGAATTGGTATAACATGAGAAGACAAGGGTTTCCCTTGCAGAAATGCATGCTTTAGAATATGATACAAGTGGTCACTTAAAAGTAAATAAAACTAAATGGTTAAAGACTTCTTTAAATGCTTTCTTGGTTTAGGACTAAACCCAGGTTTTGCTCAACTTGTATCCAGCTAAGTAAAAGTTAATTCTCTCAAAATAATGATATGCTGTTTAATGTATTTCTAGCTCTTAATTTTACTAACCATTTAGTTTGATTGTGGGGCTTTTTGTTCGTTTGTTTTTTATTAACCTAGTGAAATTAAAGTGTAAAATTTTATTTTTCAAAACCAGGACGTAAATACCTGGGGCCATAAAGTCCTGACATAGGAGACAGAATGAAAACATCCTGAAGTGCAGAGTTCTCCATTTTTGAGGATATGCCCATTGTACTTGTTGGCGTTGTAGAACTGCTTGTTGGACTGGTTGGAATTACAGGCTGTAAAAAAAAAAAAAAAAAAAAAAGGCACATTAAGCATGAATTAGTATTTTCTGTGCTACAAGTAACAATGAAGTCAATGTGCATAATTTTAGGAATCTTGACCTCTTTTTTTGGATTAGCTGTTTTTTCGCATTACTGAAGTTTCTTCCAAAAAGGTGTCTACAGAAACACTGTTTTACCAAAGAGTTCAAGACTAGTTATGAAAGAAACTGATAAAAGACCAGTGAAATTAATTTAAAAGCCATCTCATGGGAAAATCTGAGACTCAGAATCAAAATATAATTTTTAACCAATGCAGAAAGTCAATTGTATGGGGAGGAAGGACATACACTATTAAATGTCATTAGTACAAAAATTAATTACAGAACTCTGGAATTCTTGCACTGAATGAAAGTGTTCATAACCATAATGTTGATTTCAGTAGAACATTTATTGTTAACAAGGACAGAATATCTAGATTTTTTTAAAGAAGACAGAATTCATAGTCATCTATTGTTTCTTATTTTTCTACTGAATCCATAGTGGTGATGATTCTACCATGGTAGTACAAATATAGGTTCTATAGTGACTAGCAATGAAATATAAATTAACCTAAGCAATAAATCTGAGCATCATAAATATTATTAATAAATTATGGGGGTCTTTTGGGATTTTTGCTTTTTTTTAATTTTTAAATGAAGTTAAACACAACTTTTTTACTCAAATGCCACAGGGAAGCTCAAGTCAATGGCTATAAGGACTACCACCAAATATTCTGTGCAGGATACAAAGATGATATATACACAAAGAATATTTTTCAAGGTACAGTCTGTGTTTATATTCAAGAAAGAGAAAATACTTTTATTTAGTATTATTGTTTAGATGTTTTATATGAAAAATTCCCATTCAAATACAAAATTGTGCTTAAATAGATACAACTAGTTTTCTACAGGTGGAAGAAAAACACAGTGACCTAAACATTGGATGAAAGCTACGAAGACCAATTATAATCTTCTTCTAAATACAAGACTTTCTATCTTCTAGAGACAAACACTGAAATTATTTTTATGTGATTCAAAAAGTAAAAGCAATCCTAAATACCAAAAAAGGATGTTTTTTCAGGAGAATATCAGTCTCATAGGGGTCCAAATTATACTACTCTTCTATGCTTATTGTTAAGCCTCTTACACTCTGATCAAATGTTTTAGGTTTCTTTCATGTTATTGGTATAAGTAGATAAGAAGTGACTGCCAAAGACAAGAATCATTCACCACTTTCTCATATCTTTGGAAATTAGGGCCTACCACCTTACACACAGTATCAACCACTACATTTAGAATACTACCATTATTTCTGCAGTTTTGGTGTGCCAGTATTAGTAAAGAGGCTAAATACTAATCCCCCAATTTACCTGCAGCTAGATACAATTTCCCATGGGTCAAAACATAAATTATCACCATCACAGAAAGACAAGCAGAAACTCCGTTTCAGAATCAGAAAAGAAATTACCTATACCAAGTCTCTTGTGAAAAATTTCTTTTTAATGCTCGTATATTCAGCAGTCGTCAAGGTTACACGTTAGTCAATGAAGTTGACAATAGAAAAAAGGGGTCGGGACAGATAATATGATGGTTCAATTTGTCCCCAAAGAGGGTGATAGCCATGATATTCCTGATAAGATTTTTAAAAATCTAACCTTATAGCAATGTTAACTTTTTTTGCTTCAGTTTAATTCAATTCTTGTCATACTCATCGCAGAAAGCAAGAACTTTCCTTTTCACTTTTTTAAACTTTTTAATTTTTTTTTACATTTTAATACTGTTTCCCCATATTTTGGCTAGAAAACAAGAAAAAAACTCATAATTCTTCCGTTATAGGGCTTGCTTTCTAAAACATTAATGAACTGTAGTGTGCTCTGTACTCTCTCCAACTGATTAGATTATGTGTACCCAGTGTATACTAGGTGTACTCAGTACCCAGATGAGATTGTACTAATACTGAATAAAACACAACAATTATTTTACTTATCTAGTGTTTTATATTCCTATTTATGTTTCTCAGTCAGGTATTTGAGTTCCTTCCAACATGATATTCAGCATTTTCTTTACTGTAATTTCCACATTATTTGGAATTATTGCCATATTATTCCATTGTTACAGTCTTTAAATCTGCAGTTGATTATTTCCAATTAGAATACTTTACACTTGCCTCTCTTTCATTTCATTACATTTTTTAGAGCTTTCTTCTTGTTTTTCAAAGTCATTATTAATTACCAGCCAAGATTCCATTGCATTTGCAGGCCCTCCTGGTTTAGCATTATATGCAAATTTAGTAAGCAGATCCTTCAGGTTGTCAGGAAAACATTGAACACAACCACATGTATCACCTATCTCTTGAATATTAAATGATACATCCTTTGTCTGATAGTGAACCATTAACAGTTATTTGTTAGGCAAGGTTATCCAGTAATTTTCCACCCACTCAATCTCAGTTTCACCTAGTCCTTAATTCTCTATGCCATACACATGAGAATGTCATGAGAAAAGGTATTAATATCAGAGTAAGATATACAGCTTCTCTCCTATCTACCAGGCCAGTTAACTGCTCACATAAGAGCATTAAATCTGTTTAATGATTTCTTCATAATAAATTAATGTTGGTTTTACTCATCTGTTATCTTCCAAGTGCTTGCAAACTGTTTGTGCATATTAAGTGACTGGCTTATAATTCCCTGGCTCTTGCATTTCCCCTTTCTGAAGACAAGCACTATCTGTAACCTTACCGTAATTCACTCATCTCTCACAATTTTTCAATAAACATGTTTGAAAAACAGTGGTCCAAGAGTGCTTCCCCCTGCCCAGGAAATACCAGATCTTCTTCTTGCCTTTTCCAATGGCACACTATAAGGGCTCATCCACTGAGTTTACAGAAACATGTGCTCTTGAAGTTCCCTTTTAAGTTTTTAAGAAAATACACTGCTTCATGATTGCTGTCAGATAAGTTGTCTCCTGCCTTCTCCCTCTCAGCTCTACTTATGTTCTCTACCTTCTCTATGAAAAATATCTGTCTTCAGTGCTTTCCAAGAATTTGCCAGCCATTATGCCTTTGGAACAATGTCTGTTTCCATCTCTTTCTCAAAGGATGCACCCAATCCAAATAAACCATATTGGGTGATTCTGCTAGTTGCTCACAAGAAACCTTCTTCATTTATCTGTCCTGGGAGACCTTAATGAAGAGAAGAGAGCACCTGCTTTCTCCTCCTCTATTGTCATTTAGATCATTCCAGCAAATATAATTCTTCTATGATCTGGAGCTCAGCGTGAAGGTAGCAAAGATGAATACCTTCACTTTGAGCTCCAGCTATGTCTGTGATATCAGACATGGAATTTCAGTGGTTTTAGGTATCTGCAAAATAGCACAGGGGTCTTTTAGTATTATTAAAATATTAGTTGAATAAGAGTATTTAATATAATATTTTAGTATTATACCAAATCCAGAAAGGTAATTTTAATAAATAGTGAATATCATCCCAAACAGAATCAAATAGACATAGTTGATTCTTTAAACCTTAGCTCTCAAGTCCAGTAAAATTAAAGTGATTATGCTGACTGTGTGTGTACAAATGAATGTTTGATGAGGTGTGTGCACATACAGGCACAGGTGAAAAAAATCCCAAGGAAAACATTTGTTTATAGAGGACTTCTGAAAAGTGATACTTTAGGTATCTGCTGTATGTTATTCAAAGTCTTTAATGAGAATAGCTAATTATCAGTAAAATGATTAGCAATGCTGAAATAACAGAAAAAAAATGTAAGACAAATGGTAAATTCAACACTCATCAGAAATAAACAGTTGTTTGCCAAACAGAAAAATTCAAACTGTTTCAGAAACAAAATACATTACTGTGATTCTGAGTGTGTTTGACAAATATTGGGGGTAATTAAATATCGTATCTATTTTAGAAGTGCTGTTCAAAACAACAAACATGACGCCAGTGCATCCTGCAAAAACCAGCAGGACAAGATGCAGGAAGCTGGTAAAGCCCGGTGGTACAGCAACAAGAGGCTTGAACATGGACATCCCTTACCTTTTGAGGGGGTATGAAGATTAAGGATGGGGTACTGAGTCTCTGCTTTCTCCCTTGAAGGAATAAACTCAATCCCCAGAATTCCCCTGATGGGTGAATTCACAGAAAACACACAGGCGTCACTCTTCTACATGGATTGCCTGCGGTAAGGGAAAATGGGGCTTTGTAACTGCGTATCACCCTATAAATTCCTACAGTGTGTAATTTTTGTCAGAATAGATTCATTCATGCCAGTGATATAGATGACTAATTACTTATTGGACAAGCTGCTATTCAGAAAAATTAAATGTTCAACAATACAAATACTACTCACAATAAGAAGCAGAACTCTCAAAATTGTTGAGTATTTCTCACATACTGGTGAATTGGTATAGCTGTGCTGTAAAACAGCAGGTACATTCACAGTGTCTTCAGGTCTTGTGGGTTTTTACTTTTTTGAAGCTTGAAATATATACCTTTTTTAATGTGTAAATAATAATTTTTGTCCTCAGAGCAAAAGAATACAATGAAATATATATGAATATGATAGAAGTCAATAAAAGCATGAGTGGCATTAAGATGAGAAGGAAATCACTGTTCACCATCTCCTCTGATACAGGACATTTAAGAGAACAGAACACAACTTTCCTGCTGCATTTTCTTTGTCTGAGATGTTACAAGTCCTTTCTTGCCCAAGATATTTCTCATGGAGATAGTAAAGTAAATGGGCAGCACATAATTTCAGAGTTCATCTGAGCAATTCTATCAGAGTACAGTACCTGAACTATGAACTGCAAGCTAACTTGAGTGGTATACAAGAAGTGGTATACACCAACTTGTTCTTTTCCTTTTTTTCACCCTACAAGCATCTGTTCTAATAATGCTATAGAATTTCTCTTCTGTACAAAGCAACACCTCTGCAAATTCATACGGTTTTCAAAATCTGAAATGAGCTACTTAACTAGAATTATTCTGAGGATACTTATAAAGTTGCAGAGTATTACATGTATTTTCTAATATGTAAGAATCATTATAAAGTTGTCACTGTTGATGTAAGCTTTACCACTCATATCACCTGACAGATTCTATATCTCGGGCTAAATAATAAAAAGTTTAATGTTCTGGATCAAGTAGTTGTAACAGGAAGGATTATTCCAATGAGAAAATTTCTGCAAATAAAAAGAAAAAAATACAATAAATGTTGTATTTTATTTGAATGAAGTTACTGGTGTGCTCACTTTCATAAAAACCAGAGCACTATTTACCATTGCAGATGAAAGAACCATTTTATATTGAGTGGGAAGATAAGCACAGAGTTTAAAAATGAAAATAGTCTTCTAATATCACATAGCGCCAACTAGAGACAAAATGAGAAAATGATATGACTGACATGTCTCACTGAAAGATAATTGTAGCATAGAACTTCAGCATATGTTAACAATCTGCTGTTGTTAATTAAGCATCAAGGGAAACTATATACAGCAAAGGAATACTAGAATGAGACCAATAAATATATTTTATAAGGATTCACAGATTCTGTATCATTAATAATTCATAAATTAACTATGTGGTATAATTTGAAACACAATTATTGTGGAAAAATTATTAATAACCACCTATAAATGCCTTAAGCAATAATAGAAAACATGACAACTTTTATTTAAAAAATTCCTCCTGCTCACCAACCTGAGTTAACAAATATTGTTTCTGGCCTCTGAATTTCAAGTTCTTAAATTCTACTTCCTTTGTTCCTTCCCTAATTATGTACTGCTTTTGTTTTGCTTTTTACCAACACTGAATTAGAATGGAAGAGTTGCTCTGTGTGTGTTATTTTTCATGGTGCATTACATATATCTATATACCTAACGCACCATGACAAACACATGCAGAGCAATATATATGGATCCATATATGGAACACACTGTGAAATATAACACATCCATATACATTATCCTTTTTTTTGACAGTCTGACATTTGCTGAACTGTTTTCAGTTTTGATCTACGTTAACTGAGATCTTTTTCTACAGATCGTTGCTTAACTGATGATTCCATCCATATCCTACATTCATGCAGCTGGTTACTTTTGTCTAAGTATAAAACCTTCTGTCTATGCTGAATGTATTCTCCTTAATTCTCCAAGTCTGTCAATAGCCTATGACAGCCTCTGTTCTGTAAGAGCCAATTTAATCCATTAGTGGCAGAAAACTCCAGAAAAACAAATAAATAAACCCAGAAACCTTCCTACCAATTCAATGAATTAAACTGATCTAGAGAGTCTAAAAATGCCAAAGTCAAACAAAGGTGAGGACATTCTGCAGCCAAGAACAGGGAGAGGGAAGTGAGATCACTGCTTTCCAGCAGCATCAAGCTGTTATGTCAGCTGTCCAGGAAAACACAAGCTTGAGTATCATCTTGAAATTTAATCATGCTAGTTCCAAATCATTAATGACACTAATAAATAATACTAGATCCAGGTGAGAAGTGTAGGAAACGGGCAAAACCAAAAACTGCGTCCTGAAATGTATCCATGTCCTAATACTTGAGCTTGCCTCTGTGGCATGAGGAATAAAGACGACCTAAAGACGACCTGAAGTTTTTCAACATCTTATTACAAAATCTACTGTTAAGAAGTAACACTGGCAATGCTCTTTTTGTTTTCCTAAGTGATTTATATTTTTATTTAAATCCCTCACTGCACTATTCTCCGATATAGAAGAAACATGTCCTAGTGAGGATGACAAAACGCCCTTTGATCCTCAGGGGCTCTTGTGTTCTGGGTCATCAGGAGAGTACACATCACAAAAATAGAAACTGTTGATAATTCCACAAAAATAGCTTGATGCACTTTCAGTTATCTGGCTACCATGACAAAAGTTGGCATGTTTTGTGGAAAATACTGTGCCATGTATACAGTACATACTGTTTTCACACTGACAAAACTCCTAGAACTAGAGCTCCTTGTGAATTATTATTCTTTAATGTACTAATATAAAGAGACGATCTCTATGGAAGCCCTGTTGCAAATGCAATTTCCATTTTGCTGCCCTTGGAGGTTTCATATGAAATTCGCAAGTAGATACATAATCATCTTGCTAGAGCAAAGAATGTTATTCCTGCACCCTTAGGACAGAAAAATCTGAAGAGTTCCGAAATCTCCTCTGGGTGTCACAATGCCCCTTTCCTCTCCCCCAGAGGCAGTCACAGGGAAAGGAAAGATGGCACTAAACCCAAGTGGCAGCACTCCTGAGCTGCAAGGATTACACAAACTCCTTAAGTGAAGCAGCTGTGTAGGATTTAGGCACTTTGAGGAATGAAAGATTCAGGAAGTGCCAAGCAGGAAGGAAATTTGCCTGGATAGGCTTGAAGGGTTTGCTTTGTTTCGTTAATTTAAAAATTATTCAGAAACACATTCATGTACTATGTGATCCAAATAAAACAATTCTGTGAAGCTTCCACATAATGAAAGTGCATAAACTTATTACAGGATGTTGTATAGTATTAAACATGCATAGTTACTAACTTACTCAAAAAATTTTACTTTAATAATGACATTTTGAGTTCAGTCTTTTTACGGTGAGTCAGTTTCTCCTATATATGTTGATGCTGTAGGAAGAACCAGCTGTGATGTTCACAACTGATTTTTTTCATATCAACAGGTTTTCAAGGAATAAGTATGCAGAAAATATAAGAGGTTCTATTAACATTACTACCAAAACCTCAAACTTGATGAGATGTGGAGCAGAAGCAGACTTTTCCTGAAACCTAAAATGTCTGACATGCTTGATTACAAACAAGTAGTTTTGACAGACTGTGAAATAATGGAAACAGGGAAGCAATGTTGCTTCTGCCAGTCAAAGCAGCTACTGAACCTTAGACTGACTTGTTCTTAAGTAACCCAAACTATAAATGTACTTTCCTTCTATGAATTCCTGTGGCTCCCAACTTCATGAAAAAATGGAGGAAAACAATCTTATTGACACATACAGTATTGCCACATTTACTTATCTCAGCACCCTATTTCAAAGGAATTTAGGACTGTTTAGAGGCTCCCGTTCCTTTCACTGGAAGGAAAGATTCTAGTGTTTTCTCTTGAATAGAGTAAAGGATTTACCATGACACCAGCATTGCAACAGCCTTCTTACCTGAAGTGCAAGAGGCTTCCACCTCACATTCTTCAGAAGGGCAGGAGCAGAAACCAGGGTATTCTGAGGACGTTTTTTCAAGGTTAATATCACTCCATTTGGGTCTTCCCGCAATGCATTTACTAGGTTCTTTAACTGCCAGCCAACCTAGGGAAAAAATCCACAATTTAATTTTGAAAGCTTTCCATTTAACTTTAAATGTGAAGGAAGTCTTCTGTTAACTGAAAAGGTCTATTACAGCCTACTCTTTGCAAACATAAGCAGTTTTTATGAACTGTGTCTGATTACTTCTGTTGGACTAAAATGATGCTGCTGAAGCTGGATTTTTTTTTTAAGCTATGTTTCTTAACTTAATAAGGCATAAGTGAACACTATCTCCCTTTTAATAATTTGTGAGATCACTGTACATTTTAAATCAAATGATGACGACTAGAAGTCATGAAATAATTTCAGTCTGGATCCTGAGTTGAAATATTCACTGCTGAAGAGGAAGACAGACTATGCTATAGCAACATATGTAACAGCTTTAAGATCCTAACTGAAGATAAATGATCATTTACTTGATTTATCTATACAGCCCCTGGATAGAGCTGAGTAATTCAAGTTACTATAAGTTGTAAACATAGCCATACAAAAGAACATCGCTAGTCCTGAAAGGTTTTTATATGTGCTGCCCACAAAAAGCTACTTAGAGACATTTCCTAATCTTCTTCATTATTTAAATATGAATTTACCATGAACCGTTTATATATGAAACAGAAAATGTATTTTACAGGATTTTTTTTTAAAATGAATGTTTACACTATCCTATTATCCTGAATGGTTGAAGAGGTTTAAAAAATGAATAATAATATAAATGACAGTAAAGATGTTTATGATAAAAGTAGTTTCTTACACATTTAAGTGCTGCTGAATTTCTATCCATAGTTCCACAGACACATGAGAAAAAAACAACAACAAAAAGGGTATTAAAACAGTCAGATATGTAAATTCAGAACTGAAAGTGAAATTCAGAAAAATTCACATATTTCTAAACCTCAGCCAAACCTTTCAAGTTACACCACTGAAATCAGTGGAATTCTACTAGTTTAAATAAGAGAATAAATTTGGCTCCATTCAGCAGTCCTTTTGCCCTTCTTATATGCAACTAATGTATTAGCTTGTTCACTATGAATAAAATCAGAAATTCCTACCACTTAGCACTTCACAGTGAATAATCATTAAAGTTGGTTTGCCCTATTTCCTGAGTAACATTATTACTGAAGAAGTTTCTTTAATAGTACAGTCTTAAAAAAAAGTATCCTATATAACACCCAAACTAGTACTGATAGACAGAAATATATTGCAATGCTTATAGGATTTGCTAACATTCACTTGTAAAGCTTGTATCTTTTGTCAATGTACTTGTGACATGATCTAGGTACCAGACTTAGACCACAAATTTTGACATTTGTCTCTCTTCCACTGGCGTCAGAAAAACGGTACGACTAAAGTGGACTCTTAGTTACTTACACCTAACCTTAGCCCCGGGTCCCAAGGGCTTAACTATTGCCTTCATTTAGTCTCATCTTGTTATTTTCAGGAAGTATACCAAGGATCTTGCTGAAGTAGCTCAAAGTCTACCTAGAAAGGAATTACTGGAAAGGGCAACCACTTGCAAGTGACTATTAGGTTACTGGTTCACATTTTGCTCTGGGAAACAGCAAGGCCTACCTAAGTATTTATAGGGAGGACTTTGGAGGATTTTCCTAGCCTTACTTATTTGCATCTTCCCCTACTCACACATGATTTCTAGATTTGCCACCCAAGGAAAGTGAATAGGTGCAGAATAGACTCTCCGCTTACCCTTTTAAATATTGCATCCTTTTAAAAACTTTACTTAAACGAGTCAGGTATTCATCTGAACATTGATGGTTACTTTCTACCCACAGTTCTGCTAAACAAAGCAGTATGGATCCAATCCTGCACAGAATATTTTTTGCAAAAGTCAATTTCTTTCACGGAAAAGCTGAGCCCCCAGCACATCTAAAGGTGCCTGTATTAAACTCTTCTCTCCATTGTCTGTTCCAAACATGGCAGATTTTTTACAGTAGTAATAAATGACCATAGTAAAGACCTGTCATAAATGTTATAACTACTACAAGTCTTAAGTCCTAGTGTCAAGCAGGTCTGTACTGAACAGGAATTAGAATGCTGTGTTCATACAGCAGTTCTCCAGACACAATCTTACTGAGGCCAAATTGCAGCAGCCTTAAAGTGAACATTTAAGAATGAAAAGCTTCGGGAATACAAGACCAGTAACTCTACATATATATGCAAGCATTAAGTGCCTTTATATTTGCTATGCTTTTTGACTATGTTTGACCTGCCAGAGTTCACTATAACATTTTAATCATAATTGCCCTTCTGACCAAAGTGTGTATTCCCATTGCTATTAAAAAACAAGAAAAAAAAAAAAAAAAGAAAAAAAAAAAGATTTATGTGCTCAGAATCAGAGCAGTCTACATATATCACCATATTATATCAGGTATAGTTTATAACTACCTTCCTCTTAGAGGAAGATAATATCTGATTACACATGAAAGTGGAGGGAAAATAATAAAGGAAACCTTGAAGAGATTTCAGTTAAAATTCTGTTATAAGGGCTGAAGAGAAGTTACGATAGAAACTGTAAGGTTCTAGTCTGTCTCCACAGTGGGCCAAAGCCAGGATCCTGAGTGTGAACATTCTGCTTGGAAACAACTACAATGTATTGTAACTCTAAAAAGGATTTTAAAATCCTTTTTAGCTAAAAAGCTTTTAGCTTAAAAAGCTAAAAAAATAGCTTTTAAAAGTTCTATTCTATTGTTAATGTTGCTGTTCTATTGAAAACTTTCTAAAAATGCACTGGCCACAGGAAATCAGAAAATGGTAGTAATTATAAACAGGCCAAAGCCAAACAAATGCAAATGTGTCAACTTGTGTTCCAAACGAACTCTTCTAGTTTTATACTTTATTTATAAAATGACAGGACTATATATATATTTTACTCAATTATAAAATTAAAAATGAACTATTTTCCATTTTTATAGATTGATGTAATTTTCAGAATGCTAAAACCTTTAGAGTTCTATGAGCTCCTTTTAGAAAAGAATGATAAATAATTAAGTTAATGATAAATTATTCCAATGAGAACCTTAATGACAAAACCATTAAATACCAAGATCTATTAGAGAACAGTCTGCAGTCATTATTAGTAGGTGATGATAAAATGCTCTCAGGAATTTGGACATGTTATTATAAATTGTATTACTAAAAATATCTTTGAAAAAAATAGAAGTCATTACAGTAGATTAAAAATCTTAGTTGAAAATCAGTCCTTAAGACAGATTTTGAAATTTGTTCTTAAAGAATCAGTCTTTAATAGCAATTACTAGCTTCTAGCTGTGGTAGGATGTATTCAGCAAAAGGGTATTTTGCTCCTTTAAAATTTTTAGCATATACATTCAGTTAATCAGATTCTATAGTCTGGGTTAAGATATTTCACTCAGTAATGAAAGTTCACATTAAGATTAGACTAATGAAGGGAAAAAAAAAAAGACTACTGTAATACTCTTATTTTCCCAAATAAAAGAAATTGGAACAATTAGGATACCCATTACATTCAAATCAACAAATTCAGAAGCACATTATTATGTCATCTTTGCACAGCATAGTAAAGTTCTAGTCATGGTGCACTGTCCTCTGCTAAACATATTTGCATATTGAAATACAGTGCACTATTTTTTATCTCTTTATAAACTGGGCTTACAAAACCTAGAATGTGGAAAGCCACATGCCTGCTGTAGTCTTACTTTAGAACTCAAAGAACATACAAAATACAGTCAGATGTTAGCAATGAGAATTGCTACGTCAGTGATACACACAAAGTTTGTAAAAAGATTAGCATCACAGAAACTTTGACATTTACTGGCTTAAAATTATTGACTTCTTAATTTTAGCCAAAAAAATTACTGGTTTTTTTTAAATTTAGATGCTAAATATGGAAGAAACCTAGAAGAATGTACAACTCCTCACTGAAAATGGTAAGAGGCAGGCAGAAGTTTAAGATTTTGGTGGTTTACACTTAGGATTGCTCTAATCAATAATTTTTATTGCTTTGTACATCTTCAGTATGGAAACAAGGGCTCCGGGGAAAAAAAATGTGTACTACTGCCTATGTTAAAGGATTTGTTAGCTTTCTCAGAGAGAGTAAAGCCAGATAATTAGTGGAAACAGCAAAATATGTTAACTTCAAAAATAATAGTTCCAAAAATACTAATCCCTACAATACTAAATTTCTTTACCATAAAAGTATAATAATTTAAATATCCACAATGCTGTAGTAATTTTGTATACCTAAACCTGATAATTTTGTAGCTGGGATTGCATAACTAGTATGTTCAGAAAAACATAACTCACTCATTAACCGACAGTAAACTAGTTTGTTTCCTAGTTCTCCAGTACCTTCTTTAAAGTCTCCCTATATTGACTTTGTTCCTCCTCATTTAGAAGATCTAGATATGTATTAATGGGATTCAGGATGCATACTACCAGCAATAGGAATTTCAGCATTTTTATAAATCCAAACTCTCTTTATGCTGGACAAGCACCTTTTCTCCTTTTTTAAAATAAAGGCTACCTGGCCAGTGATGACTCACTGATGATCTGTATAAAAACGCAAACTAATACAAAAAATTCTTAATGTTACAAACACGCACACACACAAAAAAGACTGACGAAAACTCAAACCAGTGCATTTGTGGATAACCGCACAGGCATTAAGTGCATGATATATTCATCTATTAAAAAGAACTGAAAAAACAGCTGGACTGTTGAACATGATGGTGTTTATCAAAGGATTCCAGTAGTCAAAACCACCACAACAGTTATTCACCTCCACCCCAATTTCTTTTAAACGCATTATACATATTTGTTATGGTACAAATTTAGAAGACACAGCTCAGATAGTGGAACTAGGAATGCATAGTGGATAGAATACCTATATTCCTTTCTCTGCTGCTCCTGAAAATTCTGGGGATAAAGCAGAAGTGTGGTTCCTTAGTTCCTTCACTGCCTTATCAAACCCTAAACGTCTATCAGGACTCTGAAGAATGAAAAAGTTCTGAGAAGTACAAAAATATAGAGTGCACATCACAGAAGGAAGGTAGGTTACACCTTAAGTTGTTCGTGAGAATTGTGCATATTCTACTTGCTGTATTGTATGCAAGCTTTAATATTACCTAGGATGGAGAGAGACGGAGCATTAACTAAACAGGAATTTAAGAACTACCTTGTTAGGCATTTGATCTGGAAATCAATGTACAGGATATTTTCTAAATATTTAGAACATACTGTATTGCACACCACCTGAAAACAAGTAATTTTGCTTTGACTGCAGTAACCCTGACATGAACCAGGACAGATGTTTCCCCTCAAGGCTCTTCAAATACATAAGCAAAGCCATCTGGATACTTACTTGAACCTCAAGAGCATGACCTCTCTTCATATTTGCATGAAAAAAAAAAAAAAGCTTGTGTAAACTCAACTTTTTGTTAAGGAAACAGACTATCATCCTTTCGTATTTTAAGTCTATAATTCACTTTGACTCATTAAGGAATTAATCAAGGGCACTGGTTTGATTAACATGGAAATCAGAAATTATTATTAGACAAAAATGTGCTGGAAGATCATAAGACTACTTTCTGTCACTGAATGGGAAGCTCACCATTAACACCTGTAGCTGATTCACTCTTCTTATTAATATCCTAACTGTTACTAACAATAACTGACGATGGAAAAACAAATGTTCTCCTGTTATCTTGCATAGTTATTTTCATTAACTAACGGAGAAATACAGCAAGATTCCAAGTAGATGCAAGATATGCTACTGGAAGACATGCATTACTAAGAGTTTTTAAAAGGCTGAACCCTGAGAATAAGTAACATGTGGCAATTTGTTTGGGAACAGAATGACATCTTTGGGGGAAGAAGTTGTAATTCTCATGACATCTTTTGCCTTTGCTGTTCCTACTTGTATTTTACAACAGACAGTGTGCTGAAACACAGATGGTGTGATCTGGCACTACATTTACAGATTTACCTCCATCTAAAATGAGCTCTCATTAAGACTCAGATTTACAATTCCACAAATATACACCTAGGATATTAATTTAATAAATATCTTAACAGCAATAAATTAGTGCTGAAATTATTTCCTTGTGCCAGCGCTCTTAAAACACTTATTTTAAAGTATGTAATTTGACAATGAACAGTATGAAAGGGTATTAGGCTGCTGAACATGCATTTAGAATCGCAGAATCATAGAATAGTTTGGGTTGGAAGGGACCTTTACAGGTCATCTAGTGCAACCCCCCCTGCAATGAGCAGGGACATCTTCAACTAGACCAGGTTGCTCAGAGCCCCGTCCAACCTGACCTTGAACACTGCCAGGGATGGGGCATCTACCACCTCTCTGGGCAACCTGTGCCAGTGTCTCACCGCCCTCATTGCAAAAAAAATTCTGCCTTATATCTAGTCTAAATCTACACTCTTCTAGTTTAAAACCATTACACCTTGTCCTATCGCAACAGGCCCTACTAAAAAGTCTGTCCTCATCTTTCTTATAAGCTCCCTTTAGGTACTGAAAGCATAGCATCCATCATTCCAAAGAATAACCTTATCAAGTATGAAAATGCAGCCACATTAGTTAAAAACAGCAGCTATGTGTTTTTACCTTAAAGAGTTCTTTCTCTTTGGTCTTTATAGCCTCTGCCTGTTAAGAAAGAGGAATTCTGTCTCAGACCTAGCTGGCTGGGCTAACCAAACTGAAATCCTTAAAAAAATTCTCTTCATATGAGACAGATTATATGTTTTCTTTTTTACCCATTACATTTTTTTAATGTTCATATGTAACTTCACACCTTTGATGACTGTAAATGATCCGAACATCACATAGTATTTCAGACAAGATATTACCAATGTCAAGACAATGGCATTAAAACTCTATTTCTCCTGGAAACTTGTTCCTGATTAATTCCAAGTTCATCTTTGCCATTTTCCATCACATCACTTCTATGGCGCTCAGTTGATTTGGGATTAATTACTACATTCTGACTCTGGACTCTTGCCAGTTGCTCCCGAGTAACATCTCGCTTTCAACAGGAATTACTAAAAGCATTATTATTGCTCTCTGTCCTGTTAAATGACCTTGAAATTCTAATCCTCAAAAAAAAAAAAAAATTTAATTGTCAGTTTTCCCTAGTTTATCAAACACTTTTCCATAGAGAAGTAGATAAAATATTTTACAGATGGTCAGGCAGCTAGATCAATACTTGTTTGGATCTGCAATATTTCTGTTGTCTGAAAAATTATCAAAGGTAGAACATTAACGCAGTTTAATTTTCATAAAATTATGCTGCATTTCACCTAATATGCCATTTTCCTTCATGTCTTTAGTTATCGTTTCCTCTCTAAATCACCTAAAAAATCTTGCAAAGTACTCACTAGTAAGTTTTGCCTTCTTACATTTCCCCAGAATACCATGTTATCTTAGCGCAGACAATTCATTAAAAATCATTGCTTAGGGACTTGCAATTGAAACTTTCAGTCTCTTCAGTAAACTCAGGTGAAGACGATTTGGCATTAAATTACCTAACTTTGTGTCCTGAATATATATACCTATATATTTATTATGACTGGTTTTCTTTGTTCTATGTTTGATACTATCCTTGTTATGGAAAACTGAAAGAAACAAGTGTTTCTTGGCTAGTGACTATCTTGGCTTTAATTTTACCCTATTTTCACTGCATAACAGTCCCAATTATTTGACTAAAGAATCATGTCCCATATATAAAACAACTTTAAAAAAATTACAATATGAAATTTACTATTTCAACTAAGCAGCGGAAAATATACTATCCGTAGAATCTAAGGTATAATTATTAATTTTGCAAACAAATAAATGTACAGTGGCAAATTCAGCACTTCTGTATAATTTTATAGGAGAGGAAGTAAAAATCTACAAGGCACTGGCAGAACTAGTGCCTATTGCAACTGTAGGGAAAAATAAAGAGTTAGTGTGGCAGTATAGAATGTATAACTTATTTTTAAAGTTTCTTATGCTGTTTTATTAAAATCTAATAAGCAAGAAGGACAAGCAGAAAAGCAAATAAGGAAATTGAATAATGATTAAATGATCTTAACAGCCAGTGGTGAATCGCCTGATTTAATTAATTTCTTGCTTAAAGTACTATTATTTTTTCTTTGATCTTTATAATTGTATTACAGTGTTCCTTGGTTAGACCAGATTCCACATAATAAGTCTTTTATTTCTAACTCTTTCAATTGTTGCATTATATAACTTGTAAGCTGCTTTCCTGTCTTTTTTTTTTTTTTTAAACTCTCAACTACACTGAAAAGTTATTTGAAAAGTAAAGTAAAACAAGTGGTCTTGTTAATATTTTTAATATATTTGTTAATATAACTGATTGGGGGGTGGGGGAGAAGAGTATGAATATAGCTACCTCCTAGCTATCTGATATTTCTTAATACAGATAATGCTTTATATTAAATGTGTATACTAATTGTAGGTAATAAGAATAATTTTGAAAACATACAGCCAAAATATTCTAGTCACATCAATCCCAAAATGCTTAACTCCATACATCCACCAATTCAATGAGACTGACATTGTCAGCATGCTTAATCCTCTGCTATAGCTATACAAGTCCAGAGAACTGCCTCCAGGATTAGAAATGCTATTATGGGTGTTGACTCCATTCAAATGCATTGACGGTACAAGTATTTCTAATTCTACATCTTCTTAAACCTGTTTAAGAGCCTACTCCTCTCACAATTTCAAAACAGATAATGATTCTTCTCTTAAAATGGACTTCCTGATGGAGAGTCAAACTTAAATTGAAATTACAGGTTTTGTTTTTAAAGGAAAAAATCAAATAGAAGTGTCCTCTTAGTTTCATTTTTGCCTATGTATGAATGAAAAATGAACACAAACCTTTTTAAAAGAGTGAACAGCTAGTTGGTAATGGCTACATTAATGTAGTCTCATTTACACTATTTTAGCACAGGAGTACTGCCCTACACATGAATGAATGCTTTCACTGGACAGCTCTGTAACTCAATGTTAGATACGCAAAGTATAACAGTTGGGAATTTAAAGAGGTTGTTGAGGGGGGTCATGCATTAGGATGACAAACTGGAAGTGCTCAAATTATCCCCTTACCCCAAAAAAAAAAAAAAAAAAAAAAAAGTTAAGAGGCAATTTGATTGCATCCTGAAAATACCTAAATGAGAAACCTGCTCTCCAATCTAACAGATAAAAATATATCAAGATCAAAGGACTGGAAGCTTGTGCCAGACAAACATAGGCTACAAATAAAATTATTTTTTTTTCCCCAGCAATGAGAATAATTAACTACCGGAAGAATTTATTACAGGTTGTGGGAACATCAATGAAAGTTTTAAAACTCAAATGATCTTGTTAAAAGAGTAAATACGAATCTATAGAAAATACATTGGCCTAGTTCAGTCAAAATCAGATTAAGTGATGCCAGTTGTCAGTTACAGGTTTGGAATCTATTAAAAGAGATCCATACTTTCTCTAATCAGGAAAGTATTTTCACTAGTGGCAATACAAAATGACTGTATCTAATCATCTTCAGAACAGATTCTTCCTAAACACGTTGTGTTGAATGGGATTCATATTTGATAGACTACCAAAATGCTACAGAAACTTCAGTCTTAAGAAAATGTCTCCGTTACAACTACAAAGATAAAATTTGTTGGATGCAGAATCTCTGAAGCATATAAATATCTGAAGAAGTACATTTCTGCATCTTTACATTGTATAACTTAACCTGTGTATACATTTTATGAAAGCATGGAGCCTTCCTTACCAATGAACAGGTAAAAGCAGGAATAAGAAATAACACTAACATCTATATTTTTATCACCTAGGCTTTTAATGCTTTAAGTAGAGTCTCTATGGAAAACTAACAGGACACTGGAGACCATGGTTTTCACTGGATACATATATCGTAAATAATATTTTAACTATCTATCTTGAAAATTCTGTGACAACCCAGGAAGTATTTAGGATACTAAATGTAATAATTTGCCTCTTCACAGGGCAATGATAAATGCTTCGTATGAAATAAATTGAACAGAATGATACATTAGAGAAATAAAGAAACACTCCACTTCTTTCAGCTCCAAAACAAGGTAAAGGGAAAATGCAAGCCATTGTAAATGGTTATAAATCAATGCAAACTTTTGCTGCAATTTTATTTTAGAGGGAATGAGGATGTGACGTTTAACCTAAAAAAGGGGAAAAAATATTGAATTAAAGTTGGAGAGAGAGAAGGTGTGCAAGAGAGAGGGAAGGGAAAGGAAGCAAGCACTTAATCTCCAGTCCAGAAATCAAACTAATGGTAGAAATAGCACTACCAACTACCAGGCAACAAAAACGGCTGGAGAACATTGTGAGAGAAGTGAGAAGCACAAAACAGCTGAACAAGCACATTTTAGCTAGGTATAATTTCAAACTGCTTTGTATTTTTCTTTTTTACAATTTTACTTCTACTAGCGCTTGCTTTTGCTAAACTAGGGTCAAAGGCTGGTATGAGGAAATGTTGGGTTCTAGTGAGGACTCTGTGCAGGCACAAATCCATACTCCTCTACTTAGTGAGCAAGACAGTTTACTGCTCTGGAAAACCTGTAAGACCACCACAGATACGCAAGCCTTTCTTTTGTAAGGTTATTCAACTGCCCTCCCCAATCATTGATTTCAAATGGGTTACACCTCATTTTATGAGCTGGTCTTGCTGGTATTAAAATATTGATTATATGGAAATTTAACAAGCTGTTGCCTTTGAATTATTCTAGTCCACTAATGGAAATCATGGTAATTATAAGCATGATATTGATCATCACAGCTTGTGATAACTTGGGTGAAGAAGGAACACAGCCAAGTGTAGTTTGCAGCAAGACGTACCAGAAGTGACTTAAAGGGCACACTTGAAGATCAAAGGGATACTTAAAACATTAAAACTTCCAGTCCATGAAGGAAAGAGGGTCGGTCATACACCTCTGAAACATGTAAACACTCAATATTACTGTCTGACTTTCCAAAGTCACAGTGAAGACAGAATGACACTTTCCCAGCCATTTCAAAGTAAGAATAAATTCCTGAAAGAAACAGCTTGCCATTTATCTCTTTTCTTAGCTTATTATAAACTTCAGAATGAATAATTAATAGTGGGGTTTTTTTAGAAAAAGGTATTTTATGCCACTTGACTCAGCTGTTGGTACTGTGCCCTTAGCTGGAAAGGGATTACAAGTATCAAACACCTTGGGCCTGTTGTAATAACACACATGGAAAGAGTTGCTATCCAGAAAGCCAATTCCTGAGTAGCTGAATGAGGGGATTTCACCTCGGCGAGTAAAGATTAAATCAGGTCTGTCACTTGAAAAGTATGTGTGATGGAGAAAGCCAGTCTAATGCATATTTCAACTTGTAACTATAACAACTCATAGAACCTCTCCGATATAGGCAAGAGCTGCATGTTGCATAAACATTTAAAGTGTAAATGAATAAGTTATACTTCTTTTCAGGAGAAAATATTTTCTCTCTAATCATAAGATTTTTGTAGTCAGACTTTCATATTTCCACTTCACACAAACGACAGACAGAAAGATTTCTTAATTTTGCTGCTGCTGTGTTAGGAGATGGGGTTCAGCAAGACAAAGTTAAAGGGCTAAATTATGAGCACTTTAAGTAGTTATCATCTTCACTGTCACAATGCTACTCATGCCTAATAAGTAGGAAATACAAGTGTTCCTTTCACCTGTAGTTCCAGCAACACTGTTTCCATTCTTCTACAACATACAATTTTATTTTTTTTAAAAAGGACAGTCCCTATGACTTAAGATAGTACTAGGACAAAATGTGACTGCATTTTTTTCAGTAATCATCAACACTGGAACTAACATTAGTTATAAGGCAGCAACGTGTGTCATCACAAAATAGGAAGAAAAAATATAACCATTCAACCTTGGATGAGGCTCTGACAGGCTTTTAGATAAGCACTCTGATAGGCTTTTAGAGCACAATTACAAATAATTTAACCAAATAAACAAATAAATAAATCTTCACTGAAGTCACGTGTGTTTTAAGTCAGGATACAGTTCTATGAATGCCGCAGAAACATATTATTCCTGCATTTCTACATAAAATGAAATGTAGTTTTGTATAGATACAGTACACAATACAGCAGACAGCTATGAAAGAAATGCAATGGTAGGCATGTTTAAACATACCCAAATCATGTACTGCAATACCTTGGGCTCAGCATATACTTCTGCATATACATGCTTATGTGATTTTATACCAATTAATAGTTTAACTAAGTTTATAAAACTGCTCATCTGCCTAAAAATAAATCTGCATGCAAGAATGCAGAAAAGCAAAATCTGACAGATTTCTATCAACACTTTAATCATCTTTACGTTTTTGTTTTCCTCCCACAACAGATTCATACTATATGGCTGTTACAGCACTTCTGCATTTTTAATCTGAATCTTGTATTAAACAGAACGCAAAATTCTGTTTAAGAGGAAAAAGTTAAACTAGCTGGCATATCCATAATGAGAAGACTAAGAACTTCAGCGAAAAATCTGGGATCTCCTTATATAAAGATTATGATGTTGAACAGCAGCTGTACAAAATGTAAATTTGGCTTAATCCTTCTGGGCTGGTTACTAACTCAACTTGTGCCTTTTCTTATTAAGCATAAGCAGTGGTTATGATATTTTAAAGACATAAATAATAATCAAGTTTGGCAAAGTTACCTTCTACAACTAATTATTACCTTTTTAGCAGTGGGAATAGGCAAAGACTGCAGAACAGAATTTCCAGAATACTTACCACAGTTTGATGGTTGACCTGGATCACCTCATCACCAGCATGGATTTTCTTACATTGGTCAGCAGGAGACTAAGGACAAGAAACAATAATTAACTTTACGTGGGGGGGGATGGGGAAGGGAAGGGCAGGAATTAAACCAATGAATGTTGAAAGAGGCAAGAAAGCTGTGCCCAAAGAAGTATTATTGCTATCAAATAACAATAATCGGTCATATTTATGAAAACTGTATTTATAAGGAACTATGTTTTTGCTGGTTACAGATGGCAATTTGATGAAGTAATCTAGAATCCCACTTGCATTAGTGGTGAACAGCCCTTTTGACTGGTCGAATTATTCTAGCTTTTTCACCTCTCTGTGGGGAGTAGGAGCAGTCAGTCTTACTGGGAATACACTGAGTGAATTTATATCACATTGAAGTAGATCTGTTAAGTCAACAAATACTAAGCTTACTGCATGGTCAGGGACAGGACTGGACCAACCATGTGTGTAACAGAAAAGCAGGTCTCCCAGTCCTTCATATAGCAGTTTTACTGCTTAAGTGCACTGAAGATACTCTGCAAATACACTAGCTCCAGCACTTCCAACACAGTACTAGATTAACCATTTGAACACAGAAGGTGGTAATTTACAAATGGATAATGTCGGTGACAGACTAGCTCTTCAGGAGATAATATATATATATATACACACACACACCCCTATACACACACAGTATTCCATATATACCATCCGCATAATTTGTGGATCACTGAGCTGAAAAACTCCCTTATCCTAAATAGAGATTCTTCTGATAACATTAAAATGGATTAAAACCCATTGAAAAGCTACTTGAAAATGGTCAACTGCTATAGCAAACCATTTTTAAATGCTTCAGTGAAACCAGATCTTAAATCTGTAAGGCACGCAGATCAGCAGTCATACTCAAAAGTAGAGAACTGAGAATTCAAGGGAATTTACTTGCATTGTGCACTAGCTTACAAGAGTGTTCTACTGACACAGAGTACACCAACTTGAAATTCAGGAGAAAATAACCAGAAAAAGAATTAAAGAGCTAAGACATCACCTTGAGAAATAAGTCACAGTGGAAGTTAGCTGTTAAGGAAGTAGACCAGCCAGGAGACTTGGACAAGGTTGAATGTTTACTCTACTTGTTAGAGTCAGAGAGAGGAGTGGACAGATTGTCCCATCTCCAACAACACAGAAACATTTAAAGCAAAATACTCTTTTAGTAACACTTCAAGTTCCCTGTCCAAGTAAGCAGACTCCTAAGAAAGGCAGAAAAAGAGCCACTTGGAGCTACAGAGAGTGGTCAAACTCTGACACTGTTGAAGCAGATCCTCACAGAAAAGGAGTTACATTATCAAAACTTAGTTCAGTTCCTGGATTTTCTTGGAGTCAGCCTATAACATAAACTGCCCATGGCACAAGAGCCAGACGTCATATGCAAAGGAAGAAAAGATTTACCCAAACTAAAAGTGACTTGTAGAAGTTTGTATTCATGACCTCACTGCATACCAGTCAAGACTTCCAGGAAACACACAAGAGCTCTTCAGCTGGACAGTCTTCACCAACCAAAAATCCCACCCATCATTTCCAACCCTTTCTTGGATAGAGATTAAAAAAATAAGAAAAATAAAAGGAACAAAACCCCAAATCACCAGTGGGAAGAAAATGACTGCAATTACTTCTGAATAAAACGCCGATGACACTCATGTATGAGGAGGTTAACTCACTCTCCAATAGTCAGCACCGGCTGACTAATCAATAGATTCTGCAGTTTGCACAGGTGCTGAAGAGTAGTAAGAGACAAAATTAATTATTCAATCAGTAGGGGAAAAAAAAGCCAATAGGGCAAATAGCCAATATTTGACATAGTGATTCCAAGTGTGTTGTAGGTGCTATTCCAAGGACAGCTTTTACCTTCAGCCTACTGCTTGCTTATCATTCCTAACCTTGCTCTGCCCAACGTCTCCAACACAAGCCACCTTCCAGTTCCTCACCTGCTGGATCTCTGCTTGTTTTTTCATAAGGGCTTCTGTCTCTCCTGTAGTGGGGAGTCTAGCCCTGGAGCTAAACTACTTGGTCATCACAGCCAGATCTCAACTCCTGTCATCTGAGTCCTTCTGCACTAAAATAAACAGGATTTTACCTATGTACTTTATAGGATGGTGTGCAGAACTACCTGGATCCAGTGTCAGTTTCTCCTTTTAGTGGACACTTGCAGAATTTTGGCAGACTGGTCTTTCACACAGGACTAAACATATAACAAAGATATTTCTAGAATTCAGTGTGAATACAAACTTGATCACTTTAAACAGTGAATAAAAGGTAAGCAGGAAATGCAGGTAAACAGTACCATTCATAACATTTAACTTCAGCTGATGTTAGTTGGAAAAGCAAAGGCCTTGTCCTTTCTCTTTTTAGCTACTTTCCTGGCTTTGATGAGACTGAGCTAATTATTATCTTTTAAAATTAAACACTGGCTCTGAGGTCAATTATCCCTTCAAAAGGAATGAAAAATCAATTTGCTGAAATGCCAGAAATTAAAGGTCTTTGAAGCTGGTTTATCTGCACATGTGATTACACTTTTAGCAAAAACAAAAAAGCAACTTCATATGGTGGTGTCTTATCAAAAAGTTCTGACATCTAAAGTTTAGTCAAAATAAAAATAAAAATTTTAGTGGCTGGAAATTTAGTAACTCCTCATGTGAATTTCAATTATAAATATATAAATATTTTCCCTACAAACTGCATTATATTTCTAAAATGAATTACAGTAAAAAAGTGGATTAATTATAGCATGAGTAATTCAATCTATGAACAAAATCTGTTGAGACATCATCAAGATGGATCATTCATAAGTTTCAGGACCCAAGATATATATACATTTATTTTAAGACTTCTAAATGCTGCCAACGGCGTTAATACAAATAAGCAAAAAAAATTTAAGTTTAATTTGCGTTAGACTTGTCTTCACAAACTGTGACACACAAATCATCAGGCTTTCCATGGGTTTGTGCTGTCTAAAAACTGAGTGACAGAAACTGCATGATGCAATACTACTCAATATATATAGATCAAGTACAACAAAATATCACATATGAAGCTTATCTGTATGGGCCAGCATACCATTGATGTATGCCAGCAAGTATTTACATCATTGGCTAGCTGCACAGTGCTAATTTTATGTTCCTTGGGTGTCAGCATTACATAATTTCAATATTAGCTTTATAAAATTTAAACTTGTAATTTATCCAGCTATATGCTGTTAAACAGACCCAAGACTGAATGAAAACAGTGTGGCTAAAACACTGTATGAAAAACAGAACGGATGGGTCTTATTATGAAGCCTGTCATAGTAATTAGATTGCAGCAGTTGAAGTCAATTTATTTTTTTCAATTCTACAATTATGAATTGCAAGTTAAGTAACAAGATGGATATTTAGAAGCTACTTCATTATTCTTGTCACACAAAACTGTTTAGTTTTTCTATGATCAGTCATACTGATCTATGTGCTGCAGCAATTCTGTGTGCTTTTGGTTCAGTTTTGCCTAACGCTTCTGGGACTACAATGAAAATTATAATGAATAGATTTTTCTTGGTGTCTTCTGTATTTTTACTACAGATGATGGAAAATATGAAAATACAATGGTGCTTAACTTCTCCTAATACAATTCTTTCAGGAATGGTTATTTTCATAAAAGAACTTTTTATACATCCCACACAATAGTTATTTGGATTGTTAACTAACTTGTTTTTTTAACATTGTCAAATCATCCGTCCCCTCCTGTCTGTGTAACAAAATCTGTTTGCTCCTTTTCACAGTTTTCCCCTTCTTAGTGATAGTTCTGTCAGTAATTATGCTAGCTTTGAAAACTTTCTGGTTTATCAAAGATTATTCTATAACCTGTCAGATATGAAATATAATATTTTAAGTTATCTTTCTCCATTACCCATGTTTTTTATATCCACCCATACTGCTGATATTGTAACTATTTAAAAATTTATTATTTTACAATCTATTTTACTGAATTGCTCAGACATACAGAAGCTACTAATTTTCTATGAGTCAATCATAGGACAGGCATCATCTTCAAAAGCCTAATTTTTCTAACATAATTTTTAATTTAATTTGGTAATTAGGGAAAAAAAATCACAAAAAAATTGCTGCCCGTTCTAAGAAGAAGACAAAGAACTCTTAGCAAAAAATTAGTTGTCACTGTATAACACTATTTACCCATTGCATAAAGTAAGCTGACTGTACATGTTAAGGGATGTTCAGATGACAACTATGCTTATCAGTAACTGCAATTTTGTGAATACTCTGGTCAATATAAATGCCTGAGGCAGATTTTTTTTCCCTGTTATATTATTTCTACTGTTCTGTTGACAGAAAAATACTTCTTTTTTTATGAGAATCTAAATTGTCCGATGTTCTGAGAGATTTATCTAAAGTAGAGAACAAAAATTAAATACAACCAATATTAATTTAGAGTAATGATGATGCTCTTCTGTGAGAAAAATTTACTTAATATAAAGGAAAACACTTTTATGCCAGAGAGAAAATATATACATGAACACTGTTAGAAAGTTGTATTAGAAGAACCACTGAGGACAGAAGTTCAAGATTTTAATTTCATTATATTGTCAGTTATTAGTCACTTCATCACAGATATTTTTCTATGTCTATTTTCAGGGGTTCCAATTTTTACAAAGATAATATAGGTACAGAAAAGATAAAGTATTAATAAAAAGTGGCTTAATTTAAAGCAAGTTTTCATGTTACAAAATGCACTGCAGATATACAGAAAATACTTGTATGCATGATAAACGTCATTTAGAATAAAGAAGCTCACATTTTCAGTTGTTCCTGTGATTACATGTAGTCCATCATATGTTGATTTGATATACATTCCCTGAAAAAAGAGCAAGAAAGGTAATTTATATTTGTAGGAAACAAATACATGATGTTTGCACGGAAATTAAAATGGTATGTTTATTCCAGTTTAAGGACCATAACATTTGAACAGACTGGAAGGAACCATGGTCAATTAACATTTGCAAAGCTAAGTTAAACAAATATGTATCAAGACCCACTATAAACAGCATAGTTTTCTCACTTAATGCTTTTTTTTTTTTTATTCCAAACAGAGTTTTTGGACCAAATTCAGCACTGAACATCAGCATAAAAGCTCATTCCTATTCAGTATTTGAAATATTTAACATGACCTCTTTCTATTACTAGTGACATTAAAAAAGTATCAAAACTGAAACCATGAACAGGAATAGTCTCTAAATTTAAATGCCCCATCTGCAGAGAGTAACTGATTCAATAAAAATGAAACCATAGCCTAGCTCAGAAAATACATGAGCCAGTGCTCATATTGCCAATTTGTGGAGAAAAATGAACTTAGTGAACAGGAGCTTTGTAATTAGTCCAGCAAGAATTCTGCTTCAAGGAGGCAATGGACATGATACAGAGAGACAACCTAAGTAGGTATCTATCTAACTGTACACACACGCACACAGAGAGCCTTAAATGTCAGTGAGACTCAATTGCTTGTATTCTTGCCTCTCAGGAGTAAGGTCATAGCTTCACATCTCTCCATATACTATGGTTATCCATCAAATTTTGAAATCTAATTAATCTAATTGGTACATTGTACTGCTGATTCATTATCCTTTCAATAATTCTGCATCACCTTGTGCTGTCAGAATGGAAGCTTAGAGCCCCCAGCAATACAAAAGAACATTTTGTTCACAGAAACCAATTTCAAACAGCAACGAAGATCTTCAGGCTGGGTGTTTACACCAACACACACAAAAAAAAAAAAAGGTAAAAAAAATACAAAGTTAAGGTCATACCACTCTTTACAACTACCTAAATTGGAAGGCTATAGAGAAGATGGAACCAAACTCTTTTTGAAAGTGCACAGTGAGACGATGAGAAGCAAGGAACACAAGTTGGAACTATATTAAAAAAAAAAAAAAAAAGCCCCCCCCCCCCCCCCCCCCTTCCCCCGATTTCACCATTAAGATGATAAAACACTGGAACAGGTTGGTAAGGCTGTGGAATCTGTGGAATCTCTGACTTGGAGATGATCAAAACTTGACTGGATGAGGCCCTGAGTAACCTTCTCTAGCTGGATCTGCTGTGATTTTTCATCCTGAGAAAATGTGACTTCTACCTTAATGTAAACTAATTCCATTTCAGCAAGTTTTAAGTTTATTTAAATCTTAAAAGTAAAGACTGTCTAAAACTGAGAAGGATGCTTAACTCTGCTGCATAGGAAACACCATTTTAGATTCTACTCACCGTGACTACTTGTTCTTTTAAATGAGACTGCTTCATAAGCTATTTCATTTGTAAATAACAAAGATGTCTAAATTAGATCTTGAAATCACTTTCACAAAATGTGATCAGTTGGAAGAAAGAAGTTTCTGTGGAGTCTTCCACTATTTCCTTCTATACAGTTGGCTTCATTTTATCAGTGTTCACTATTCTATTGTTTCTGTAGCACCTTCAACTGTTACTGACAAACATCTGATTCTCTTTGCCAACTGAAAGCCATAAACAAGAGCACTAGATCATGAAAAACTCTGAAGGTTCTCATTGAGAATGGGATGTTGAGTGTCCATTAAAAATCCTAAATAAATATTTAAATCCGTCTAGTATGTGTAACGCTGGATTTCCACAGTGAACTTTTAGCCGGAATGTTACGCAACATTGCTGCATCCATCACAGAAGTCTGTTATTTTAACACATAGTAGACTTCAGTAACATTTCCAGCCACACTTTTAATATCAAATTTAATATCACAGTTCTAACACCCTACTTGTTTTGTCAAGATTAATTCCCCACTTAAGAAACCAACAGACTAAGATTTTTAAGGCCAAAACAGAATGTAGTGCTAAACTTTTCACTAAATTTTATCACATATTTCTTCATAAAGTTCTTAGCCTCTTGTTAAACTATGTGTATTTTGGGAAAAAATCAAATTATAATTTTATCTCTTAACATATGCCATCCGAGATGATACATAAAAACTGACTATTCACTAAGAATTACCCTACATTTTGCTATTTGCTCTTTCATCTTAGCTATTAAACTTTAAGAACAAAATATATAAAAATAAACAATTTCAGTGAATGACTCATAGCCTTCAAATTATCCTAGATAAGGCTTTCATCCTTGTTTTCCCAAAAGAAAAATAATGAAAGATCTTGTTCCTTGTTGACCATTACAGTAGCACTGTATCTCCTAGATCTGTTACCTGAAAACCTTGAAAGATTACATTCTATGTAAAAAAATACAAAAATTGTTATATTCATTTTAATTGTATATAATTCAGAATGCAAGGTATTTTATATAATATATATTACATATCCATCATATATAAAATAATAGCTCCAAAACCATTTCTCCACTTGAGAGAAAGCTTTGAGTATAATACTCAAAACAAGATTTAAAGTATTCTTAAACAGAACCCCTTGAAAAACATACAACAATTCTGAAAACAGCTTTATTTAGTCTATGTCATCTGTTCTAGAGGCCAGATACGTTCCCTGCTTCAAATCACTCTTTCCAACTCTGTAAACATTTTTCCTTAAAAAAACCCTGTCCTTGATATGCTGACTGTCAGCACTTGCCTATCCTTTTACAACAGATAATGCAGTGTGTAACAAAGTGTGTACAGTTCAATCCAGCTCTCAATTGCTTTCTGTGCTAGGAAGATTTTTAAAGGACAATTTATCCTTCAACATGAAAAGACACTGACACTTAGAAAAATATTGTTTCTAAAGGACAATCTGTGTCAACCCTACCTTAGTGACTGGTGTGCTTCATCCCCACCCCCATCCTCATTTTCCTTTTTAAAATCAGTATTTGTAAAGAGAAAGACTTGAATCTCCAGGCTTATTTTAAGCAATACTGGCACAGGTTAGCAGAACCCCTCAAAAGTTTAAGTTGTTCATATATAGACACACAAAGTAGCTTACTGATATAAATGAAAGATTTAAGGGGATCACTTTCATCAAATTTCCAGTGAAAAACTAAAAATCATTTACTCTGGCTTATAAGAAATGTCCAAAATTGCAAAACTTCGTCATTTAGAGAGCTGTTAATTCTGTGAACCCAGAAAAAGCATGCAAGTATTAACAGTCTGGATTAGACAAAAGAGCTGGACCTTGCTTTCAATTTAATGGGCTATTGGCTATCTTTTTATTCATCAATGTTTCATTCCATTTCCACTAATATAAGCATTTTTTATGGTTAATAAGCCTAAAAAAAATGGAAATACATTCTGAAAAATTTTCTGTCAGATAACATAAGTTCCAGGCAAATACTTATTTAATACTGCAGTTGAAGAATTGAAGCAGCAAGCCTCTTTTTCCCAAGCCCAGATATGAATAGCTAAGTAGATCCTGTTGTGACAACTGCTGACACTTCTGGAACTGTTAGAAATAGTTATTTTGTTTACAATTATTTTATATTGTACCTATGACTTAAAGCAGCCATATTGATTCAGTATATTCAAGAGTCATATTCTTCTGTAATAATGTATTTTTACATAGGCACAATCCTAAATTAACTTGTGAACTAATTTATTAAAAGAGGTTCCACATATCCGCTATTCTGATCCTATTAACTTCTGTTATAAAACCTGATGGAAGTGCAGATATACTTTTGTAAGCTAATTATTCTCATAGAACTCTTTACACAAACTGCTTGCAAACTATTTCATAGATTTCAGCCATATAAGCTGTCAAAGTAAAACTGCAAAAACATCAGGCTAAGACTAAATAAGAAGAATGTTTTGTCAGTGGGTTTCACAGGCAAAAAGCACATAAACAAGGGAACTGCTGAATCCTGGAATCCATCCTAGGCTCCGGATGGGAGAATTTCAGTGGGAAGTGGCTTTTTTTCCTGTTGTCTCCCACCTCCCTCTGTCTTCTGGTCCTTCCTCTTCAACATAAATGGCTATCCCTCTCAAGTTTTCTTGCCTATTCGGTCTCTATAACACAAGCTTCTTCCCCGCTCCTGCCCATCAGCTTTAGTCTCTCCTTCTGCGTTCAATGCCCCAAACACAATCTTCCCACAAGGTTTTTCTTGGAAGACATCCAGTCCCAGAATCAGTATTCAGGCAGAAGAGATGGAACTCATCTTCTTAAGCAGTGATATCCAGAGAATATTCAATCACTTCAAAGTAACCAAGAAATATGCATGCGTTTGGCAGATATGACAGAGAACCTTCTGGAGTGGCAACTGAAAGATGGGCATCTAAAATGGTACCAGATATCTACATCTATGCAACTGAGTCCTGCTGTAGAGGTTTCTCCTATCTCTTTCCTTCCAGTTTCAGTTGCTGCCCTCTCCACCCACCTGTCTTCCTTCCTTTCTTCCTACTATTCTTGAGGCTCACAAATGTCCATTCTCCTCGTCTAACCAGTTCCAGGGCTTTCCTACCATATCCTTCATTATCACAACCTGTTCTATTCTTTCTACCCAAGTAACTCAGTTCCAAATCTTCTGTCCTATTACTGGTCTATTTTCTGCCCTTACAAGCAGAATTTCACTGGAGTTTTTTTCAAAATGATTTTGCTCCTTTTTTCAAGAAGAGATTTTTATTCTTTCTAGTTTCTTCTTGAATCCCACAAATTATCTCAGAGCATAGAAGAATGACAAACTATACCCCTTACCTCTGCGCAAGAGTTGAGTATTCTCATTCACTCTGTGAAGATGGCTCAGACTAGTCAACACTTAGTGGGTTAGAAATAAAATAAATAGTTGCTCTTTAATAACTGTGATATGTCAGGTATGAAACTCCAAAGAATTATACTGATACATGAGAGGTGCTACAGAACAAGGAAATGTTTCACAGGCTGTTGTATCAAGAACCTGACTGTTCCTGAGTAACTCTGTCACTGTCCCATAATGAGAGAGTGACTTAGAGGTTTTTAATTAAAATCTGACCTTTTAAAATATATGGGAAGGAATTAGCCATTTAAAATCCCATTTTGAAGAGACTATTCCCCAGCTGTAAGTGGAATTTCCTTGAAAAATTTCTTGCACAGTCATCTGGTTAATTAACCAGGATATAATGACAGCAGTGTATTTTTAAGTGTCAACAACTATTCCCAGGTTAATCCATGGATATTTCAGACAATATTTGAAGAGCTCCGAATTTCTCAATGGGACTAAAGTCCCTTAGTAAGAGGATTTCTGGTTCATACTTCCAACACTTCCAACTGTAGGCCATCATTCCTTTTTGGTAACAATGACCTATTATCAGAAGGTTCATGTTTTCATACCACTTCTTTGCTGGAATATGACAAAATACTTCTGCATGAAAAATTCAGGTATTTGAAACTACAGTAAAATGGTCTATGTGTCTCAACAGCACTTCTACAGGGAGAAGAGTGCAGGCTCTCCTTTTACAACAATGAAGCATCAATAGCGAAGATGTGTGTTTGTAATGCTACAAACTACCAGGGAACTGTTACATCCCTTGATCTTTTGCTCCAAACATAAAATGGTTCTTTAACCTTGTTTTAACCATAAAATTTGGACAGAGGCATATAAACAAATGACAAGACAGTGCCTTAAGAAGGTGGCTGAAAGAGCTTTTTGTTTAAATATCATGCCATTAAAAAGTCCTTCTCAAAAATCTTTTTTGGTCTGCCTTATATGTTGCCACCTTTTGCCCTAATTTATACTAAACATCTCCACTTCCTTTCCTGCAATACAACTTCCACTTTTCAAAAGATTTATTTCTAGTATCTTCTATTATTCTTCTGTATAAGCAGAGTTTGGTTTGTTTTGGCTTTTTGGTCCTTTTTGAGCTTCCCCACCCAATTTATTCTGAAACCTTAACACTTTTTTTTTTTTAAGTCTTTAAGATACCTCCTAGTATTTTTTACCTTATTTAGTGCCCTTTTTCATTTCCTTTTCACTAGCTTACTTTTTAAAAAAATGAGAATCCTAAACTGATTCTCTATTAATATTCATTTTCTTTGCTATTACATAGCATACTAACAGCTCTAGGTATTTATCTGAGCCATCTGACTCAAAAGAGAGTTTAATCTACTTTCTTATGTTCCTTTTACTAAATCCTACCTAAATAGAAACCTATGGACAACAAAAAGTAGACTATGAGAACCTTTCTATGTCAAGCAGGATGGAACATTGTCAATTTTCTGTAAGCCTTTAAAAATAATCTGAAATAATTAGAGTAGCACCCAAACAGTTTTGGGACAGCTATATGTATTTCCACAAAAACACTGCCTTCATAGTCTACCCTTTCTTCTTGCATCTTCTTGCAATTCCTTTCTTGTAAAAATGGAAAAGATTGGCCCCATCACCTTAAATTACAAATTCCACATAAAGAGAAGTACTACTTGAAAGGGTAGCTGTACATTAGATAGATGAATAATCCTTAATAAAGAAGGGTCCTTTGCATCTGACAGCTTGTCTGTTTGGCTTTTTTTTTTTTCCTCCAATGATACACAGCTGGTCTTATAAAAATGTTTATTCGCACAAACTTTGCTTCCTTTAAATTTTTAAATGAAACAGGGAAAGTTCTCTCTGCAGAAAAATTAATAAAGTTGTGGATATAAGAAGTGTATATCGTAAATGTGGCAGATTACACTGTTTCTATCAGCAGTAGGAAGCTCAGAGAGAAAACAACAACAAAAAAAAAAAAAGAAAGAAGAATAAAAGTGCTACTGCACTCCAGAAGCAAAACATTTTTCAGACATCAGAAGATACAAAACCAAACAATAAAAACCCAACAGCCTGCCTGTTTAGAATCTCCTGCCTAAGAGTAATCATTAATCTCATCAAAGAAGATTAAAGTTGCATGTTACACAGAAGCATCTTTAAATATACATACAGCAGATCAAGTTCAGAAGGTTAAAAAAAAAGTTTAGTCCAAAATAATACTGGCTCTAAAAAAAAATAAAAAAAAAAAATCTTCCACTACAGACAATCCCTGACCATCCAAGAGCAGGAGGAGGAAAAAAAACCCGAGCCTCAAAACCCCCTCAATGTTCCCATCTTACAGACGGTCTCTACATCCATCATCTCAAATAGAACACCGGTTCCCTTAGCCTGCCTTTGTTTATCTGACAGGAAAACTGCTCCAAAGCTGGCTCTGGACTTAGTCTGAGGTAATGAATAGTAAAGTTTGCATAGCCTTTCACCTACCCTCACCCTCAAGGATTTAGTAGCAAGCTTAGGAGCTGCACCTCTTCCCCTGCAAACAGTAAAACACAAACTCTTGTCTCAAGGGCCTATTGCTTATGTCGGGTCCATCAAGCCAAGACATTTAAAGTCAGTGCTGCTGCACCAGCTTTGTCTAATCAATAAACAGAAATTCTAGGACTCCTAAATGTAGAATTTGGATCTATGGGCTTTTGAAATAATAAATTCTGGGGGAGTAGATTTTTCAAATATCACATTTTTGAGTAAAAACTTGCCTTGTACTGAGCAGTTATGTGAAGTGTCTAAAAATTAAAATCATGCTGTAGTTTATTTGCCACAAGTTATTGTAACTTCACAGGGAAGTTTACCATGCAATGCAATGGAATGGAAACCTATCTTTCTCTAAGCAGAAAGAAAAGTAATTTGTAAAAAGCATTTGTAAGTATAAAAATGATCCATTTTCCTTTGTTATGCTACGATTGACACTATAAATAACTCAAAGATCTGAAAAACTAAAAGCCAAGGAAGGGAATTTTCTTATATCATGAAGTTAAAGTTATTTTATTCTATTTCATAAAAACTTATGTATGCATGTTCTCTTTCTGTCAGAGCTGACAGCGGTTCTCACAGTCTAATACTTTTTTAGTACAGGAATTTATTTCAAGTTTGTCAAATTGGTAGTTTGAAACAAAGTTTTGCCTTCCAGACATCTTATTCAGGCTGATCATGCAGTACACTTCAGATGTAAATGGTATCACCATACCCAGTACTACGATTCAGAAGTGTTTTACAATCTTTAAAGTTACTTTAAAATTAAAAAGAAAATATATGGAGGGTGTTTTAGTATTTACCACTGAAAATTCAGTGGCTAAATTGGGAAAAGGAGGAAGCAATTTGACTGGTGTGTGCAACTGGTACAGCCTGGGAAGGAATGGAAAGAGAGAAGAAAAAAACCAGTATGGTTCTGGAGGCCAGAAAATGCCTGCAGAGATCAGGATGCGAACACAATCATCAGTAACTTGGACTGGAACCTAAAATGCGTGCTTCCCAATGCAAATTCTTTTGTCCAGCAAACTGCCACGAAACTACCAGCAGAGAGTGTGTTCTGAGGAATGCATGAGATAAGATTATTTTTTAATAAAGCAGACTGAAAAAGAAGATACTTTAGAGAGGAAAAAAAAGATTACTATTAAGCTCATAAAAGCATGGACAGAAAGTTAGAAAAAGCTAGAACTGAAAATACACATTCAAATGACATACAGTCCCTTTGTGAACATGCTTTATGATCCAGAATTTATTTAAACAATTAAACACACAGACACTGCCCCGCAGGAGTTCTGACTCTGTGTAGTAACTGTATGGACTTGGACCTGGAAATTAATTCAGTTTATGTGTAAGCTTATGTAACGTCTATAGCATTTCTGGCTCATTTGTTGAAGAAATTAGAAGGAACATAATAAAAGCAGTTCTGCAAATGGAGTTTTGAAAATAGAGAAAGACTCATAATTAAGTCAACTGAATATCATTCCAGATAACTGAATTCTTATATAAATCTGAGTAATTTACAACAGATTTTTCACCAATGGCAAATAATTGTGTTCATTTTCTAGGTGCTAACCCTATATGAAGCTGAAGCTAGAATTCTCAGTAGCTCTGAAAACCTTAGCTACACTTAAAACCAAGAGAGACTGTGTTTTAAACTCATGCTATAAAAGTAACAAGTGTTCTGTAAAATCGTATGGTAAGCTTCTCCCGAAAAATAGATTTTTGGTGATTTTGACACAAATTGCTTTGTGCATTAGATTCCTATCTATAAAACTAAAATTACAATATCATTTTCACAAGTGTGTTACGAGGATGAATTAATTAGTGTCAGTGAAGCACTCAATAAGGCCATAAACCCCCCCCCAAAACAACTCACGATGAAATTAGTAACTCAAGAGAATGCAGAGCTTAGCTGAAGTGTGGTAAATAAGACCTCAACCCCTACATTGAATGATACGGATAAAAATGGAACTCTGAATACTTTCCATTCAGTGAATAGTGCTCATTTTTCTCTTGAATGGAGCAGAGATCCTGTGGAAAAAAACTGCTATACAATCATGAGAAAGCCATTTGTAATTCATTACCCTGTTCTATATTTGATTCTGATTAATGTTTTCTTTTCCTTTTCACATGATTTTTCTTTTATTCCCATTTATAGTCCTTTTTCATATTTTCTTCTAAACAGAACACAATGTCAGCAAAATTGATTATAAGGAACTTTGCAACCTAACATGTTACAGCGCCTTCACAATTAGGCATAGGAAAGTCAGTCATTCACTGTGATTTCACTTCATCTAAAAAAAAACCCACCAAAAACCAAGAAAGAAAAAACTGACAGGCAATTTTGATTGCAGTATTTGTCTGATGTCCTCTGTCAGCAGTGCCCACTTACTGCAGTTTTGTTGGCTATGAACTTATGGGTACACTGCAGATGGAGAACTACACCATGGTTCTTCCACCCAGTGATAGAGTCCAGTCTACAGCATCATTACAGCACAGGCTCTGTCTGCCTGATGTTCTATCAGAAAAGAGGGCCATCTGGAAGAAAGTGTGAACCACATGACAGGCCACACAGTATAGCCAACAACTCTCATCTTGGTCACTCATGCCTTAAAAGTTTAAATTGTACTCCGACACTTTATGATAAGCTGCTTAGAAAGTATACCATTCATACCCAAGAACTCCTGAAATAAACCTGCCCTAATACTGCACACCATTAAATTTTCAGCTCACTGTAGGACATGCCATTTTTGAAGTAGGCTACATTCTTTCTGTCCTCCACCAGTCTGCACCCCTGTCCTAGATATAGCGCTACCACTGAATAGGAAACACTAGCAATGCCAAGCCCTCCTTGTTGAGCTCCATCATCTCTGAGGAAAATACATCCTATCTGTGGTCACGTTCTCTTCAGCACTGATAGTGAACTTTCCTCTAAGTACACCAGCAGAAATATATTACATTTCTGGATAGAAAGGAAAGCTACATAGAGATCCAGACTGCTAGCATGTAGGATGCAGTAGTCTTAATGCAAGTCAAAAGCACTGACAGATTTACAGCATATATACTACACAAGCTGTAAATGATACTGACCTGGTATTTTCTGGATATCCCTGCGCTAACCCAGAAATCAGACCAAGAGGGGAAACTGGGCCACAAAGGGAACACATATGGCTATTAGGATGCAGCAGCACAGCAAGCAAATTGTATGTGTCTTCAGGATTACATACTGGCCTAAGCATCTGTGATGCCACAGAATTAAAATTAAATGTGTTTTATGCTGTTGGTAATGTCCTTTGATAACTAAAAGAGTGTAAGAATAAAGTAAACTTATGTAGTCATATAACCCTCCCCATGTTATTAAATTAGATCATTCTCAAATTAATATGCATACCTCAAAATAATTGAGGAGCAATTATGCTCTTGTAATTTTGACAGGATTTGCATATGATGTTCATTGCTATTCAATGTCAGAACAAAGAGTAAGGTATTGAAGTAATACAAAACAACTCAACTAAGAGAAATTTAAAATAAATCTGTAAATCACGCTGAATTACAAAAAAGAAACATGCCACAATGTGTATAGTGACACTCAAATGTATTTTAATTTGTCAATTCTGGAATTTTCTGCAGATAAGCCTCATGGCTACCAATTTCTCTACCCACTTCCCCTTTTTTCCCTCCTCCAACTGCTTCCTCTGACACCGAAACAACATTCCTGGATTCCTCCTCTTGAAGGGGGGGGAAAAAAAAAAAAAAAAAAAAGAAAAAAAAGTCCTGAGAAGGCATAAGAGATTGTACTGGGAAAAGTAGCCTGTCTCTTGAAGAGAATGTGCAAGAACATGCCGGTGCCTGCAGTGCTACCTTACACTCTAGGTTTTTTTAGGATCTTAGGTTCCCAAGCACAATCCCTATCCTCCTATGGCCTACCAATATCAGAATGGTTGTAAAGTAAGGGACTACCAAGGGGAGACAGAAATCTTCACCCACCAACCCCTAAAACTTCACCAAAATCCTTGTCCAAAAAATGTAACAGTACTTTAATATTTAAAAGTGGTAGTCAAATAATTATTAAACTATCATCACTGCAGAAAACTTTAATGGTGTGACCCATTACTAATGCAGAGCAGCTGGGATGTTCAGAAGACACCTAACTAGTCTGCTCAGTGAACAATAATTTACGAATATAAGGGATTAATTTTGATTCTGGGATGATACTTCTGAAAGGTTTATTTGAACTGAATCATTAGGGAAGCATATAACTATTTTTATGCAAGCCCAAGAAACATACCTTCCACTAATAATTTTCAAAGCATGTTAATGATATTTAGTTAATTTTATTTGTTTATGTATGTATTGGGGGATTACTTTGGTACATTCCAAAACCTGCAATATGGCTATCAAAAGACTATAACTTTTCTTTAGGTGCTCATATAGTTACCAGCTGCACATGAAGCCTTAGGAAAAACAGGTTTTACTTTAAAAACAAAATTACAATCCCTTTTATTTAGATAAATGTTAATTAAACCACTTTCAGAAATCTGATTCAGCTCATCAAAAAAGTAGGACACTGCATGAAAATACATTTTGATTTCTTCATAAATTAAAAAAAGAAATCACCCTAAAGAACTGAGGCTTGTATTCTGTATTCTAACAGTTAAACTGCTTTGCTACTTACCAAACCCTCACTGGGCATAATGCTGGTGAGATGAACTACCTCAAGATGTGCTGACTGTGACACCAGAGAATCAGATGAGAGCGAAATGATGTGGTCACAAATCCCAGACAAGGTTTTACACTACGAAGAAAAACAAGTCAATGTAATTCCTCATATTAAACTGAAACTACTAGTGAAGAAGTTCTTATTCTGAGAACTAATTGAGAATAAACAGATAATTTTACTTCTCAGCATTGTAAAAACTACAGGTATATGAAAGTCAAGAACAAGAGGTTAAGGGAACAGAAAATAGCCATAAATGTCAAGAAAATGTACATGCATGTACAGTTCTTCGGATCAGAAGATTTTACTGTGCACTGAGAACATCTATATATCTAAACTTCTTCTCCACTTGAACTATATGCACATTTGAAAAAAAAAACCAACAACCTGATGAACTTCATCTTATTTGTCATTATAATGTATCATTATAAATACAATGGAAGTCTAGTGAAATACGTAAAAATAAATGCCTTATACACCAACTTAATAGACTGTTTTGGCTACCAAATAATGAGAGCAACCCTACCAAAGGTGATAATTAGGTGAATTCTGCATTATACAACTTAGAAATTTTTTCCTTTGTTAAAAATTACACTGGCAGAAAAGTGCCTTAGTTAATCCATTTCCTGAAGTAAAATTCTTATGCATTTTTAGAACACATCCTTTAACTGATATTCTAGATCACTACAACTATGCAATAATTTTATGTTATCCTGCCTTCCAGCTAAAGATCTCAAAATCTTAATGCCAATCCACACGAACACCTTCAAAGTATGAACCCCATTGCATAGATAGTAGCGGTGATACTGACAGATTAAACCTATCCATCAAAGGCAAACAGTAAGTCTATGGATCAGAAAGGAGCTGATCTGTACTCTCAGAGAATCTTCATGTGTAAAGATTTATTCCCAAATTTGCATGTGTTGCTTAAAGCGTTCCTTCAGAAAGACTATGCCTAAAAATATTTGAAGCTAATCTGAAAGCATTCATTTAGATGAATTTCAGAATGGTCTTCCGGTTGAAGTTGTGCTGTATGCATCTATTTTCCTTCGGGGACTATACTCTCATTTTCCCTAATTATAGCAAATTCTAGTGAAATCCCTTAAGGGAAGTTTTATTTCAGATATTTGCAAAAGCATGAGGATTTCTAATATCTCGTTTGACACTATACATATAAGTTAAACAAATGAAGTTGTCACAATGAATAAATTAACTGACTGAACTTATAGATTATATTTCCATTCACTGTATAGTTACTCCTCTGGAAATCCAAGTACAGCTCTGGGCTACTGGATGTGGCATTTGTATTTCGTATCAGCTGCACGATGCAAAGCATCCCATTCAGGTATACGTGACTGCATCTAAAGGTCACCATTACCAGAAATATTTCTAGCAGTTTCAGTAAATAAACTTTGCAACAAAATAAAGAACATATAAGTTTTCAATCAAATTTAATCTTACAAATCTTTACAATCTCCCCATGATTCAGAAAGTTAACTAAAATCTATGCAGGATTTTAGCACGAGGAAAATATTCAAGAAAATTATATTAGAATAATTAAAAATATCAGTTTGCTGTAAAAGTAGTTCAGCAGGTACAAGGGAGGCCCAACAGCAGTTGTAAATAATGCAAAGACTGAGATAGTATAAATGGGAGCAACTGAGCAGAATTTATGAATAATAGCACAGGGTCAGTAAATAATGTTTGATATGGCACTATCAACATGAGATGATACATTAACATAAACTAAAGTATTTTTGGCATTAAAAAAAAAACCAACTACCAAGGTCTTGTGTACTAGTTCTCCACAGAGAACCAAAGCGCGTACTCTCCAGGTGGCGCAATACTACTGCAGTTAAGAAAATCTCAAACAAAATTGGGTTCTTCAAGAAGTTCAATACCTGTTGCAGAGGAACTTTACATACAGCTTTACAGGCCGTCCAACACCTAAACCCATTTATTACATTTCTCTCAATGGGCCACGACAAGAACAGAATCTCTCGGAAACCACTAAGTCTTGAACAAGCCATATAAACTTACATGTCACAACATGTATTTTTAGTATGGCAGGCACTGCTGGGTT
Organism: Haliaeetus leucocephalus; assembly: GCF_000737465.1. Lineage (NCBI taxonomy): Eukaryota > Metazoa > Chordata > Aves > Accipitriformes > Accipitridae > Haliaeetus > Haliaeetus leucocephalus. The sequence continues at coordinate 3,044,642 of NW_010972776.1, read as the reverse complement.
GGTACAAAGAGTATAAATTAATAATCTGTATTTACTGCTGAAAGAACAACTAGCAGGTTGTAATTTTTAATTATCATAGGCATACTATATTAGCCTAAAGGACTGATGCAGTTCTGATAACCACATTTTGCTCAAGAGCTATAAAAAAAAAAAAAGAAACCTGACTCTCATACATGCTGTTTAAGTGATCCCAAATATCACTCCTTCCCAACTTATCTTTTGCCATAATACCTGAGTTGCAGAGTAGACACAGTCTAGCCATATGACTAGTGAGGGAATGGCAACCGTGCACCTGCAATCACATCATCTGAGCATATACTGGCCTAATGTGGAGCTCTTCCAAACAAATCTAAACCTCAGTGAATCTCTCCAGTAACCAATGAAGAAAGTCAATCATGGATCATCATTTTATAAATCTGTCTTTACTTCTAAGTATATCTTTCTTAATATCTTTCAGAAATAAAACAAAATGCCATGTGGTGTTTAAGAGTTATAGATTTTTTCTCTTACAAATGTAAAATTTTACTTTGGAGCATCATAATTATTTTTCTGGAATATTTTCTTTATTTTTCTTTTTATTATTATTTTTAGAAATGAAGTGGCCATAAAAGAAATGAACAATTTATAAAGCTTATTCATGAATTCAGTATCCTTGAAGTGATTTTTTTTCAATTTTATTTTTAAGATGCTGTGAGAAAGATGGTGCTTCTTCTCAATTCACCCAGAGTTACGATGATAAACATGTTGATTCTCAGAGCCTGGATGCTCTGGATCAGGTAGTTTCAGGTGATTTTGCTCAGGCTAAGATGAGTTCTACTGCCTTGGGAACCAGGCTCCTTAAGGTTCATCACACTTTCACTGCTGAGCCTATGGAATACTTAAAAATGGAAACTTTTCTCTCTTCTGTATTTTTAGCTTTCCATTCAGAACAGGTAGAAAAGTAAAAAGTAACATTCCTGCTAAAGATGTATTTCTAGAAGTCATATGCACTTAGAATTGTGGATTAGAAGATATATATATATGTGTGTGTGTTTGTATACATATACACACTCCAAATCCCAGAAGATTTCAGGTGCTTTTAGAAGTTCTTTTCAGAATAAGGTTTGCAATAGTAAACTTTTTTCTAAGTCACTGCATGCTTTCTGAATTTAACAGCACATCAATGTTTTACAACAAATTTTAATCCCCGTTGGAAGCAGAGTATGTGTAAAAGGCTTTAAAAAAAAAAAAAAAGTCAGGCACTTGGTTAGGGCTTGTCAAAAGCTTATCTGAACTTGTAAATCCTTTGAGATTTCCCTTTCACCATAGGGTTTAACTCTATCTCAGTGTCAGTACAAGTTTTCAGTACCAGTACCAGGAAAATATAAAGTATTTGGACTTAAAGGCCAATATCTAATCAATAACTTTGTATAAGATTCCTCCAGACCCATTTCTCATTAGGTTTTTTGAGTGCTGAAGGCACAAAGTGCTCAGTCTGACAACCAGTGAAGCTAGTAATGCATCAGGTATAACAGAGAGCATTACTTCAGGGAACAGTGTGAGGAGAGTGAGAGGGAGTATCTGACCTTGGCTACTAAAATAAACAGGCAAAAATTAGGGAATACCAGAAGTAAGCTGATTCTTAAGCCTTACATTTGAAAGACTTCCAATTTAGGAAAGTGTAAAGAGGCTTGGTAGGAATGGTTCTTAAGTGAATGACACCATCTTCCATGAGCCTCCAATCTTCAGAGAAACTGGAAACAATGTCTTGGGTGAAAAAAATATTTTATTAATATTGTTTGCATAGTGTCTCTCCATTTCTTTATGTTGATGCAAAAAACCCCCACCATTTCTGAGTGTTAAATCTAGAGTACTGGGGCAGTCGTTAAACTGGCTGGTAGGAGGCACAAATAACTTGTACTAAGTCAGTTTCAGGGGGTCACAAAACATGTAAGATGATATCTCTCTTGCTGGGCTTGAAAATAATTTTTAACTTTTTAACTATTTGATCTTATTTATGAAACCTTAACATTTAGCAACTGATATAATTTATCAGAAGTTGTGTCGAATAGCAAGGAACTTTATTTTCCTAGAGTAGCCTTTTTTTTTTTTTTTTTAAAAGTCATTTAAATGGATGGAGTAGGATTACAGAATACCAAAGCAGAATACTTAAACTACTTACCACATGAAGAATTTTATTTTCTGTTTCATACACTGTACAATCCTGTGGTAAAATAAAACAAAAACAATTAATGCACATTGTTTTAAATTTCCTATTAAGAAATAAAAGAAGGCTTTATGCTGATAACTATCTCTCACAGAAATATCTGTAAAGACAAATGAGCTCTTGAGTTTTGTCATGCCAAAAGGTTACTTTACAATCTTAGGAAACTTGACTTCTCTTGTGGCTGGTTAACCTCAGGGATCTACTCTTACCTTGATAGTCCTGAAACTTGAGCTCAATACTAGCAACAATATAAATGTAAAGCACGGGGGACAGATTCATGATAGTGAGAAAAAAAGTAACTGAATATAATTAATCTGGCATGTCAGAATTTCAATGATGTGCAGAGCGAGAGATACATTGCCTAGCCTTAAATCAGGCAGAACGTTTGTTACCTGTTCTACAAGTTGTGTGGGGTGCAAAGAGTTGTGTCAGACCTACTACTACGTAGACTGTGTTACTAGAAAGAATGGGAAGGAAGAGTAAACAGAATATTTTGACAAGTACAATGCTAAAGATGTTAAACATGGTATGTTCCCCACTGTCCGTTTGGTTTGCTCCACCTTTTGCTTCAAGGCCCTGACTGTCTACACCATCCACGAGGGACAAGAAACAGCACTGGTCCCATCACTTGGGAGAAGTCACATAACTGCTCTAGTTTTGGACTTTGGAAGGCACAAACCACACCAAAAAGGAATGGGAAAGGACATGGGCTTGCTCATGCTGAGCACTGGCCCAGGGATTCTCAGGGGGTTTCACTGCCTTAAGGCCTCCTAAAGAACAACTCCATCCCAGCTTTCCATTATGCAACATTGCTTTTAACCAATTTAAAGTAGGCCTGACAAACAACATTCCTGATCAACCTCTTTATTTGCTTAAGACCTGTAACTTCTAGAGCAGTCATCTTCCTATTTTAGCTATCATTTTAAGAATAATAAATCTTATCACTCCATAGCTTAAGAGTCATTCCTCCCTTAACTTGTGTTTTGATTTCATGATATTACAGTGGCTAGAATATTACTTTTTCTTCATGAAAGAAAGCATACAGATTCCTAAAAGAGCACTACTGCCCCTACTGCTTTTTAATGTTTTGAAGATTTTGTCAGTACAGTGCTCTATAAAGCAAGACACAGTCATGACAAGACAGTATTTAACCCTTTCCTACAGGGGAGGGACAAGTACACTGCGGCAGCTGTACCCCACCCTCCTTCTGCCAGTCAGCACTCCAAATCACCACACGGGCTCTCAAGCTATATTTTACTAAAACGGAAGTTTAAAAGGAAATAACAGAAAACTCAAGTTTGCCAGACAGAGTGAGATTAGATTAGACTTCCCCCCAAAACTGGTCACCGCTGAGGCCAGCCGCAGCCAGGGCCGCAGCCCCCATGTCCAGCCTCCCTCAGCCCCCAGCCCCAGAGCTCCAGAACCTTCCACCGCGCGCCTGAGGCAGGCAGCCCACCACACTCCTACACGGCAAGCACTGGCCTGTGACACCTACCTGTCATCAAAGGGGTGCATTTCTGTAACAAAATCTGAGGAGAAAATACTTCTGAGGTAACCTGGCACCTCCCTGTGTTCAGGGAGACACAGCCCGACCCTGTCTGTGGCTGGCGGGAGTCCCAGAGCCCTGTGAGGGAGGGAATGAAATGGCCGCCACAAAACCTCCTGAGGACTGGGCAGGGCAGGAGCCTCACCTCGCCAGGGGCCTTGTTTATTACAGGAATTTTGTTTATAATGCCATACTGACACTGATTATTTACATTTAAGTGAGTTAATGGTTAACAACAGAAAAATGATCTTGGGAAATTGCTAAATACTTCTCCAAACGCTATGTCACACTGGAAAAGAGCTTTCTACAAAGCAAGATTTCAGGACGTATTTTTAAGGATGAGGATATGACAAGTAAAAAACACTGTCTCGTTTATTTGTCTTTAACTCACTGATATACCCTAAAAGATCCCCTCAAGTAACGTAAGATTCTCTATAGTTCTCAAGATTTCCTCTTTCCTGGATCTTAATATGCTAGCAATAACAGTTAAATGCTTTATACTTCCCATGAAATAATTCCAACATCCTCACTCCATTTACCCTAGAAGTAGATTAGCTACATGACCTGCATAGGCTGTGGTACTCTTTGCAAAAGAAATAGCAGCTAACTGGCAGATCTCTGCTCCTTTTGTCCAGCAGCGGAAAGCCTCGGCTATGTCCCATCCACTGAGGCCACGTCCAGCTCTCGAACCTTCTTCCTCGGGTGCTGCTTCGAGGACCCTGTCCCTCAGCCCGTCTGAGGGTGCTGCAGAGCAGCTTTAGGCTGTCGGAGCCACTCAGCCCTGGGTACAGGTAACAGTCGCACCCTCAACTCTAAAGGTCATGTTTATCTTGGAAGATTAGCACTGTTGTAGAGAAATTAATTTCTAAGTGAATACAGTTTAGAGAATATTGTTATAGAATAAGAAAGTCAAAATCAGAAGATTGTGAGTGCCAAGGAACACAGAAAAGAATTTATATTAGCATTTCATGGTCAAGTATCCCTTTGATGTTTCTTCTGTATTCATACTGTTATTTTCTACAGCACAAAAAAAGAATTCAATTAGTCAGTTTGGTTGGCAATGCCCAAGGCAGTTTTCCCTACAAGTTTTACACACTTCAAACAGCACATCCACCATCTCCTTTTAACCCTCCAAGTACCAAGAGAACAAAATGATCACAGCAGGGCTTACAGCTTGACTTCAGAGCTAATGCTCCTTTCTAAATTATTCCTTTAATTTCTGTGCTAGAAATATAATATAAGCTTCGTTTTGAACAAACTTGATTACTTCAGGTCAAAGAATAGAAGACTTATGTATAGTAAAACTGAAATTTTACTGTTTTGTAGAGCAGAATTAATGTTAGCTATACTTATGTTGCACATTCAAGATTACATTAGCATTAAAAATGTTAATGGCTTTGGGATTCCTTCCAAAACAGATGCATATTGACTTTTTTTGTAAATGCATCAGACTAGTTTAACTGAGAGGTTAAAAGAACTTGCAACATTATACTAAAATATTAAGATATGTAGGTCACAATATTCTTCTGATTTATTTGTCCCTGATACGAAGCAATGCACTAGGGATCTCATTAAAAAAAATTCTGCCAAGACTAACAATTATAGAATTTTGATCTATTTTTCTTAGAAAATAAATAATAGTTATAGTGATATTCTTTCTACATATTCGATAATCAAGATGACATTTTAAAAATGTTTTTTTCTTAGAGTTTAAAAAACTCTTAAAAAAATTAGTATCTTCATTCTATTTCCTCTTTGCCTGTGCCAGCTTCTGCACCATCCAGAACATCCTACCTTTCAAAGGTACAGTACACCTTCATAACTGATAAAGTAAAACAGCATTCTTTTGAATATTCATAAAGAGAAAAGGTCAGTAGGACTTCTGCTCACCCACACTATATTCATAATTTTAGTTTCTAATTCCAAAAGAAAAAAATGCAAGTACTACTGAAATTTGCAGATACCATAAAGAGTGTTTTATGACAAGCCTTGAGGGCAGTTAACTAACACATAAAAATACTAATACATGTAAAATATTTAGTTCATTAACTTAGCACAATAAAACAGCATGAGTTAAGTCAACTACTGAAAAGAAACAGAGACCCTATAAAGGAGCAGCTTGGAAGAGAACTTAAAACTTTGTGATGTTTGCCAGTTGAGCGCCATTTCCCAGTATAACACTGCAGTAAAGATCTACTGCAATCTTTGAATGGTGGATATGACAAAATGATATTAAAAATATATTGCTTGCATACATAAAATCAAACACTCTTCCGGAATTCACACATTAAAAAGAATGAGATCACTCTGAAATTAGGCAAATATACAACAGTAATACACTAACATAATTTATTTTACCTGGTTTAATTAAGGTAAAGACTTGATCATAATCTATATTTAGAAAACAGTGAACAGATGTTTGATAACAAAATGTTCTTTAGCAAATGCAAGCAAAATAAGATTGAGGGGCTGAAAGTCAAAGTCTGCAAAGTTCAAACTGAAATAACATCCACGTTTTTAATGGCAGTTGCTGAATCATAGAATAATTCAGGTGGAAGGGACCTCTGGAGGTTATCTAGTCCAACCACCTGCTCAAAGAAGGGCTAATTTAAAAGTTAGACCAGGTACTGGAACCTACTAAGAAGCAACAATTTCTATCAATTGCAGTACAAACTAGATAGCTTTAAAAACCATATGCTTTACCCTAAACACAAAGTATTTGACTAAACATAGGGTAAAAATCTGTGATATGGTCTCTGAATTTATCTCAGTGAGGTTAATTAAACATTAATAAATAGGAGAACAAGCAAAATTTTGTTTGGCTTTTGTTGGAAAAAAATCAACCTGAGTTGTGCTGACATTCTTTGGTAAGACACAGGCAAACTTTTTGTTTAGAGAATGTTTGTTCATGCTATTTAATGCACGTATCAAAAGCATCTGTCACAAGTTTAAATATCCTAGACATAATCAGGGAAAACCAACTTTTACTAGGAGTAGTGAACTCTTTCAACTCAATGAAAAATTAACCAATGGCTACATTTTATGAACAAAATTCCAAACCTGTTCTTCCCCAGTTATTCCAGATATCTTCCCCCCAGGGTAGCCTTGGCAGTATAGCATGACTAAATCCAAATTCAGTTAAGTTAGTCTGGTGGAGATTCATTTTCAGAGCAAAAATGAGAGCTAGTCTACCTTGAAGCTAGAGCTATACTACAAAATGAAGTCAACAGAGAGCTCAGACATCTGCAATACTCTGACCTAACATGCTTTTTTTGCACATTATCATCAACACATTTTGATGGGACATTGCACCTCAAAATCAGGATGTCTCTGCAGCTTTCTGCATAATGCTATTCTTTTATAGTTTCCCTACTTATTTAAGTGAAGGTGAAATCGTGAGGGATAAGAAAACTGAGTAGAATGAAGTACATTCCCAAGCATAAATGGACAGGTATAAAACATTTCTGAAACTAGTGAATAAAGATCAATTTTCTTATAACCAGTATGAGAAGATACTATTTACAGATAAACAGGTGGCTGCTTATTCATTGTAGCATTTACATGGTATGTAAATAATAATACTCAACATTGCAGTTCATCTGCTTGGTTTAAATTTTGAATGAAGATCTTATCTTCACACTCACACAGAGAAAGAATGTGACCTAAAAGCTAAAAAAACCCCAAACAAACCAACCCTACAGCCTTACTAGATCTAAGAGTATGTCACTCGGATATACACAGTACACCCTAGCAAGAAGATTCATAAGCAGTGTCTATATTAGACTAAGATTACATAGTACTGCCCCCTATTTAGAAGGACGTTCACCCTGAGTGGCAGCTGTAAGTTATGCACAGAAAGCATGTTAATTTTGCAGAAAATAAATCTTCAGGTTGAAGAGATTCCTTACTTAATGTGCCAAAGGCATAGCCTTGACTGCTACTTTCACACTGACTAAATTAAACATCTAAAATTTATACCATTCATAAAACAAGGAGTATCTGAAAGGATCCGAGATCTAGGTTTCTATTAGTTATGCCTTTCAATTCATATTTTAGCCTACAGTTAAGACTGCAGTTCTGGTTTAGGTGAGACATTTCTGCTTTCATACATTAAGATCAAGTTTCCTCAGATTTAGTAACAGCAAAACTGTCTCCCTATGAATGATTTTGTTTTATCTACTCCTTCTGGTGCTAAGTTTAATATACAGTAAAAAGATCTTAATAGATGACTACCAAACAACCCAGATCTGACAATAAGATCAGAAAAAGGCAAAACTTGATTTGTAACTGACCTAGAGTACTAACTAAACATTTTTCATCTTGGAATGTCTTGGAGTTTATGCTAAAAGATAGACTGTTTTTAAGTTGTCAAAAGGAGGACAGCTTTGGGAGTGGAGTTGAAGAATTGAAAAAAAAGAACCAAACTATTGCTGGCAGAGGAGAACTGAATTTCATCTGCCAAAAGCAGTGAAATGAACGACAGAAATGGAGACAGCAATTCAAAATTATACTATTTTCACCTAGGGAAAAAATCAAAGTGCAATATCAGCTGAAGGGCAGAATCAGAATTTGAACTTTTTATGCTGTAGAGAAGCTCATTTTGCTTAGTCTGTAAATCAAAAATAGCCTAGTGCTATAAACACCTTGTAAGAGAAAACTTAATAAAGATACATAAATAATTAAATGCCTACACAGGAATTTTTAAACCAAGAAAAGAGAAAAAAGATCTTTGTTTTGCACTGCAAAAGTGCATAAAGGACAAAATTTCTATAAAGGATAAAAGGAATAAAGCTGAATATTATAAATTAAGGATAATAGTGTAAAAAACAGACTGATATTTATCAGCCTTAGTTCTTTTTTTCCAAGAACTAACATGAAACTGAAAAGGAAAAAAAAAAAAAAAGAGTTTGCAGAATGCTACTACTCCAGGAAGCCTTTTAAATTAAATGAGTTCTATGATTGGTCTACTGTGAGGTTACATGGAAAACTGTGCCAGCATAGGACAGAGGCGGGCAGTGCAGCCCTGTATATTGGAGGCAGGGCCAGTTTAAGGTGCTTACAAAAACTACAGCTTTAACTAAACTTTCTTCTTGCTTTCCCTCCTACAACATTTTCATCTTTCTCTTTTGCTTCATTCCAAGACAGCCCTGCCTGTTCTCTAACCTCTCCATGTATTCCAATAACACTATTTTTTCTCATCAATATTTTTATCCACTCACAAGATGAGAAGCTTACTGTAAATGTTTGTAAAACTAATTTCCACTCAGTTTTTCTGTGTCTTACTTCAGGGGCAGACACTGTCAGAGACTATTATTTGTATATTATGTAGCACTACAGACCAAATAAATTAATTTTATGTACCTGTGGACTGTACTATATTACAATTAATTAATGAATGTCAGTGATGATAATATTACTACCCTTATTTGTTCCATATTTGGTTTGTTTAATGTTGTGAATATTTCATGTTAATCACTAAACAACTTTCATGTAACTAGCTGTCCTTTAAGTGAAGCAGCCACAGGACAGGTTCTAGATATATTTGTATGTATTGTAAGAACTTGTCCCTGAAAGGTTTTTGATCATTCCTATCTTAATCTGTAATAAACTGTTAGCAGTAGTTAAGCTGTTTCCCATTGTGGCTTTATTGTTTTGTTTAACACTTGCATGGCGGTAAATAACATGACATGAAATAGTCTACTTAAAAGCAAAAAGTGGATTATTTTTAACTTCACACTGTCCTTCAATCTATCCAGGCATATGAGGATAACCAAAGTCCAAAAATCTTCCGGTCGCTCCCAGAGAAAGAGAATATGCAAAGAACAGAGAGGTAATGTTGAAACAATTTTTCTGGTGAAGTAAAAGCTTACCAATGTTTTTATTATTGCAATTTTTAAGCAACAGTATGAAGAGGACTGAGCGGAAGATAACCACTCTTACCTGTTGCACAATGGTTGTTAGTTCCAGGCACAGTTGAACAATGTTGTTTTTCAGCAGTGAGTATTCTGTCACGCTGACAAATGGAGACCTGTGACAAAGGAAGGATGGGTTTATACAGCATTAAGGATTATAACTCCTGTTTACAGTATAAGCAGATATATGTAATATAGAGATCAGTCCTACACCACAGAAATGCAAAACACCTCATCATGACAATCTCCAGCAGCAAGTTACACAATTTTTGTAAAATATGCCTTTGAAACAAGAAACAGTGTAAGCAGGAAGGATGTAAACTGGATTTTGGCCAGAACATCAGAAGTTATCATTCTTGGGGGAAGTGGAGATAGGACCTTCCAAATAATTGTAAGTAGTCCAGATTTCCTTTGTACAGCTCATTAAAAAGACAGCATTTCCAGTATGACATCACTCTTCAGCAGCAGCTAGCACCTCAGAGAGCAAAGTAATGCTTACTTAGTCACCAACAGCTTCCTGCACACTTGGATTTTCTTCAGGCTTTCCAAATTCTAGCTGAATCTGACCCCATTTGAATTTATAAGAACTGACAAGGTCATAGCCCGAGAGAATATGACTGCTGGCATTAGGTTAGGAAGATGTCACCAGGATTATACAAATCCTGTAAAGGAGGGTGATTCACTCTCACTGTGATTTCTAAGGTGCCATTTATACATTAAAGAGCATTCAGATTCAAGATAAAGCTATCCGTTGCTATAACTCCAAAGAAAGAGAAACAAACCATAAATGCTCTGATGCTATTTTATGTTTTGGCTTCTGTCTTTCCACAGTCAAAATTTTAACTACATTTATTCAGAGAGATACTTTTAATCAAATTCTCAATTTGTGGATTAAAAAAACACAGTGGCTGATTGTTGAGCATTAACGAACACCACAACTGTACCTAACACATCAATTGTAGTCTTGATAAAAAGTCTAATAAAAAAATTTAAATTTCAGACTAAGCAAGTACTATAATTTATTTTGAAAATTCATAATTGATTTGCTCAACTCCAGCTTTTCTGTGTCTTTTTGAAGGCTGAAGGACAGTTCAAACTCCACAATCTTTTCTTCCTTACTTTCCTTCTGAAATTACTGATGAAGTTACCGCTTGTGGCAGTGAGATGCCAACTTGGAATAGAACAAAAGTATTCATTTCACACAAAATACTATCAGACTGAAAGAATCTGAAGCAATAACTAGAGGAAACTTGAACACCCTCCTGACAGAAAAGGGTACTACATTTTGCCTCCAATATTTCAGAAATTTGCAAAACAAAATTTAGAGCTAGAAATCCAGAACTGCCACTTTAATATTAGAATAAAAGAGTACAAGAGAAAAAGAAAGAACAAATACAAAACAACCCAAAGATTTATTTCTTGATCCTTCATGCATGAGAATAGTAAATTACCTGTCCAGCCAAGCTAGTAAGTTCTTGGCAGCACCAATCAGGTCAACTACAGAGGTAAGAAAATCATTTGGCAGTCGTCTGGAGGCCCTGCCATCATAATGGCCACTCCTCCTTCTACCCGTTATAAAGTTCTGAAGATTTTTGGCTGAGGCATTCAGCTTGTGAGACAGAGTTCTCAGGTTTTCGGTCTCCAAACCATAATTCTGAGGGGAAAGAAGAAGATACACAAGTGAAATAGTGTATTGTCAGCTACATGAACAAAACTGTGAGGTTAAACATTCCGAATGGCATTGGCTGAAAGGATAGGATAGTTATGGATGCCTGGTGGTAGACTAAGCAACAGGCTACTTTGTTTAGAACATACAGGATGCATCCATCCTGTCAGCACGACAACCTCCGCTGTCATCAACACTCACAGTGCTAGAGTCCCAGGACTTATTGGTCCAACTAAGTCACTGAGGGGAAGGAAAAAGAATCCCCAAATGCTGGCTCTCATCATCTTACCCATTTTCAAAAAGTGAAGATGAGTCAGTCCACTATCCCTTACCTGCTACGGTTCAGGATTAACCAACTGTTTGGTGTATGTGTTACCTCTGAGAGCAGGTCTTTAGGAGTCCCACTGCACTGGATCTCACTCAGATTTGTGTTAGTCCCTCCACTAACTTGTAGTAACTTTGCCTTAGCAGAACTTCCCTAAAACTGTGAAAAAAGTATAAAATCTTACATGGCCTTGGTGACAGGCTTTTACAGGAAAATTCCTTCCTGAACCCTGCTATTGTTGGCGAGCAGCTGTCCCATATGTAATGTCATATGGGAACAGTCAAATCAGGTCAGAGCAAAGACATGGTACTCCTGTTTCCAATGACTGCGTAGAGAAGCATCTGAGAACAGAGCAGGCATGTAGTTACAGCTATTAGTGGTTCAGAGACTTCAGCCAGTGACAGCGTCTTCATATTTAACAGTTCTTAATGGATTTTCTTCCATTGTTCTAATTCTGATGGGGTGTTTTAGTTTTTTTTAATCTAAGTGAAGTTTTCCATGCACAAGTCCCTTCTCCCTTTATCCACATTCCTTTATCCACGTCTTTGTCCTTTTATCACCAAGGCAGTTCCCCACTTAGAGCCAGGTAACAAGCACAAAGATATCTCAGCTCATATACATTAAATAATTCACTCAAATTCACATGGAAAGTCTCAGACTGAATTGAAGCCAGATTTCTTGCTGCCACAACAGGATGTAGCATATGAAAGAATTTAATAAGCACTTAAACAAAATGAACTTTCAGAGTATGAACTGATTGCCCACTATTAATTTCAACTATGCATATGTTACAGAGGATGACTGATCATCAATATCACATTAATTTTTCTGCCTAAACTTCTTCCTCAAAACGGAGAATAAAGAACCACAAACAATACACAATATCAATGGACACTAGTATGGATATTTGTACTAGAAATAATAATATTCAACACTAAAAAAGGAAAACGTACTACTGACCAATAACAAGCTTATGAAATGGGATTGTATGGTAGTCAAACAAAATACAAAAAAACGCTTGGTAATGTTGTTTGGACCACTTACAGCTGGTACTTAGGACCACACCTTCTCTACCAGCCATTCTCTCTCTCGAAGTTCACTCTCAAAAATAAATCAGGCCCCCTGCCTCAAGCTTGGAGGGCAACCGACAAGGAATGGAAACACTTTGCTATCTTATTTAGCTCGCTACAAAGAACTTAGACTTTAAAAGAATTTTACACACTAGGGACAGAATTAGTTCCATTTTTATATACGTATCATGCCTAAAGCATCACAATCAGTCAATAAGGTTTGGAAGCATCCAGTTTAAGATTGAATAGTGAAACAAAAGAAAGTTACATTTGTTTAGCTACAGGTGAGAACAATTCTGTTCATCATTTTTCCGGGAAAAATACTGTACAGTTAGCAACAGCATTGCTGAAGTCAGTCATTCTATTTTGGAAAAGTTTAAAGTTAAAAAGCAAGTTGTATTTGATATTAGTATGCCATCTGTTTAATATTTGTGGCTAATCTTTCTTTTATTGAAGCACCGAAGGAATTCCCTCCCCTGCTCTATTTTTCTCTCAACTTCTACTCGTGCCAAGATGATGAGTAAGTGGATGTATTGGGATGCCTTTACCAGCTAGCAATCAGCTAGGCAATGCTCGGTTTCCCCTCAGAAAGTTTGATTTTGCACACTCAACAACACATTATAAGGACGATAAACCAGATCCTCCTGTTTTTATTTCCAAGGCCAACCTTGCTTATCCCTGTGGAAACAAGCAGAAAATGTTTCTCCCAATAATTCATTATTGCATAAAAGCTCTGGAAACCTGTTAGTTTACTTTCAAGAAAAGCTAAGCAAGAAAGGAAACAGTTTAACTAGCGAATCTATAAAAGCCAGAAAGTATGCTAGATACTAACAAGTGTAATCGACGGGAGTGATCTTCTCAAGTCATTGGAAAACACAGAGAACTGAACAGAAAATATATTTGAGGAAATCCAGCTAGTGAACAAGTTGTTTCATCTTAAAGTTTATTAATTACATGCTGATGGCAACCTCAATGTCAATATAAAATTTAAAATATAGCAGAATATAGATAAAATACATCCATAAAGATAATCAGAAGATGAATGGAAATTCTTCAGCACAGTAAAAGCACTGATGGAAGTTAGTGGTTTAGCTGAGACTTAGAAAGACACAATAAAGGGGAAAAGATAAAAATATTACAAAAATGACAGTGAATCAATATCTCTAGAAGACAGAGACATTGCATTGCTCTAAATTTAAGTTTATCTCATATCCAAGATGTTAATTTTTAAATGAAACCACCATAACCAACTATAAATCGGGGCAAAGAGTGGTTAAAAATAAACCTTGAAAGTATCACCTTCAAGCACCTCATCCTAATTTACTGCACCACAGCTCAGCTCACATCAGCTGCACGTGTTTCTCTCTCCGCTGCTGCCTCCCGTGCAATCTATTTGCCAGGCTGAAGCACTGATGCCATGAAGCCCCACAAGCCCCACAGCGGCAGAGCGTTAGAAAACTATTGAAGGAAACTATGGCCCCTTTCGAGCTTCCCTAGTCAGCAACCAAGGTGATGGGATATAAAAGAGATTGTTCCAGAGAAGAAAAGAGCAAACAGGTGTGTATACACACAAATTTGAGCTGCATTGATTACGATTCAGCGAATGTGCTTGAAAACACAAATAGAAGAGTTGCAGCTTATGATAATGAGCGAGTAGGTGGGTAGCCTTGTTCTGTATATATGACACTGCAAGAAGTATCCAGACCTCAGTTCTAATTCCTGTAGGCATCTCATCTGCATGATGCTAACTGAGATAGTCTCAAACCTGCCAGACTAAATCATTATCACAGCTACCATATCAGAGTTCAGTTTTCACAGCCATATATTCTGCTCTCACTGTGTTAAATACGTGCTGTTATTGTGAGACACGCCATAGAAATGATGCTCCTGAGCCTGTAAAATTCTATCTCCTGGCAGGTGATTTCTTTCTTGCACAGTAAATCCTGGATATAATTTCTGGTTTAAAAGGAAAGGAAAAAGAAAAAACATCTAAAAGGGGCAAGAGGGTGCCATTAGCATAGGCAGGATTATTTTTCATACCAAGAGTAGGGAAAAAAAAGCAAGCAAGGTTTGCTCCATTCCCTGGTTTTGTTTCATGATGCTTAGGGTTACTGCACAGTCATTTTTAACAAATTACTCTATTAGTGGAAAGTGACATACAGGTTTAGAGAATGAATACTGGCTATTAAAGTGACCCCAAACACTGTCTGTCTAGAACTACACAGCCATACAGTTTGTCAAATTATCACAAAATCTGTATCATGAAACTGCTTAGTGAGAATAGAAAGTAGACTAAAGCCGACAACACTCCATTTCAGTAAAACGAGCCCAACAGGTATATTGTAGAAAGGGTAACTCCTGGAAGAAAGGGCCAAAGTAACAGCACACCTAGAACACAGGAAGATGTGACTTGTAAATCCATTAAATGTTTACTTAAGCTTCTTCACACAAAAGCACTGTTCAAACAGTAAGAAAATTCTGTATGTTCACTAAGTGTGATATATGATAGCATTATTACCTTCACACACACAGAAAGAGTTGCATAGAGATTATCTGATTCGTTCAGTGACAGACTAATCCAGTAGTATATTTTAGGTTGGAGCTCAGCAATTCCTGATGCCCTATTCCATGACAGGAGTTGAAAAGGATTTCAAGAGGTAGAAATTAAAACGCAAATGTGAGATCAGAGGCAGACAAGCTTATTATAGAAGAATATCATTAGCAATAATGCAAAGATGAAGCTGTGCTTGAAGTGACACTTGTTAGTGAGATGTACAACTGACTTTGGTTTAAGGATAAGTCTGCTTGCTGTCTGTAAAACACAGTACTCAATTTTAGCAATTTCACTCTCTAATTTTCCCATTTTCAAATTATCAGTGAGGATTCCTGTCATCCCTCTAGTTCCCCTCTCCTGTTCAGTTTGAGATGCCGGTTTCGGTGTTCTTAGTGATTAGGGTTATTGTAGGGTGGTGAGAGGGAAGAGACAGGCCAGATCCTGGGCTTTTGCAGTTGATTGATTGTCTTTTTTGAAGTACAGAAAAAACAGGTGGCTGTTGTCAGAAGCACTAGAATTCAGAAGACAGGAGAGAATACCAGGGGTTTTTTAACAACCTGAAATAGGCTGTTGTTTTTACTAGTGCAGAGTGGGAGATATGATGTAAGAGATAAGTTATTGAATATTCCATATAGATAAAAATACATACTGGAAGTTGAAAAATATGAAATCTGCCTCCAAACAGATATTTATTCCTTTTTGTGTCATAAATGCAAAATGCAGAAATAGCTGAATATACTGTGACAATGAACTGTCCCGCTTTGTGTCTGTATCACAATTCTAGCTAAAACCTCTGCTTGTTTTGTACATACATCCTGGTTTGAAGTTCCATTTTTAAAAGACAGTGGGAAAACTGAGCAAATTTTTTTATTCATCTGACAATGTAACACCTGTGTTTTTTACATATTCAAAGTGGAATGAAAAAAAGTCTTCAGCTAGGGCTTAGGGTGTTTTCCTATCTTAATGCAGGTATGTAATAACATCACAAATTAGTCTCTTATGCTAGTAACACTACTTGTGAAGATTTTAGCTACTAAGACAAAATAGGCCAAATTATTGTAACAAAGTTACATGTAAAAAATAAAAATAAAATGCAAAAAAAAAGATAAGTGCTAATCAATTTTTTGTAAATACTAACACCTGAAGATCAAAAGCAGAGCAAGAGATACCTGCAATCTGAGTATTTCTTCTGTGGAAAAACCCCCAGCATTATATACTTAAAGGTACTAATATAATGAAATTGTTTTGCTATAATGTGACTTACAGAGATAAAAAAATGTGTGTACATTGAAATTTATTTGATACAGGATATAATTTAAGCTAAATAGTTTATATTGCCTAAGTAATGACTTTAATTTACCTTAAAAACAGATTTATTTTTAATTATAGCAGCTTTTCTTTACGTTGTCATTCATGTAAATAGTTGGTGTAATGTATGTATAAATATGTATAAACACGTGGATGCATATACGGCTTTTTCTGTAAGTGATATTCTGAGAACATTACAATTTTCAGTGAACTGTAAGGTTCAGAGAAATAAAAGTGCGGAGCAGTAAATCTGACTGAGAAGATTAAAGGAAACAACCCTGACAAATTCAAGCATCTTACATGAAATTGACTATGTTAAGGCATTTAAAATACCACAACCTAAATACTGTGCTACACTCCCATTTTTATGTTTCATGCCTAAACTTAAACGAATCCCCCCAATTTATCAGTCCAGTCCAACTGTGGTAGCCGTAGCTGCAGGTCTCGGTTTCAGACGACAGCTGAGGACCATTAGCAAACCCACGCAGTAGACATGCCTTTGCTCTGCGAGTGCCACCCTGCCCCGAACATACAAACATCCTTAGCACAGCAGGCTGCTCCCCGCTCCCCCTCCCAACCCACCCTGAAAGCAGCACATCTGGACTCATGGCACGCTCCAGCTCTTCCTCAGGGCTCAGTTTCCCAGTTGCTTTAAGCTGACATATTTGTCAAGCGCCACGGAAGGATGCTGCCATGCCCTCTTCCTGAGTCCCAGCATCACTGTACAGTGAGCAGGATTAGGAAACTAATTTAAAAGCTCCATCTTCAGGCACATCTTCCCCACTACAGACTGGTTTTCGACCGATTCTCAGATTGCGCGTAAATTGACTGAACGTTATTGCGGACTTGCAACATCTGATGCGGCTCTGCGGGGATGCTCTGCCCCTCTTCTGCTGGGAAAGCAGGTCTGGTCCCTCCCAGGCTGCCTGCTCACCCCGCCAGCCCTCCTCTTCCCCGGGGACCTGCACTCGCAGGCTCTCCATAAGACCTCTCCCCACCTGTCTCCCTGGGGCACGGTTGCAGCGTGGGGCTCCGAGATGACTAGGAAAGAAAATTCCCCAAAGCAGCTCTGGGCTTTTGGAATCGCCTTTGGGAAAACACGACACGCCAGATGGGATACCACAACTCCCTGCTCTCTACATTGCCGTGTATGCTGCTCCTGCAAAGGCCATATCTTTGCAATGAAAATTACAGCGTCTGTGATAGCATAAGTCATTTAGCGCTTAATATATAAAACAGGCAAACACAGCCTGTTTAATGAAAGCAAAAATCCAAAATAATCATAGACCATGATTTTAGCATAAATAGTTCTGACACTTAAATAGAATGGAAATCACCAAAACACACTTTCTTTTTTTTTTAATTTCCCTTCTAGAGGTATGTTTTTAAAGGTTAAGAGCCTAACAGAAAACACAGCAGAAACCGTATTCGAAAATACTTGTCTCTGTAAACATTTGTTTGATTTCATCAGGTAGCTCTGTTAAAATTTTGTGGTGATATTTTTAGGATACAACTTAAAAGTGAAGTTATCAAAATAGTATGAAGACAAAGTATGTGAGGCAGTGCATCTCCATCAGGCATGTCATTTTTTTCCTCTTTAAAAAGAATTTACAAGCTGAATATCCTTTATATGAAGAGCAATTTGAAGGAGGTTAATATAAATTTTTTCATGTAAATCACAAAGGTCTTTCTTTTGAAATTATCTGAACAAGTAAACAAGTTTTACCATAACATTTAAAATACTAAATTACAAGTATGTATTAAACCTTGGTTCCACAGAATATGGCCCACTTTAAGCATTTATTACAGATTTCAGATAAAGTGCTAAAATATCTAGATTGGTACTCCATGTGAGCAGAGGTGACGTAAATTCAGCTGAAAGAAAGAATAAATTATACCTTGTAATTACTATATTACATTTGGTAGTGTTAAATTCTGCTGGAGCAGTATGCAGCTAGGGGAAAAAAAAAATTACTTGCAGTCTGCTAGCAGTTACACCTTTGGCATAACTAGTGCTTACAGCATACTGGGTTGTTTGGTTTTTTTTTAATTGACCTATCACTTAATTTTTGATGCACTGTACTAAATGCATTGTATACCTAGCCCTGGGGAAAACGTAGTGCTTCATTGCCTGTGACCGTTTGCTGATTACCAGTGTCTGAAGGCTCAGAGCTGAGATTTTATT
Organism: Haliaeetus leucocephalus; assembly: GCF_000737465.1. Taxonomy (NCBI): domain Eukaryota; kingdom Metazoa; phylum Chordata; class Aves; order Accipitriformes; family Accipitridae; genus Haliaeetus; species Haliaeetus leucocephalus. Next base: position 3,025,870 of record NW_010972776.1, on the reverse strand, counting down.
TAGAATCATAGAATAGTTTGGGTCAGAAAGGACCTTTTAAAGATCATCTAGTCCAACCCCCCTGCCACTGGGCAGGGACACCTTCCACTAGGCCAGGTTGCTCAAAGCCCTGACCTTGAACACTTCCAGTGATGGGGCATCCACAATTTCTCTGGGCAACCTGTTCCAGTGCCTTACCACCCTCATTGTAAAAAATTTCTTCCTTATGTCCAATCTAACTCTACCCTCTTTCAGTTTAAGAGTTACCCCTTGCCCTGGCACTACAAGTGCTGGTAAAAAGTCTTTCTCCATCTTTCCTGTAAGCCCCCTCCAAGTATTGAAAGGCTGCAGTAAGGTCTCCCAGAGCCTTGACTCTTCTAGGCTGAACAAGCCCAACTCTCTCAGCCTTTCTTCACAGGAGAGGTGTTCCAGCCCTCTGATCATTTTTGTGGCCCCTCTCTGGACCTGCCCTAACAGGTCCATGTCTTGTACTGAGGACCAGAGCTGGATGCAGTATTCCAGGTGGGGTCTCAGGAGAGTGGAGGGGCAGAATCACCTCCCTGGACCTGCTGGCTATGCTGCTTTTGATGCAGCCCAGGAGACAACTGGACTTCTGAGCTGCAAGTGCACATTGCCAGCTCATGTCCCATTTTTCATGAACCAGTATCCCCAAGTCTTTTTCTGCAGGGCTGCTCTCAGTCTGTACTGATGTTGGAGATTGCCCCAAGCCAAGTGCAGGACCTTGCACTTGGCCTCACTGAACTTCATGAGGTTCACATGTGCCCACTTCTTCAGCCTATCAAGGTCCCTCTGGATGGCATCCCTTCCCTCTAGCATATCAGCGACACCATTCAGCTTAGTGTCATCTGCAAACTTGCTGAGGGTGCGCTCAGTCCCACTGTCTATGTTGTTATTAAACAGTATTGGTCCCAGTACAGACCCTTGAAGGACACCACTTGTTACTGGTTTCCATTTGGACATTGAACTACTGACTGTAACTCCTTGGATGTGGCTATCCAGCCAATTCTTTAACCATCTAATAGTCCATCCATCAAATCCATCTCTCTCCTCAACCCTAACCTAAAAGCAGTCTTGGACGATGCCTAAAAATGTCCTCCATCTAAAATGAACTAACAAAATCCATTAGTGATCATATGAATCAGTGTACAAATTCAGGCCGAGAGACTGGAACCTAAAACTTAACACATTTCCTGAATGGTAAAAATGGGACAATGATTATAATAAAATGCAAGTTTTGACAACATTTAATGAAAAGTTAAACAAAATAAATCAAAGAAATAGTGTAAGTTTTATTTTATTTTATTATAAGGAAACTCTGTGTCAGATGTAGTTCATACAGTGTCAGACTTGTCACTGCGCAGTAGTGTTTTAATTGGGTAATGATCGTAATCACATACTCTTGTCAGCAAAGGAATGAGGTATCTGAATAAGAGGCAATTGAACCCAACATGACCTAGTTCTCAGAATGTCTTATCACAAACCTCTACTTCTGCTTAGTTCAACTTATCTGTCTGTAGTAAACGCCTAGTGGAATTACTATTATAATGGTCATTCCAGTTACTTTATAGCAAGGAGATGCTGTACTGCACAATGAAATATAATAATGCACAATATTGTACCTATTTTGATATTAATCAGGATTAATTTCCCAAATTACAAAAGAAGCCTAGCTTACTAAATAAAGTTGCTTTGCTCTTCATTAGGGAAAGGAAAAGAAATAGAGGGCACATCTGGATATGTGCTACTTAAAATATTCAATAATTTATATTTTTTAAAAATACATAAAATCCTAGCCCCTGTTGTTTTGCAAACTATAAATGTATTAAGAAAAATAGATTCCAACTTAATGGCTGGGACTGCAGTTCAAGTAAAACATTGCCCAAATTTGTTTCAGCTTTTTCTTTAAAAGCTCTTCTCATTCTAAACCAGTAAATTAGCAACACTATATTCTACAAGCAATCCTTCTCACTATCTTTAATAACATTTGCCTATCAGTTTATTATGACAGTTAAACTGCAGTATTATAACCTAGTTTATGTACACAGAACACAATGACATTACATAAAAATAAAAGTATGGAATTTATTAATAACTATGGTAATACTATGTAAATATGCAACATCAAAATACAAATTAGAGTATATTATCTCAAACACCTTGATTCTTTTGTGCGTGTAGCTTTCCTCCCCCTTGTGCTCCCTTCCATTATAATTATCCTACACTTCAGAAGCAAATTGTGTCACAATTCTTTCTTGTCTCCTCAGTCTATAATTTGGAACTTGTCACAGCGCTTCTAAGCACATCATATACCTTCCTATTATCTTGTAAATAGATACATTAAGTAGATATTGTGCCAAGATTAAATATTTTAACTTTATTTAAAAACTTAACATTTGCATTATATTTTTTACTTCCAGAAGACGCTTTAGCATTTCCATTGTAAGTGATATATGTCAATGTAATCAAGCATAATTAAAGTGTCTTGAAAAGTATATTACTGAAAACGCCATGCATTTCTTATTTCAGTTAAGAATTAGAACATGGTAGTCTTTCCTTTAAAAATCAGACTCAAAAAGACTATAAGACCAGCCTCAGAAACAGGTTTTTTTTCAGAATATGGTATTTAAATAAATTGTTAAATTTATGTTTAAGCATTAAGAGAGTCAAATGATGGACACCTGGTAAGAGTAACTGAGTTAGAGAAAAGCAGAAGATGAGGTTATATTCCTGCAGGTACCTCCTCTGAAAACATGAAAAATATAGGGCTAGGCTGGACCTTGAAAGGACTATGACCAAGAAAAGACCACAGACATAAACTGCAGAGTATAGTTTCTATTATGAAATGGTTAGCATGATCAAGAATTAACTGGTGCTCTTATCTCCTGCCCAAACATTTTTTAAGAAGCTTTTACATTGTAGCTCTTGCTATAGATCTCTGAACAAACTGCATAAAGCCTTCTTGGTCTGCTTAATCCTAATGAAGTCAACGTCATTTAAATTGTGTAATATCCAAATACTGTCTCTCATTACATAAGCTTGAATAAACTGGAACATCTTAATGTTTCTGTTTATGTACGATATATATCTATCCATGGAGAGAGAGTGAGAATATATTACTATGGTACAAGTATCTAAAGCACAAAAAGGTATGAGAAAATTAAATTCATTCCATACAGCATAGGCATTTAAAAAAGTCCTACAACATTAAACAAATTGAATACACAAGTATCTCTGTCAGGCTAATCAGTGTGAGAAGCATGCGTTTTCTTAAAATGCATTTTAAAATTTTATCTCAGCACATACTATGTGACCACACAGTATGATCCAGCACGTCATGACACAACATCAATGTAATTTTTGGTTAAGATCTGTAAAACCACCAAATCTGCTATTCAATTCTATAGACTGCTTATTACCATAATAATGTCAAGTATAAAGAAAGTGTACTTTTATGCAAATAAAAATGCCTCAATCACAACATTTGATCCCAGATGACTTGGGCCACTGGTCTGAGAGACTTTCAACATACAGAAGGTTCACTTTGTAATACACTCAAATACATTTTTAAAGATCATGCCACTCTAATTCTGCTAGCCATGTTCAAGGAATACCTTAATTTCATTTTTTCCCCATATATTTTTTTCTGGTTTTTTTCCTTTCGTTTTCTCTACCCCTTGAAGAGATTTTTTTTTTCAACATCTAAAACCTTCTTATATTCTTCACAGTTTTAGATTACTCATTCAGCAAGTACTTGAATTTTTTTCTGTTTTTAAGTAGTTGAAATACCTATACCTTGCTATATATCACATATATATATTTCTGTTTAATAAATAACTATTTAAAACTGTAACCTAGACTGAAGGGGTGTAGTAGGGACTATAGAACAATAGTAGGAAGGATTGATGTTTCAAGATTTTATTAAACAATATGCAGTCAAAACAAACTTTTGTTATTTTCTAGATTGAAATACATGATCTAGATGTAACAGGTATTTGTTATACTGAAATCATCTGACATTACAAACAGAATAGGACTAATATATTGGGGATCAGCTGTTTTATATTTTCTACTTTTTGCTTGGAATCATCTGAACATGGAAACACCTATTTATCTATTTAATGCCCACTCTCAGAAAAGCTTTAAGAAAGCAAACTTAAGAGAAGGGGTTCCCTCTGAAAGGAGAACTCATGTCTCATTTCAGTTGTAAAGCGGAGCATGGTCATTTGCATGTCTGAACCATCAACAGAATTAATTCTGTGGAAGCAATGTACCATCAGTTGCAGAAACAGGAGCAGTTGATCCTAACCTATGCTTAAAATAATACTTTAGTTTATCTGGAAGAGAACGCTTTTACTACTTTTCCTTTGAACTTCAGCAGCATCCCTCTGAGCTGTTCGTAACTGCTCTCCCACTGCCCTAATTCACATTTTCTGCTCAACTTTATCTTCACAAAGAGTTTAGATCTAAAATCCCTGGAAGTGAATTTGCATTTAAAAAAATTCTCCATTTCAAAATGCTTTTAATGTTTTCTCATATTTTTTGAGCAAAACCTTAATATTACAGCAGCATGAAATAATGATACCTTCTCATAAACGTACTAACATAAGATGGTGAATGTATTGCACCATCCATACATCATTTGTCCTCTGTCAAGCTGACATCTGTGCATATTTAATAGCTTCAATGTCAACTCTCAGAAAAAATACCAGTACGAAAATAAAGCTGTGGCAGCATTTCTTTTCTGATACGCACAAGAGCAAGACCCAAGAGGATGAAGGAAGTTAGTCTATTTTGTGGCTTCTTTTCACATCATAAGATAAATTGTTTCCAATTACTTTACTTCAGTATTAAGGACTGATCTGCATATGGCTTCAGTTTAAAAACATATGTAAGCCAGACATCTGTGATGGCTTGACCTCTTCCATACGTGTATGAAAACAAGCTATACAGAATATGCTGATTGGGGATACCATGAAAAATAAACAAGACCAAAGGATGACCTAATAGATATTACCTCCAAAAACATATTAGACCATGATCTGCTAACTTGTGAAAACGATTACCAAATATTGCCTGCGTTAGTGATTACCATGCCTGCCACTGTTGTTTCCCCATGTGCGCCATGCTGCATCCTACTGCCGATAATTTATGTCTCAGAAATACCTAAATTACACTCAAATTCTTCTTTAAATTTCCTGTTGCAAATCCAGTGACCTCCACTGGCTTTATCTCAAGGACGAAATATCTCAAGCCTTTACTATACCTTTCCAGTACTTGCTGATCTTTACTCACGTGCTGCATTCTTCTCATGTGTAGTACACTGTTTAACAACCACAAACCTTTATTATTTGTTACTAAAACCTCGTGACCAATTAAACTTTGCTATTTATTTCATAATAATCAGTTTTGTGTAAGAACCAACTGTCCAATCATAGGAAGTCTCATTTTCTCAATTTTTTTAAAATACCTCTTAAAATTAATTATAAGGCAGAAATGCAAGATTACAGAGGATAAGAGATTCAGTACATAACACAGTTAGAATTTTAAACAGTGGTGAATTATTCAAAGTTCAGAGAATAAATGATAGGCTTGTCTTTTGGAAATATAATGTCAACACTGACCATTTCACTTAAGTCAGGCATTAACTTAGGTTCTTGCAGAATTGGTAGTTCCATGTGAAAATTACATCCATTCAGAAGATATGTTACATATATTCATAATAATTCAGAGAGAAGCATGCAAAAATTAAATTAGTAACAAGATTCTTTTGAATGGGCATTAATGAGAATATGAAAAAAGTTAATTTATCTATTTTTATCATGAATTTGCTGAAGGCTGCTCAAGCAACTCACAGTCAACAACAATTACATGAATATGCATGTGCATACATATATTTGCATGCATATGAATTTATCTATAACAATAACTGATCACAAATAATTACTCAGGGATTCAGACAGCTTACAGCAATTCATATTGTAACAGAGTGGTATGAAAAATAACTTACTAGGAATTTATGAAAGAAATTGCTCCTTGCAAATAAGAAAAACAATTTTTCATAGGAAAAATATGTCATCATTCTTAACTTTCACTGACGGACTCCCCGTATTTCCTTCACACAGAGAATCTCTATGATATCGTGCTTTCTACCAGTGCAATGCAACATGCATTACATCATTCAGTACAGGTTTCAAATTGGGATCCTAAAGAAAAGATGAACTATTGCTTTCTGGAAGGAAGAGATTTTGCAGATGAAACACATAAGCAGTAAATAAAATGTAATCCTTCCCAGTGAAAAAAGAAATCTACAGCCTTAGAAGAGAAATTAAAAGCTAATTTTAAATGTTCATAATAATGTTTATACCTAGTTATTTAAAATACCATATAAGTAGTAGTGCAATTATTTTTCATTAAAAGACTAAGAATTGCCAGTGTATTTCACATGGACCATTATAGAGACAACAATTTCTTTGATGTTTAAGACTTTGAACACATGAACAAACCAAGAAAATTTCTGTGTATCACTGAACTTTTGGGTTATTTTAAAGAAATTTAAATTTTATGTTAGTGGAATAAATTTTTTTTCATTTAATGGGGAAAAGTTAATCTCTCCCTGCAATAGTGTGTATTATTCTTCCTTATTGTTCCAAAAATAGAATCCTGCACCTTCTTTAATCTAATATACCTTCCCCCTACTATTTAATGTAATTTCCTAGGTCTGAATCAATATTCCATTAGCTGGATTCAGTCAATGAACTGTCTTTCACTGCCTGCATTATTCTAGTTGTAAGGTTTTCAGTGCTGGCACACCGCAAGCATAAGTTATTGCCATACTAGCAAACCAGTAGTCCCGCACGGGTATTTCTACACACTGCTTTAAAAACCACCGTGTAAGGAATAACAAATTGTTCAGTGAGCAGCGGTACTGAAAAGGCCTGATTTTCAGTGGTCTGTCCTCTGTTCATTCCCACATCCCCTTCTTCACCTGACTCCCACGCCAACCTGCGTAGGAATAGGGGCTGATGGCCCAAGCTGTGGGAGTCGGGGACAGCCCCCCTCTGATCCCACTGCAGCGGCCAGAGGCACCGACCTGTCGTTTGCCATGTGGCCGATGCCTCTCCCCGAGGATCAAGTGCATTTTCTCCCAGAAAGGCACTGGTTTATGAGCCACCCCTCTAGTGACCTACTGACTTACCATGGCACTTGCTGGAATCCTTGTGGACTCACCATTCTGTCGAGTTTGGTTGAGATTGGCTAAAACTTTCAAAAATTGTTAAGGGTGGTAGAGGGATGAACTGGTGCAGACACAAGCAATGCACAAGCAAAAACTGCATCTGCTTTGAGAATTATTCTCACTTGGATGTTTCTCACACCCAAACGTGTATGGGAATTCAAATAGCTTTGGTAAAGATTTTTAATAAAACATGCTAAATCCAAGTTATCAATTTCAGCTGGCTAATGGATTTAAATTATATATTAAAACGTTTAATGTAATAATATACAATTAAGTGGGTTTATGTAGCAATACACTGAAAACATATGCTGGCTTCTGATGGAAAGCATAAAAGCCCTCTGTGCTGCAAGTCATGATTCTGGAAAAGCAACATGTTTTCCTTCCATACACCCTGCTTGTAGTATTATTTCTGTGTTTGCAATAAGAGATCAGAATGGAAGAGATACCACTGAGTACTCCAGAATTTAGAACTTAAAATTACTGAGTTTAACTCTTGTACAAAAGGATGGTGTTCTAGTGGCATTTTTATGAGATCACAGCATACTTTGCAAGACCTGTGTTCCTATGGTTCACTAAATGGAGCACTAACTTTTCCAAATCTCATGATGAGAACAGGCAACAATTTCCAGCCATGTCTATTGCGACAATGATTTGAAGTCAGCAGTAAGAATTATTTAATATGGAGCATATCTGTAATGGTCTAATAAGTATGTATAACATACAAGACAACAGAACATAGAACAGAAAAGTTACCAGTATTGGAACAGTGCTTTTCTGCCACTTCTAGTTTTCCCCTTCTTGTGTGTGAAGAGTTCAAACAAGAAGGATAAAGACTATATAAGCCACTGACATGAGACTTGTTTTTACAAGTCAGTGCACACATGCACATCTGAGCACAGTAAATTAACATGGATTTGCATCAACAACCAGTAATTATGTTTTACGTCAGCCAATAAAGAGCAGAAGAATGACGAATTCCCACTGTCAGAGCTGCACTATATTCAACCACAGAAAAGTTTTACCAGTTCCAAAATTTAATACATCTACCAAAAACTAAAAAAAAAAACCCCAAAAAACCAACCAAACAAAAAAAACAAAACCAAAAAAAAAACCTTAGCCAAATCTCAAAACAACATGTCTGACCAGATTTATGAGTTTGGCCAGTGTTTTTGCACTGTCTGAAGTCAGTGATAATTCCATAGCTCTCAAAAGCTAGGGTACTCACCCAAACACTCCTGGCCAAGATTCAGCTAAGCCGCTTTTCCTACAAGTTTCACTGTACTTAATTTTGCTGTATACATTTACACGAATCTGGACATTTTGGCTGTACAGGTCTAAAAAAATGCCGAATCAATGCCACCTTTAACATGAAAGGAAGACAGTTGCTCAGTGTTAAGCACCACATAACATAATACTGTTACCTGAACAGCACATTTACTAGACACTTTATATTCTGTAGAGCCTATGGCATTCTATATAAAAGCAGGGACTCTTAAAATAAGAGGCTATGACAGCTGACCATTTTGTACATGTGTTTTTGTGTGACAGCATTGCTGTTACTGTTATAACATAATAAATGTCATTACAAAACCAGAGTGATCTAAAAAGCTTAACCTGACTTGCACCAATTCCCACACTACAACTTAGCTTCATTCCTGCAAGGTGGTAAACACTTGGCTCTTATTCCTGTAGTTACAGTCTTGCAAAAAATTCAGTGCGCACTTTCCTCAAGGCTCTGTGAAAACATAAATGCATTCTCAGCTCAAAGTCTGCCACAAATATCATCCAGAAATGGAAAAAGAAAGCTGTTAAACACTGTTTTATCTCATAGAGATTAATGTTTGTGGTAGCACTGATGAGAATCTCTCATAAGATTTTTTTTTTGTGGAAAGCCTTAATCAAATACACCCTAATGTTATCAAAAGCAATGTAGAAATCTAGCAACACATTTTATCACGAGGTAAGAGATGACACAAGACACAAATATTACAAGCATCTTTCTTTTTAATTCCTTTACCATGGAAAGAAAAAGATAGAAAAGAAAATGTGACTCCCGTGCTGCACAATTTATTCATGTGTCACTAGCAGGCTATTCCATACACTTATTGAAATTCTAGGGAAAGCAATAATTCATATCAATTAATTGGATATGTCAATTCTAATTAGTCCACAAAGGCTAGGTAAGTATCCTTAGGAGACCACAGGGTACCTCCATGTTGCTGCAAACAAATCAAGTACCCAAATCTTGGCTAGTCTGTGGCTTGGGACACAAGAGAGCTTACACAGAGCACTTCAGAGTATTGGACCAAGGCAGCAGGGGAAGGAGATTGAAAAACAAAAGCTGGCCTTCCTGCTTTTTTTGCGGTCCACTGGTTTTGGCGAACTAGACTACTGTGCAATAAAGGATGCCTTCTGAAACACAAAGAAATCAAAGCAAAAGGAGCAATAAACATCCACTTAACACTAACATGCAATGTTACGGCCCCTGGTTTCAACAGAAACAACCATGAAGTGAAACAGAGCATTCCTATATAGGTTTTTCTTTTATTATTGTGCAGGGAAAATATCCATTCCTTTATCCCTAGTAGTAGTTGTGATCACTATCGTCAGCCTTGAAGAAACTGAGCATCCAGAAAGATTGAAGTTCGAAATAAAAACATTGTCTTCCAGATCTAAACCTCAAAAGAAATCTAAGTGATGTCAGAAAGGAATGTACCATTAACACCCCGCAAACCAGGGGTAGAAGAATATACATAAATTATAATATATACCAACACTATTTGGACTGAATTTCAGCCAGTATTTTCCCTCCTGCCCTGGTCTACAGCATCGGACATGTGTGGTTTTTCAGCACCATATCATTAGCCTACCTATTCATTTGCATAAATTTCTGCTATTGCATTGGCCTAATAAGTAGCAATACAATTTAATTTTACATATTATGGTGTGCTGTTCTCTACCAGTGAGTGTCAGTAACTCATAATACGAAAAGGGATAAAATATTCATTGACAGAATACCACTGAGTTTACCCAGACACATAACTAGACATAAAATACAGTAATGGATTATTATAAAAGGATTATTTTATAAGTTTATAAATGGAAATAAGTACATTTATTTTTCAGAAGCATGCAGTAGTTCCTGTAGTAGCCTATTCACCAGCCTAGCCTGCAATGGATTAGGAACCTCATTCTCACTGGTACTTAAACACATGCATTTTCAGAAGAAAATTATAAGCTTTGAAACAGATTTAACACTTTGAATAGAACATGTTTCTCCCTATTTTGTGAAAAAGAATTATTGTGTGACAAGACAAAATCTTTCAACTGTGTCAAAAGACAGGAAGAACAAAAGTCTATTTTCTCTCATTAGTCTGTTAACATTGTCTTGCTCTACCGGCAACTAATGTACATAAATTCAAGGAATTAAAATAAGAGTCAATACAGCAAATTCGTATTTTTCCTGACTTTTTTTTTTTTAACATAAACCCAGCCTTAATTAGGAAGAATACAGAAATACTTATGGCTGGAAGTACTTCATCTGAAGTTTGATAGCCTAACACCACAAAGACTGGATGCATTACTTGTGGAAAAGATTTAGACATGGTCTACCAGAATTCACCCAACCTGCAGTCCACTCGCTGCTCTCTCTTCCCCTTTTGGACTGTATGCAGGTAGCTGAAATTTGACTACAATGCAGCCAACCTCCATTCTTCTATTTCTACTATATACACATCATCTTATGACAACAGACCACATACATATTGGAATTCCTGAACAGGACCATTTCCGATCTGTGTTTAGCTACACGATATGCAGACATCACATAACCAGAGGGTTCTGTGCCTTCATGAGAGGTTACGTGGCCTTGACTGCTAAGGTATGGTTGCTGTACAAGAATGATAAATTCATATAGGATAAAGTTTTCAACAGAACTCAAGCCTAAGTTTCTAGTGCAACTTAACACACAGAACAAATTTGTAAGTCACTTAGGTTCTAAATTCCCTTGAAAACAATCTTGTGCTTGGATACCTCTGAAAATTTTACATACTAAGCTTTTATACTACTGTTGGCGGTACTGCTACAGTATTCCAAAATATTCTTACTGTGCAAACAATAGTCTTGGAAACCATGTGCTACAATGGAATAATTGGTGTAGAGGTAGTGGTCCTTGAAGAGAAAACTGAGGAGATAAAGAAACATCACCCTCTACCTCATTCTCTACTTGTATCAGCTCACATAGCTGCCTTTATGTCTGGTAAGGGAACACTGGGTGATGTCACAAAGAAAGAATTTCATTTGCACTAGGTAGTCAACACAAATAAAACATAATTACATTCAAGGTTCTCCTTTATCAGCATACCAGCTTAGCAAGACCTTGAATTTCTTACTTCTTACCAGTAAGACAAAGCCATCATGCATGCACATATGTAAAATACCTGTACTTTAGGCTACTGCGAACCATTTGTACAAACTTAATTATCTTCCTTCAATGTCCTGACCCTAAAAGATTTTTAAAAATGCAAAAAATTGGCAACAGACTTTAAAAAAGAAAAACAACAGACAATTCTTAAAATAGTTTATTTTTCCAAATTGCATGATTTGAAAGGCTAGAAAAGAATGAAACAGCTAATTAGACTAAGCAAAAGATGATACATCCTTTCTAATATGTGGAATAATTAACTAACCCATTCAATAGTATTAATTTAATGGTTTGGCATAGCATAATAAATAGCACTGGATTGCCAAAAGTTGAACTTCTTTTCCAATTGAGATTAATAAAGCTCTCTGGATGCATATATGTTTGTATATACAAAAATAATGTATGTGCCAGGTTCCTCATTATACTGAGGAGATGGAATATCTCTTCATTTCTCACTAAGAGAGATGGCATTCCATTTCAAAGAAAGAAGATTTACTTCCATCTACTTAAGCATCAATACATATATTTAAAATAAGATTTCAGCCTAGAATAATTACCTCTGAATAACCTTTGAAATATGGGGGGAAAATAAATATCTGACATATCAAATGACTTGTTAAAAATGAAATTTGATTACATATCGGATAAAGTAAGAAAAAAATACTTTCCAATATACAAACAGTATTGACAAGTCAAGAAGCGTATCAGCAGAAAGACAGACTAAAAGGATCTCAGGAGAGATCATTGTAGGTATGGCTATTAAAAAGTAGTATTAATTTAAGTAGTATTTATTTAATTTTAATTCAGAAGAAACAACCTTATCAGTAGATACAGAGACAGCTATGAAAGACTGGCTGCTTCGTCTTCAGCATCACATACTTCAAAATAAATTATTGCAAACTGCTTTCCATCTGACCAACAAAATAATTTTACTGTCGTAATTTTGTTGAAGAGATGCCTAGTAAAGAAGTATGTTAGAAAAATGTCAGAAAAAATGCATGTGTGTTTGCTAGCTATGTCCCATACACTGTTTAAAAAAAAGTAGTAAAAATGCAAGCAAATTAAACTCATGCCAGTTGTTATAAACATGTTGACCCACAGGTGACTTTATTTTGCCTTCTAGCAGAAAAACTATCATGCTTGGTTTGCTAGCTTTTGCAGTAACTGCATTGAGAGAAATTTTCTAATCTTTATTTCTCCTTGAATGCTATCACAGCACACTGACTAATTTCACTAGCTGAATGCCTATGAATTAACAGTACTTTTAATTACTTTAGATACAATCTATATTTGAGCATGCTTTTCATTTTACATTCATTTTTCTTCCATTCATTATCGAAGTCTTTCTTCCCACTAGACCGTTTATATTTTAATTTGTGCAGGCTTTAACAACATACTGACTCCAATACTGTCCTAATTAAATTAAATTTACTTGCATAGATTTGAACAGCAACCCCTGCTGACCTCAAAAGTACTCCTTTTTCTTCTTTCCAATATATTTTACTGTCTATCAAAGAATTGTTTTCCCCAGGCCCTATTACTTCTTCAGAGTTAGCCTTCGTGCAACTAGTCTTCCAATACATATCCAGATTAGTACTTCAGCTTTAATAAAACTACAGTCCAAATCCTAAATGGCCTGTACTTTTTAGTCCATAGATGTTATTTAGGTCACTTCAAATAAATAATTGCAGAGCAGCTTCTGACCACAGTAGTAAGATAGGACTTTGATGTTTAAGATAGGATTTTTTTTCCCCACAGCCATCATTCCCAATTTTCTTCTTAATTAAAACACTACTCAAAAATGTCTTTCTAGAATGGTCAAAGAATCAAAGCTGAAAGTATAGCTCAGCTATGACTTTTCTTTTTTAGATAGTTCTTTCCACTTTTTAGATAGGATTCTCATATGTAATGCCTAGTTAAAGAAAACTCCAAATTCAGCTTTCTTTCAAAAGAAAAATTACTACTATGTACAATCACAGATCATCTCTCTTCTGATTTTATTCAGAAATAATATGATGGTTTGAATCAGTTAACCAAGACATAATATTAGTGGGGGTTTTTTCATGTTTATTTTGCAAAGCAGATATAAAATCATATCAAGGGCAAATGCATAGAGGCAAACCTTCCCTGCCTTCAGTAATTTGCATTTGAGAGCCTAGCTAATAGGTGCTTTAGGACAGTGAAGAAAAAACCACATTAGGTGCCTCCCTTATTTTTTTGTTTTCTCTTGCACTTACAACTCTCATTATGGGTCAGCATTCAGTTATGTATATGCTGTGTAATGGTTTGCATCACTGTGATAGAAGCAGAGGCATTGCTCTTTGATGTGTAACCCCATCAAACAACTATTCCCCATCCCCCCAAAAGCCAGTGGGCTGATGGCCAGGCCCTTAGGGAGCACATATGGAAAATATGGCATCGCAACATGCACTTTCAGTGTGTTCCAAGAGCTTGAGCTAAGACAGTCAAATTTCTCTTGGTTTCCTGAAGCAACATAGCTATTTTGCAGCTAAACTCAGGACCAATGTGCAGCTGAATTCCTGATGCATCACTGAGCCTAAGCTTACCTGAGAGATTTCTACAGTACATTGGAGATGCTTCTGTTTAAAGCGTTACACAACCCATCTAGCTAAGATGGAGTGGAACATCCTGCTAATACTGCCTGGAAGAAATAGGTCATGTCACTTGGACACTGCCTCTTGCCAAACAGAAATCAATTAAGAAATCCATGTACGGGGAAAAAAAAGAAAAAAAAAAAAATCAATGCTCATTGACATGGCCCAGTGAGTGGATGATACGCAGGGTACAAAGTAGTCCTGACATATATTGATATAAACAGGAATGCAGCTATCCGTGATCCAGAGAGGAAGAAAACACAGTGTGGAGCATTGTGGATGCAATGCCAGCATGGGACTGGGAACATGTGCCATGCTGAATGGGGCAAATGGAGGGACAGAAAGAGAGAACAAACTATTGCACCTGCTGTTAGCACCCCCCCACATGTGCAAGTTTAGATCAGATTGTCTGAATTGATGTTTTCCCCTCAGTTTTTTCATAACAAGCTTTGAAAGTATACATATATGCGAATCTACAAATATACGTACTTTGTACTCTACGCACCCTGTCCATATATACAAACGCACATACGATGCATTGATGTCTTACTGACCAGTGGTGTATTCTGGCTGCCCAGAAACTGTATGAAGTTTGCTTATAATATAACTCAGGAAATCAGGGGTAAAATGACATGCTCCTTAAGACATTCTGATTCAAATAATTTCTTAGATATTAGTTCCTGTTTAGTGGCATAAGCACAACACAGATACCCATATACCCCCTTTTTTAAAATAAGGTCTTTCCTCTCTTTTTTCAGACTAGCTAGTCTAAAAATCCATTACAGTGATGAACTCCAATTCACACTTTCCATTGATCACTTCACCAGCAGTCAGATTTTAGTGCAATATTCTATTACGTTTCAAGATTTAGCACTGAATAAGAATATAATCGTAATATTTTAGAAGTGTATTTCAGTTCTTAATAATGGCAGCATCAGATCTCCTACAATTCAATTATTGCCATTATTTAAAAGAATTAAGAGAAATTCTTAATGACGCTTTTTGGTTACATAGATTAAAATTCCTATAAATTATTACAGATTAAAACTAGATATTATGCTTAGTCTTGTAAAACTTCTACTTGTGATCCTGGCTCAGTAAGAAGCTGCAAGAATTGAAGAATGTGTTGTGCATAGCAGCAAAGCAGGAATGTCAGGAGCAAGAGAATACCCCCAAGAGCAGAGCCGCAGGCAGCAGTCTCTCAGCAGAAAGCACACGGAATGGGCAGGAAGATAAAAATTTAGAAGCAGAAAAAAAAATAAAAAGCAGGCATTTTAGAGGCAGAGTGAGAAAGGAAGGGTAAGGGCTTAAAGGCAGGAGGCTAAATAAATGATACCAAGAGCTGGAAAGCCCTCATCCTGTTTTAAAAGAAAAAATAAGGTCATGAGACAGCACAGTAAGAGAAGAGCTGCACTATTGACCAGCAGTAGGTCCAGCATTTAAGAGATACAGTTTCTTTGTTTAAAAAAGAAAAAATAATAACAATAATAAAAAAAATCTGCAAGGGTCTTCCTAATGGGCACACTTGACTGAAGGGCATTCTATTTGCAGAAGAAACTTCTTGGGTCTGCTATTTCTGACTAGTGTCAGGGCATGGCACTGCATTGTTCTTTAGATAATGTAACATTGTGGGGTACTTACGTTCCTTTTAGGTGGAAAACAATGCTTCAGAGGAAAAACTCATGAGTTTCATTTTAAATGTTTCCAAAACACCAAAGTTTGTTGGGTTATGCAGTATGTACCAGTTTACAGATATGGCCTTTCTCTGATTTGACATACATGTTATTTAGGCTGTAAGAGTAGATCTCAAGCTACATTAAGTATTTTTTGTAATTAGAAGTACTTGCAAGAAGCATTTGCACAGTAAAAGGTACTTCATACTGCTTTTTTCTTAGATCAAGTGCATTTTTCCCTGCTTGTTTCCAATTTTACTACTAAGTGCCAGTTTCCCCGTTGGAGACAATTTATCTTATCAAATTCCCACAGGACAACCTAGTTTGTGCAAAAGCAGAACTGATAAAAAAGTAAAATACTGGGACTGTCGTATGTAATTTACCTATGTAATTTTACTATTTTCCTTTTTGTATTTTCAATATCCTTTCACCTGTTCACCTACACAAAGTTATGTTTTCTTTAGAATTAAGCTAATACATTGCATTTTATTAGCTGGTAGGAATTAAATAACAGAGGAAAAAAATAATTTTCTGGTATCAAATACTTTAAGAGGCTAACTGAATAACCTGTTATATGAAAAAAACCTGTGTTCGTCCAAATTTGGATGCTTGCAGGTTGCTAAAAAACCCCCAACTTTAAATTAACACACGTGTCTGTACTTCAGCTAAAGTCAATTTTACCATTCCAATGCTGTCTTAAAGCTCATTTTAAACAGTCTTCCAGTCCAATTAGCATTACCTTCTGGCTCCTTAGTATCATCCTTTTGAATGCTGGCATGGTTAAAACACTCAGGTCTACTTGGTTTAATATAGTGTGGCAAATGTCAGTGAAATACGAGGACATATGGCATATAATTACAGAACCATATGGATGCCAGCAGTGATAGTCAACAGTATTTGAATGCAAGACCAAGAAAGTTAGAGGAAAAGCAATAAAAGACCATCATACATAATCATAAAATGGATATATATAGTTTCTTTAGAGCTCAAAGAAGCCTATACATGTCTGTCCTTTAATGAAGCAAAGCCACTGTGTCTGTACAAGCATATAGCCGTAGAGTGCAGTCTACATTATTTTAGTTTTGGTTTGGAAATTTATAAACCCAGATTAGTAAAACGAGTGATGCAAGAAATCACTTACCAATGCACATAGCAGATCAACTGCTTCCAGTATCAGTTCTTGGTGGCCAATGCGAGTGACTCCCAGTTCCTCAAGCTCTTGATGAGTGATGTGTAGCAGCTGTTCGCCATTGATCTTTTCTCTTTCAAAATTTTTTATGTATTGTTGGAGGCAATCATCAAGGCCTATTTAAAAAAGCCAACAATGCATAGTCAGAGAACAGAGACAAACAATCATAATTCTGTAATACACAAATATAGAAATTTCATGGGAATGCAAGTATAATTCCTTGTTTAGATCTATTATGGAGAACGTGAAAAAAATTTATAATTTAACTTACATAGTATAGAGCATACTACTAAGGACAAAAGTTTATATTACTGACACTATTTTCAACGTTCTTAAACATTTTAATGCCAATTTTAAACCTTCATGGCACTTATTAGGGAGACAGGAGAAGGACAAAGAAGCACAGAGAGTGACATTATAGAAAAACTTTTTCTTATGATGTCATAAAGACCTAAATATAAATTTAGCTTATGATAAGGAGCATATTCTTCCTGGTACTCCTCTTGTAGGACTCTTTAAAGTCACATGGTGTGGCTATCACTCATTAGGAAGAGTATTTTTCAGGCTCAGTAACCACCTACACTAACTCTGCTATACCCAGTGCCAAGTTTTTGTTTGTTTGTTTGTTTGTTTGTTTTGTTTCGTTTTTTTTTAAGTCAAACTATCCAACTTTCTGAAACACAATAACATACAAATGGTTTTGTTACAAACCCTTCAATTAATAATACAACTCTGCCCATGCACAAAGAATTACTCCATTTCGCCCTGAAACTTGATATGGTGAGAATAACAGATTTGGTAGCTGCCACATTATTCTATTTGTCAGACCAGAGAAGGGAGTGATTGACAACATAAGTTGAAATATTTTTCATTTCTCCAAATCTGTTTCAGAACCACACATGCTTTAAGTTTCCAGCTAGAACAGTTAGTTGAACACAACTCTTCACTGCTGAAAGCTATGCAAGGTTATGCAGAGCTCCCTCAAGGACTCTGTCTAGAATTGTACTAGATTCAATGGAAACCTGATACGCATATCATTTTCTGAAGACCTACAAAAATTCAGCCTCATTAATTTAACCTACTAAGTAAAGTAGAACACTTTGATTCTCAATTATTTGTCATACAGTGAAGCAACTAAACCTAAGATCCATAAAAAGTACAGATGTCCAGAAACCACAGAATTAACCAAGTCAGGCATTTAAGGAAGATAGAGCTTTGAAATAATTTCTGCATGCAGCCTTCTATTAAATACACATGAAGTTACCCGTATGGTTAAATGAAGCAGAAAATGTGTATGCAAGCACTAAGAAAACACAATGTATATAAAGAAAAGGAAAGCAATAGGCATACAAACAATACTGTTCTCATTTGTCTGTTTGAAAGTTCTCACATATGCAATATAAACAGAAATAAAGCAAAAGTTAATGTTCCCTTCATTTCCTTGATTATTAATGTAAGGAAACAGACAATTCTATCATGGATCTTAGTATCTTTTAAAAGAGAAATTTGTAGTTATTTTAACATTTTTTGAACCACAAAGGTCCTTTTAAGTAACCAGATGATACAGTTTGGCAATGATGAACAGAAATATATTCCTCTAAATTAGTACAGGAATGGTAAATGAGTTAAACAAGAGGATGAAGGAAGTCCACTGAAAACATTAGAAAAGTACATTACTATCTATTACTCCATTTCTAAGCATACCTTCTTAGATAATATTAAGTGATTTAATTTGATCTAATAAAATTGGTCTCTTTCATTGTAATGGAAAATATTAGCTAAGCACATTACTAACATGCAACACCCCAGCCTAACTGAATTAGTTAGCGTCCAGAAACGAATTTCTAAAAGTTATAGGAGGACTTGGTCAGAAGAACCAAACCACCTGCTTGGGAAGTGAAAGCTTGTGGAAACTGAAGTCAGAAAATGTGGAATTTAAAATTATTCTGTAGACAAAAATAGTTGATATTGTCCATGGTTTTCTATTATCAGGTTTTTAGAGTATCTGAGAAAGAGAGATCTGACACCTTATATTTGGCATACTGAATATTACCACATTAAGTCTCAATTAAGCCAACAGAATTCAGTTGAGACATGAGGACTGTGATGACACAAGAATTGAGTTAAATGAAACAATGTTTTTGTCTTCTGTTCCATAAAAACAAAGGGATACATTGCAGTTTCCTTTCATTAACTTATCTTTCAAAATTATGCACTTATTTACACTGTAAACTGGTAGTCCTAAATTACGTTACAGTGCTCATTTACCATTTACCAAGTAACGTGCACAACTTAATGGTCACTTATACATAAATCCCATACAAAACTAGATTAGTGATAAGTCATATTTTATACTGTTGTTCATAAGTATGAGGTAGTTTGGGGGTTTGGGTTTGTTTGGGAGGTTTTTTTCTTCGGGTTTTTTGGGGTGTGGGGGTGGTGTTTTTGTTGTTTTTTTAACTGAAATCAGCAGTCTGTTTGTAACTAATACCTAAGCCTTTTCTCTGTTCCAGAATGGTCTGCAAACAGGAGACTATTTCTCTGCATCTATTCATAGTTTTAAATGATTTAATGAATGATTTCATGTAATTATATATCAGTTTGGATGGGTTGAAAACTGGTCACTGCAAGTTCTGCATTTATTATTTAACATTTGAAATTCAGAGCCATTACACATTTCTGTTCCCTGCTTGCTCAAGAACAATTCTTAGAAACGATTTCAAAGCAAATTCCAAAACTTATGCATTCCAGATTTGCTTTTACTGAATATTTGGCTAAAACTCATCTGAAAAAGTCACTGAAACTGATACCATAAATTAAATTCTTTTGAAAAAAAGTGAAAAAAAAATTCATTAAAAAATTTAGTATCAGTGGCCACAAATAAGCATTTGTAGTATTCAGGAAAATTTAGAAAATACCAAATGAACATGACATCCTATGAAAACTGTGTAGTCAGGTGTATTAAATGTGCCTTTGTGCCAGGGAGAATGTATGACAGAAGAGCAAAATATGAAATTTGTATTATTCATTCTGCTCTGTAATAGCTCCCCAGGGCATCTTTAGAAGGCATTTACTTAATGGTGCAAACAGTATGGCAGTTGACAACAGAATACAGAAATATATCATTAAAGAACCAGGTTGTCTCATAGCATGACAGCATCTAATAAATACACACAAAAAAAGAAATATTTGTCCATTGCTCTCTGCTTTTCTGTCTATCTAGGAGCTAGGTATCGTATTCCATTGTTCCTTTTCTTGTGATGTAAGATTTTGTATTTGATAAGTGTGAGGTGTTACAAAGCTAGAATTTAGCTATCAGTAGTTTCATTCTTTATTATCATGGCTATAATTGGTTTTAGCATGAAAATATCAAAGATGCAATTAGAAAGAGCACAGAATGAGATCATTTTGACTCACCAAAGCCAAATGGAATATTTATTTCCTCAAGCCACTTAGGCCTCATTACTGCTCTTTATGCAATTTTCTCGATATAATTTCTGTTTACAGATATGACTTAAATTAGTTAAGATTCATAACTACAAAGAAGTAAGGGGCATTAACTCTGTTTTATATGTAAGTAAATAAAATTAAGCCACTATTCCCAAGTTACAGTGTGAGACTTAGGCAAGAAACAGAGGCTTGCAGTTCTGCTTCTGCACATTCTTACTTTTTTGGGGTACAGTTTATAACGGACTAATGTATCCTTCATAGTGCAATAAATTAATTAGAAGAAAAGGGTTTAAACACGTATGCTTTATTTTAAAGGATGAGACAACATCCATGATGAGAAATCTGCTATATTGTCTGTTTCCATTTGTAAGTAAAAGAAGCCGTATTCCATCCACATGGGCTAGGAAAACTTTATCTCTGTATTCAAAAAGTAGAGTAAAACAAGCATGTCTGATATGTTTACTGCAAACTATGATTTTGCAAATAAGGCATGTAATAAATTGCCTAAATCAAGGAAATATGAAAAAGAAAGGAGGCAGAAAAAAGGTAGGGAGAAACGTCAGGAAAAGAAAAGCTAGTTAGCTTTAAAATGCTTATTTTCTGAACTGCATAATTAAGAAAAGGGATCATTAAAACAACAAAGCAAACCAACATGTTATAAAAAAATTCTCTGTAGAGCTAGCTAAAATCAGATTTAAGTATTAACTCTGAGCCAACATTACAAAAGAGATGCTACATATTGTGGGCAATAAGGCCCACTGAGATTAGAATGAATCTTTCCATTGATGTCAACAAACATCAGGTTTGTTTTACATTAGAAGCACAAACATAGTTGCCATGTTACGTAAAGATCTGTCCCTTCTCTCTGGCATTAGACAAGGATTTTAAAAAAAATTACTATAAAACTAAATGAAGGAAAGATACAGGTTGTTGCCCTCTATGCAGGAAGTCAAATTAATGCAGACAGGGCACCTCTCACAAGGAAGAAATGTGGTGATGATAACTTTGTCAAGTGTGATCCATCACAAAAGAAAAGTAATTTCTAAGTTAAAAAATCTGTCATTTCCAATTTTTCATAAATCTCTCCGTAAATTACATTTATTCATTTCTCCTTTTTCATATATTTTAATGGATCTTTGTTATTTATTGTAAACTATGCTGGTTTTGTAACCTATCCTAACAATTCCTGACCAAATGATGGTTTTGTTCACACTACCTCATTATTCCCAGGAGAAAATACACAGCAGCTGGCTAGAACAACAGAACACGGGCTGTGAAATAGAGGAGTTATGGCGAGGGCAGACAGGAAAGGTCCTTGCCAGTTCAGCTTGTCACAAACATGACTGCTCTCACAAGGTGATTCTTCTGACAGAAGAGGGTATACAAAATGACACACTCCATTACAAAAACGCAACGTTGCTCATTCTGCTTTTAGGGTCTAGGATGAAAGAGAGGGAAAACAGCTCAGTGGAAATGCATTTACCACTCCTGACTTCGGCAGTTTAGCACCGGTGCAAGGAAGCGTTAGAGTCCACAGGTAGCCCCTTTGGCAGAGAAGTCAAAACCACTTTAAGGGTCTGAGAATGTTTTTAACATTTCTTCTAATTAAAATAATTTTTAGAATAGAAAGCAAATAGCAGAATACTAAAGTCACAACTACACAAAGGCTTATACACAACAGCAAATTTGAGGTATAGATGCAAGTGTCTGTGGAATCGGGGTCTAAAGGACGAAACTTCTAAGTCAATGGAATGATCTCAGTTTGTTCAGAAGGATTACACCTTGGTCTGCCAAGAGCAAATTAATATTCCTATTAATGTATCTCATTTGACTAATAAAAGCTATACAACAATCATATCTCTGTTGCTGCAGAACAGTGACTTGTGAAAAATCAATAAACCAAAATAAAATGGGGACAAACTCAATTTTCAAACATTGTTGTGCTACATGTTGGAGGAAATCCACTAAAGCTGCTGTGTCCTTCAGTGAAGATAAATGTAAGTGGTGACTGTGCTTGTTCGTGAGGGCAGATATCTTGTATAATATGACCACAGTGCACAACAGGAACACTCCTGCACCAGCACATGCATCTCAGGAGTGGGAGCCAAGTTGTGAGCCACCAGGGTCATCTAATAATTCAAAAGAAAACACATTGTACTGAAACTACCTCTGGGTGACAAGGATAAAAAAAAAAAAAAGGACAGAAACACTGCAAAGAAGGGAACAGAAAAGGTAAAAGACAACCAGAAACTGTGTGCACTTTGAGAAAAGGCATAAAGAGGAAGACTGCTGAAGTAGGTTTGGAACCATCAGAAGAGAAACATATTGTTCAATTCCTCCTGGGTTTTGCAAGTGACCTTGCACATAACCTTCCAAATAAACAGGACTGCACCTGAGACTCCTTGCCTGATTCCACAGTGGCTTCTCTTCCTAGGCAAAGCAACTTGCAAGTCCAGAAAATTAGCTATTCACTAAAAAATGAAACCCTCGTTTCTGTGCTGGAAATTATCTAATTAATTGGGGAAGGCAGCACAAACTTTTGCTCCTGTCACAACCTTCAGTTTACATGTGCAGATCTGCTTAAATATATCCAGTGTTTAGCAGCATCTACAGGTTCAGTCCAAGTAGTAGTTTTTACAGCAAGTGAAGAAGTTGGGGTTTGGTTTTTTTTTTTTAATAACAGGTGGTATTTTCTATAGAAAGCAATATGTATTAGCTAGCTAGACAGATCTAGAAGAAATTGACTGGGTGGCTAAGAGAGAGAAGTAGGTGGAGAATGCCTGCCTTTTCCTAAATGTAGTTTTATTGAATACACACATCAGTTCATGTGTGTTCTTGATCAAAACCACCTTTGGTTTATTATGTTGGGTTTAGGCACAGTGGATCTTTTCCAATTCTTATATAACTTGTAACAATGAAAATCATCAAGTGGGTATTTTTTGTCAATGACGTTAAAAGCTTTTAAATAATTATTCAGTCCAAATAAAGAAAAGGCATAATCCTCAGGACCATGTTCACACTAAGCTGACTTTCAAATATCAGCTATTTGTTCTTAAGCCCTTTCAAGAGTTAAAAAAACCCCGTTCAGAGTGCCTAGGATCTTCATAACCCCACAATTCAGAAAGAGACAAAGGGAATGTGTTTGAAAACACTCAAAAACACCAAGCTTGGAGCGTTTCAGACCTAAACTTTCCTGAAAATTAGAGTCTATCTAAAAACTAGAGAGCATCATGCAGTATTTTCCATCTTCAAGCCTACTCGTTACAAACCTGATCTACAGCAATAGAGTAGCTAGATTATAAAATTTCATACAAAAATTAAAATAAAAATCTCAAGTTATACCATGAATGCACAAACACACAAAAAGGAAAGAATTAAGATTATTCTGAAAAAAAAATAAAAATCCTTCAATTGTGGCATTATCTGACCTTTAAATGCTTGACTGTGCAAGTATAATGTGTTTAAATGTTGCTTCCCGGATGAGTTTCCTCTGCGTCACTATAATATTCACACAGATACAGATGGATGTTTTAGATGCAAATACAGGCGGACTTCTGCTACTCGAATTTACAGATCCATCATCTGCATGAACAGGAACTAGAGCAGGATGAGCGCTTTGAATGAATGTTTCCCAGATGCCGACTGACACCAAAAATGTTGACTTCCATTCCAGGCTTCAAAGTGGATTGAACTTTACTGGACATAAGCCCTTCCACTTGTCTTGGACCACTAGCTAAGCCTGTGCAGGTCCACAAGCTACTTCTCTTGCTCCTATTCCCCTCTCCTGAGAGTGCCAGGCTCCACTTCTGCCCATCAGAGCTCCCCGCAGACATGCTCAAGCACCAATATCCAGCAGCACTGCTGGCTCTTGTCCAGCCAGCCCAGATCTCCCGCTCTTGGCTTGTCATTCAGAGGACTCCCTTCTCCTCAGCCTCTCCCGTCCTCATCCTGCAGCTACATCCCACACGCCAGCCAACGTCACTGGCTCAACAGTCCCAGTTACAAGTATCCTCTCACCCTCCTAATTCTTATCACAAAATTCTCAGGTTTTTCCCCTAGCGAAATCCTGTATATCTTCAACTCCCTCCATTTACTGCCAGCTTCCATTTCCAGATGTAACATTTTTTTCTCCATCCATACTGCCCCTTTTCTTGTATTTGCCGTGTGTGAATTAGGCAGCTTCGTCCTCTCTGTAGCAGCAGGGAAGCAGTATTGTGAGAGCACAGGCTGGAGGGAGATGGAAGCTTCCAACCTCGATTCCTCTTCTCTCCCCAGAATAGGGCAGAGCTTCACTTGCAACAACAGATCTCCTCAGCCACAAGCGCCTTTTATAAAAGGGACATAATTCTCAAGAAATGTAAAAATCTGTAGCAAGTTTCTAAGCATATGAATACCCTTTTTCCCCCCTCCGAACTGTCCTCTGAATAAGGGCAAACATCACAGCTGCTTTGCTAGGAGTGCGTGTCTGAGACACAAGCCAGCCTCCCAGATTCTATCCCATATGCAAAATGAATGGGAATACTACATCATCACTAACTTTATTATTTCGTCTTTTTTTGTTGGGTTTTTTTTTGTTGGTTTTTTTTTTTTAGCATGGCCAGAGCAATAGGCTTTTTCATAATCTCAGTGTCTATAATTACAAGCTCTTTTTGGCAGCAATTTTCCAAGATAACTATAGCATCAGGACAAAAGCTGTGCTGAAATTATTAATATTTTAAGAGTTCAGGGCATCTGAGAAGGTTTTGTAAGGGGATGTGTCAAGCAATATTAATAAATGAACAAACTGCTGCACTTACAAAATTTGATTTAATGGTGTGCCATCACCCTTAAATTGGCATTCGCATATATGAAGTAAATGACAATAGAGTTCTGCCTTCATTACCTATGACTGAATAATAGGAAGAGAAGACATTCTAACTTTTTCCTCAAAAATTAACAGGTGTTGTTGAGCTGTGGTATTATCACGGCAGTAATAAACAGCATTTTAAGAAGCCTGCTGGAACTAGACCTGACCTTAAAGATGTTTCTGGAAGAAATTCCAAGAATGTATCACGTTTTCAGACACAAGAGCATGCTCCTTACTGTCACATTTCACAGCAATCTTAACCTCGAGACATGTCACTGATGCTATTACTAATGAATTTCCCATGAAAGTGATAAAAAACCAGAAGTGTCTTTATTAGCTCTCTGTGCTAATGAAAATGTAAGTCTTTCCTTAGCCTCATTAATTTCCTCCTTGATAAACAGCCTCCAGTCATTTTTGAAGCAGCATGGCTGAAGAATGACCTGGAAGTGCTAGCAAGCTTCTAAAAGCCAGCACACATTCATACCTCCCATTTATTTGATTATATGCTTCCACATTCCAGTGTGACTAAGCTGAGAATACTTGGCCCCCATATCTGTCTTGTTACATTTATTTTAAAAGAGAAATGCTTTGGCCAAATGCAAGGCAAGTACTTCTATTTCCTGCACTGGACTCATGTAACACATTGCTTTACTTTTTCAAGACAGAGTTTGATGAGAATTTCTTCTGGCAGAAGCGCTGGTTCCAACTTAGAGTGGTACCCTTGTACATCTTGCTCCTCGTGCTTTGTACGACTGTGTGGCTATGTAGTGAATTGGGTCAGAAACTGCTCTGTTAACTTCATATCCTTTTTGTTACCAGCTATTTTTAACTTGCACAAACAAGGTGGAATACACCAGTGGATGAAAGAGCAGCTGCTTAAGCTGGCACCACTGCCAAGATACGTGCTTTTCAAGCGACACCATAAGAAAGCCACATCTGATAATTCTTTACTTCGTTTTCTCTTTTATTTGCCGAGATGGCAAACTTATGATCACCATCCCAGCAATTGTTCCAGACATCCTGAAATACGCATCAAAATTTTTAAAAACTTCTAGGATTAGCTAAAAAGACAATATAAAATAAATTCACAAGGCCAAAAATAGATTCATATTTAGAAGAATGTTCAGCTACTCTTTTGATTTGTACTCTAACCAAAATGCAGAACCAGCATAATTAAATCCTTGAATTTACCCAGTTACAAAAGAGCAATCATAACAATTCTGGTGATTGACCATCTCTAGGATCAGTACGAACAGTAGAAGTAGTAACATCTACCCTGCGTGCACGAGGGGTAACATTGCTTAGAAGTGGAGAACTGATGTGATCAGGTTTTGTATTCCTCCTTCTTGCAATAAATGCCAAAGGTTGGCTTCTCATCTCCCTGGATTGGAGGGTAGTGGTGTATGTCATTCAGAGAGCCTGTTCCAGTTCTCCATTTCCAAGATGGTGTTTTTGCAGTAACCATTAACCTGCTGCCAAAAATGATGAGGAAAAAACCCACAATGTAACAAAACCAAAAAAGACAAACCAAACCAAAACCACCAATAAAAAGGAACCATTCTTAGGTGGAAAGAAAAGTGTGAGGAAATCAAGTATCATTTTGTTCACTAGAGCCTAAGCACATTGAGGTGAGTTTATTTCAGACCCCTGTTGTCTCCATTTTAGAAAGGTCACAATTTCTAATATGGAAGGAACAGCATTAACTGTATGCTCATATATATGAAGACTGATCTTAAAAGCAAGTATACTAGAATAAATAAATATAACTGAAAGCTCCTTTCTCCAGCTTCTGAGCATTTATCCACCTTGCACTCCCCACAGAAAAGTCTTAATCACAGATTGACCTTTAAAAAACTAATTTGATGATATACAAAATCAAACAAAACTATCCTGCCAAACAAGTTTTGTACAAGTGATACAGAGATATGTCCACTTGTCCCTGTCTTAAATGCAAAGGAAAAAAATACTCAAGAGAGAAATAACAAGTCTGTCTGAGTTAATCAATGAAGAGAAAAAAGTAACTTGTTGGACAAAACTCATATAAACGTAAGGCAGACCTTTAAAGTTAGGTGAAATGAATCCTACCCTAGAAGTACCTCTGATGAGCTTGCAATAGGGCTCTACATTAAATTCAGTTCATAGTCATATTCAAAAACATCCAGGCGTAGTGTCACTGATGCTTCAGAACAGTGGCTTCCCTGGTCAAAACTCATATAAAGAAACTGGAATTTTCTGAGACATATATACTGCTGCAAAACATTATCAACAAATTAAACCTGTAACAGGATAGCCAGAATCCCCAGATGGCGTTCTCTGTCAGCAAGTGCTAACACTTGCAAAGCTGAGTGGTGATAAGAGAGCTGACATAGAAGAATCAAACAAAAAGTGCTACAGATGTTTCAGTGCCAACATATATTAATTCTTGTTTCAACTTCACTGACATGTTTTACTAAAAATCCTAGATATCAAAAAACCCAGCAAAATCCAGTGTAGGCATTTATAGTGAACAGCCCAAACAAATAAGATTTCTGCTCAACACAGTTTCTTCAGCAACTATCAGTCTACAACCTAATTCACAAGTAATAGTTTAAACACCTGTGAGATACAAATCCTAGAAGTAGAAGGTGGCCTTGGCAATTCCTCACATAGTTCTTCACATAGTTGCCAAAAATCACTGGGAAGCTGCTTTCAGATTGCTGCAAGACATAAAGAAAAGGCTAGGATTTGATTTTATTTTTTCCAGGGACATTCAGAAGCTTTGGTGATAGCATCTGTTGGTCAACTACTTGGCAAAGGCTGTGGATCAGTTGATCTGGGGTTTCACATGCATCTCTTTTTCTTTTTTTTTTTTTTTTCAAGGAAACACTAAGAACGTCACGTGCAGCCCCACAGCGCTTGTTTATGTTGTACTGTTGACTCTATAAATCTGGATGATCTTAAATTAGGTTCTTTACTTAAGCAGTTTGGAGGAATTAGCTCTAGCAGTCAGTGGTTAGCTCAGTTAGAAGTCAGGCAGTTGTTAGGTATTGTTGATTAATTGTCAGGAAATTCTCAAACTAGGAATTAATATTTTTATCCATACAAACTATGTAAAACTAGCAAAAGTAGGCAAATGGGAAGAAATTACAAGAGAAAGAGAAATCAAACTGTAAATCCTACTGAAGAAAGGAGCTTTTCTCTTTTCTTATATTTACCCATTTTTATTCTACGTATTTATGTTACGTGATGATGCCAGATAAATTTATTATGGTTGCTATTGAACAGAATGAGAGCTAGAAATTTTTATTTGCTACCACTTTTCATGCAGTATCAGATTAAGATAGATTAAGTCTCTGGCTTCAACTACATGATGAAAGATATTACTGCAACTTAAATCACTATTATTTTGTGTTTTAATTCTGAATTCTAAATGTTTTGCTATTTGATCTGGCCATAGCTTATCCAAGATTAAATACTTCTATGAAGTAACATGAAACAGGCAAGAATTTTATCATATCTAAAGACATATATAGCCAAAAGTCCATGAATAAAATATGATTACAGCTCAATGTATAAGAAAATTTTAATCCTCCCAGCAAAGCAATAAAGTTATTGGTAATTCAGTACAAAAAAGTAAAATCAAGTGATTACAAAACATTTCAAAACCATAGGATATCACTCATGTTTGAAATATTACTTTTTAATATGCTTAAGATGATTAAATCTTTTACATGGCAGCATGCAAAAAAGGGACATAGGTCAGGAGTAGCACCTGAAATTTAAATCTCTTTGACAAGAAAGCATCAGCCTGGAAGTACTAGAGAGTTCCCACCTAGACCTAAAGACTGTTGCAGCTATAGGGCCCACTCCTGCCAAAGAGTAACATGGGAGAACTGAAATGTAGATCTCTGACCATTCCTAGTTATTTTTCTGTTCTTCATAAGTAAACGGTTGAAGCTGTTTTCTCAGGACATCAGACAAGGAGTAAGAGATATGCAACAGTAATTTGCCAGTAATAAGAGCTGTCCATAAAACCTCTAAATAGAGCTGCCGGTTAAAAGGTAAGTGTATTAACTCACTAACAATAAAGACCCAACAACCCGGAGCAACGCACTGTATTAACTGAGCAGGATAAATTAATTCTATGTCAGCAAGAGCAGCACAATATGAAATAACATTTCTGTGGGCATTCCTCACGGCTTCTCAGGGAGCTGCCACACTACTCTAGCAGCCATTCCCAGTGAAGTCTCAAAAAAGAAAAGTCTCTTCTGGTTTACTCTGTTTCATTTTTCACGTATGCCAGAGAACTAAACATGGAAAGACATTAGAGGTTAGTCAGCTCCTTAAGTCAGACTTAGGAACAGCTTTGCTCCTGTCACCACTTTCCTACTACACCTGATAGCACAGTCACGGGCAGGAGGCTGCGACAGACGGACACGCTCGAGATGTCGTCTTCTGCTCTTTGAAGCATAACCCTGAGATAACATGGCTTGGAACCTCAGGCAGGACCAAGTTATGCAAAGAGTCACACAGAAACAATAAGTTGCCAGGGAAAAGTGAGTATACAAATAAATTAAAGAACTACAGTTATTTGTATGAAATAAAATAGCTGTGGGAAGAAAAAAACAGGGAAGTAAGGCTGAGATAATCCAAAAAGGTCAGAAGAGTGAACTAGATGTGACTTTCATATTTACGAAACATTTTGTCTTTAAATCATTATGTGATTAACCTTTTCTAAATTGGCATATTTCTGAACTTCTAGAAACATGACCTGAAACAAAGACAACTTCATTTCTTAGGATATTACTAATTCTCAGTGAAAATGCATTGTGTCACCTATCGCTGCAATTGTTTTTTCCTGGAATATCACTTGGTAAATTAATAGGTGAATCTGGCCACTCCAATCTCTCTTGGCAAATATGGAAAAAGCTCAGTGCATCCTGGATCCAAGAGATTTTCTCCTTCCAACTCTTATATATTAGTAAAAGCAAAAAGAAAACTTGAAAATCTTTTACATGAGTATACCTAATTTATAAAGGAAATGTTGCCATTTACAACAAAGGGTTTCAGCCCACAACTAATGATGAAATGCTTACAAATAGGCTATAGTAGAGGTGTTGCAGGCTCAGAAAAGTGCTGGATGAGCAAGGATACTTGGAGGAATTCGTTACACAACTGGCCCGTGGCATATTCAATCAAAAGAGCAGGCAAAGAGCAAATGTAACTTGGTTGCTAATTCTACAGACCACAGCAAAATTTCAGGCTGCTTCATCACTAAGAGGATTTAGCAAACAGTGAGCTACAATTTTCTTCTTCACTATCTGGAAATGGAATCCCAGTACACCTGTGTTAAGAGGATTGTACAGGTAAAGGGTGGCAACTTGCATCTTCACTTTAGCCAGAAGCACAGATGCATTTTTATGGCATAAGGGAATTTGATTAGTAGTTTTAGTTACTGTTGTGCTGTAACTGTATGCTTTTCCAGATGACGCACAACTTCGGCTCAGTACGGATCTTTGCAAAACAAACCCTCCTCTCACACACACACAACCCGCCTCCCCCAAAACCCCGACACCAGCAGAAACCATTCTTAGAAGCTGAACCATAAGTCCAGGCTTTTTGAACCTCAGTCCAAAAAGCAAAACAAGTACATGAAAAGAATTATGGAAATGGATTCAGTTGTGTGAAATAACTTCAGGTTAGGAAAAACCCTACAATCTTAATTTTTATCTTTAAAAAATTGAATGCTAAATGCATTATTTCCCTGAAGCAAGCACAAACTATTGATAATTTTCAATTTGAAAATGCATGGAATTATTTTATGTATTTTACATATAAGGTATATTATGATTCTTGTTTTTAAATGCTTTAAAGATATCTACTTTAGGTAAGACATCTCTATCATCATATCTCTCCATAGTTCATGGTCTCTAAAAATTTAAAGAGTTTCAGAAACAAAAAGAAGGTGTCATTTTGATCTCAAACACAGTAGCTGTTTAAGATTGAATTTGGATTTTTTCCTTTACTATGCTTTTGCCAGATAAACTACATTTGAGAATGTAACTTAAGTAATTTCATAACATAGATTAATTGACAGTACTATTCATAGTGTTTCTTTTCCCTAAAGCTGTATAATGGGACTGGAGAAATTCAAATAAATGATGACCTTTAATAGACATCTAACAATGCTGTTTGCTTACTATGACCAATTTGCAACTCCTAACTTAAAAACCAAATCAGGTACCTGCAAACACGCTAAAAATGATTTACAAAAATTGAATGTCCTTGACTTACTTTAGTCATTTTCAGGGACAGGATGAAAAATTAGTATTTCCTCTGGAGGGCTTCAGGGTCTATATTATTTCACAAGTCATCCAAGTTATATTGCACTAAGTGACAGCACTACTAAGGGTCAGAAAGGCTCATTGCTATTCTGATTGCTCCTACTTTGGAGGGAAAAAAAAAAATCACTATTAGTTAAGTGCAGAGATAACACTGTGATGATCCTATTATGGCTAGCATCCTCACTTTCCAATAACGCTATAAGAAACCAAAAAATGAGATGGAGACTGATTATATGATTATTTTTACTAGAAGTGCTGAGGTTAATCAATTTTCACTTTATGTTTTCTTGGAATATTGCTCCCTATGGAGAACCCATCCTTTCTTTAAAGATTATTTTAATGCCACACTAATATTAATTTAGAAATTAGTGACTTACTTAGTAACTTAGAAACAAGACATTCTAAAGCAATGCACATACAAAACTCATATACTAAATAAACCATTATTTTAATTTTTCTCTAAGGCTGTATTTTGAAAATCTTGCTAACCAAGTTCCCGATTCAAAGAATTTATACACCAATGGAAAAATTAATTAAAGTTCAGGACTTCAAATTTAAATCACCTTACTGTCTCAATGTTTCCATGTCTGCCACCAGAAATCCTAGGCCTGATCAGCCAAGATAGTTTTGCACTATATTCTGTCTTTGTTTCTCTCTCTGTTCTTTTGCAAAACTTGTACTTTGTATGTCTACCTTACTACTGAGCCACTATGTTATTCACTACTTCTCAGCAGCTCTTACTTTTTAAGTATCTTTGTGTCAACTATACTTCTAAAGATGATATATTTCTTATCTTTTCAGATATAAAAATGTCACTAAAGGTGCAGTTCCATAATGGGCTTAAGCCAATTTCAGACCACGCTGCTGCCAAAAGAGGCAACAACTTTGCCTCCCCCCTCCTCTTGTATTGGCATTAGTAATTTCATGGCAGCACAGTGAATCAGATCAGCCTGTTTCAGCAAACTGAAGGTGAAGCATGCAGAAGGTGAAGGGAAGCTCAACCTTTTTTGTCAACAGCCTGTGAAACAACTTTGGTTTGAAAATTCAGCAGCTAAACCAGTCACTTTCTGCTCTTCTCTGCCTCTCACCACTTGCTGCTACCTCCAAATGTCTTTGGGGCTGCATGGTGAGCTGAACTGGGGAACTGATCCATCTGAACAATAGCCCAGAAAAAATAAAAGAAAAAAAGGTTATTGTTTGGCAGGTGAATATTCTCCAATCCAGGTTACAAAACCGGCACAGAAACCAGAGCCGGCATTCCCAGGAGACAGGGCAAGGAGGAGTTGCAGGGACACAAGAAGCGTGGAGGTATAAACAAGTGGATGGAGCAACAACCATTTAAACCAGGACTGCCACAAAGAAAGTCATCTGATCGACTACATGTATGTAAAAAAGCTTGGAAAGGAAAGAGGATTCTGATGTACAAGACTGCTACAACTTACTACAGCAAAATTTTTAAAATGGATTACAAACGCAGAGCACAACAAATGAGCCCTTTTCCAACAGGCACAAATTGTTTTAGTCCCAAGTGTCTCTGGTGGGACTGGTGGTCATTTTTATATAAATATGATGAAGGAAAGGAGAAGGAAACTGAAGACTGTCAATGAAACTGTAAGATGGTAGAAAGTTAATTTTGATATGTTGCACTAGGAATTAAGAAATCATCAGCTAAATCCTTGACATTTACAGGAAATCTTCTTAAGATGTATCCTATGTTTAATTTCATAACTGAAACAGCACTCAGACTGTATAACTTGCCAAATCGAGGACATTTTCTTTTAAAATAGAAATCTAATTAGACTTATCTCCAGTTTGATGTTTGCCAGATAATTGCAGTCTGTGGAAATCATAGCACTAAAGTTCCCCCTAGAAGATCCCCCCTTCCAAAAAAAAAAGATTACTGCGCATACAGCTATCTGAAAAATAAATTTTTTATGAATTCTGGTCTGATCGTGGAGGGTCCTATTCTTGGTACTAGTCATTATTTAATATAGGAAGCACTACGGTGATGATTTGTGCGAGTGTGGCCTTGATCCAACAAAGAACTTAAGTGCCTGCCTCACTTCCCTGTATATTGCTAATCCTCCAATTGATTTGCACAGGAATATTCACATGATTCAAATCAAACTTAAGTGCATAGCTGGAGCAGAGCCAGAGTGCACTGAACACTGCATGACTGAGCCCACGATGGCCAAAGGTTTGGAGATGGTCCATTCAATTTCACAGATCGAAATTCATGTCTCTGTGGAAGGACATCACACAGAAAATTTATACCTCACTTAAAGCTTCCTCCATTTTGAAAAATCCTCTACAAGAATTAACATCTCCCATGATACTTACTGGTATACATGTGTGCTAATTTCCTCAGTAAAGATGCATTTTGGTAGCATATTCACATTTTGCAGTACTTACAATTGCACCACTCGATGTCTCTTCCACTCTAGGATAGGCAGTAACATAACTTAACACCGACTTGTAAAGACATTATATTCCTTTCAGTACTGGTAGGTCATTGGTTCCAGAAAAAGAGATAACCACTAAAGAAAATTTCTCATTCTGTCTCATCATCTACATGCTGTCTTCCTCTGTCATAAGCTTTTAATAATACTTTGAGATATCTATTATTAAACCTTTTAAAACTGTACATAAATACTAGTTTAATTAAAAAAACCCCAACTATATAACCTTGTAGGGACTTGAAGTCATGGCTTTTCAGTTGACTGAATAAAAAAAAATAATCAGGAGACAGGAAATGTGAGAACACTGGTCACATTCAACAAAGTGAAGCTACTGTTCACAAGAAGATGAGGAGAAAAAATTCCCCCAGACCATGACTGATGGGTTGGGTCTGTTCTGAAGAACTGCAGCCAGTGAGGAGCCAAGTGGAAGTGACCTGTATTGCACTTTTCAGTACTTTACCAAGGGACATGAGCATGAGATACAGAGCTGAGAGAAATTACTATTTCCATTTTCCCTAGACAAGTCTCTCTTTGCAAGGTCAGGCTGGTATGTACACCGAGTCTGAACTGAAACCAAAGAGATTTGGCTCTACATACGGAAAGACAAAAGGTCAAAACCAAAGTTTCTTTTTCAAGGACTGAAGAAAAAAATCCTTGGAGACCAGAGTGATAACTGATAGTACTTAAATGAATGTTCTCTTTATCAGTTTTATTATTAAGCACATTCAGACCTTCAAAAAGCAGGTGCTCAGCTACATCCACCTCTCCTTTTAGAGCCAGAAAGACACCATTTTATAAGTACTAGTGGTTATTGCCACTGTATAAGTAGCACCATAGGAGTTTGGAACATGAAGTTCTAGCACAAAACTGACAAAGACACAGACACAATGCACAAAATCTTCTAACTTCAGTCTTAGAGCATCAGTAAATGTCATCACCTCCAGGTCACCACCGTTTTGTATGTAAGCTGAGAAACTGACTACACTGAGCTATATGCTGATGTTTTAGAGGAGGATTGAACATGCGATATTGATATTTCTAGGGCAAAAAGATGATCCATTTCTGGTTGTCTGACACACACAGGTACCCAAATCATAACAGATGCGAACTCTTACTCATGCTACTTACTCAAAGACAGAAACAGAGTATCCATTCATTTTGCTGGCAGAAAAGGTGTCCCACAATACTGGCACACTTTCAGTAGCTCCTTTAGATCTGGTAGACCCATTGGTCAACCATATGTTTGAACAAGCAATCCAGTGGCATAGCTTATCATGTGACAAGTTAAAGCATTTTTTTCCCCCTCTTTCCAGCTATAAATGCCTAATCAAATGCTAAATTTTGTTGAAATGGACTTGTAAGGACTATCTCCATGCCACTTAAGTTCTATTTTAAAGAGGTATTTAAAAAAGGGTGTGATAACTAGGCTGAAAATAACACATGATGAGTTTATTTTGCATATTGGGAAATTTTCATGTTTCATTCTGAAACAGGTTGTTACATCTTGCTACTACAAAGTTGGCAGTTGTGCTGTATTTTGGATATACTGTGAACATATTTTGATTTGGTTCTGGCAGGCTCCCAGTTAAGCTGAATTACGATGAATGCCAACACATTACAATTTCTTTCAGTAAACACAAGCCACAGTTTCTTAGGCAAACAGCCATATGCCATGTTCTCGCACTATTCATTTTTAAGCCAAAAAGCTGAATTTATCCTTTGCTTGTGAAGAAAAAAAAGACAGTCAATAGAACTCCTCTTGTACTTAAAAAAGCTGAATTTGTCTTGGTGTCAGGGAAAGATCTGTGTGAAACTGCCCTGTACAGCTATAACAACTGGGGAAAGGTAGTTCCATTTCCAAGGACTAGAAACAGAGGTGACAGCAGGAACATGATACCTCCCGTTCTCTCTGTTTTAATCTGTGTTTGCTTGAGCAGGGGGGATTGGCTTCTCTGGTCACGCACATGTTTCAAAGCTTCTGCAAACCATCAATTGCTGCTGCATGGAGACATCTAAGTATGTCAGTTTGAGGAGTGTTTTCAGACTGAAGTAATTTCCCTTTGAGAATATAGAAATCTATTTTTAGAGAGAATCTTAGAATTTTAGTTAAAAATGCATGAAGATGAACCAGGCTAGGTAGGGGCACAGCCAGAGTTCAGAGCTCACCCCTTGTTAAGAATCTCATTTCTCACAGCGAATATGTATGCAACATGAAACTTCCAGTCAACTAAATATGTAGTTCCACAAGCTTCTCAGAAAACTGTTTCTGTTCAAAGTCTAATATTGATCAAAATATTCCCAATACTTCATCATTTCTTCAAGACAGTTCTGACAAAACTCTTCTGATAAGTCAGTGACAGGCAGAAGCACTGGGAGTAGATAGCTCTTTTGTTAATCTTTTTAAACCTAGCAGAAATGACAACTCAATTCTTTGAAGCCTGTCCAACAGACAAAATGCAATGGGAGAGCTCAAATTCACCTAAAGGGAAAAAAAAAAAAGGAAAAGTTTCTAGACTGGGACACACTTCCACAGTTACAATCACCTTCCTGAGGAGGGTGGTGGTGCTGGTCTGCAGCTCTTGCCTGCACATTCTGATCCCCTCTCTTGCATCCACACTCACAATTGCCAAGCTGTGCAGCGAGCTCTAAGAGCTCACCAGCACGAGTGATAATAAGTTTTTTAACCCTGATATAGGGCAGCATATTGCCAGGATAATGACAGAACCACTGCTGCCTGTGACAGCACAGTGTTAGATCAGCTTAAACCTATGGGAAACCTGCACCACTGGGTGCCTGATGCAAAGATGCTAAATTTGCAACCTACTTTCCAAAGATACTCCAATGTTAGCTCTGGCTTCTTAGCATACAAATCACCAAGGAGCACAGACACATAAACCTAAAATACGTATTATTATTGTACATATTATATGTATTGTTAGTAATAATAATGTCTTATCCTTATGTAGCACTTCTTTGTTAGCAAAGCTCAGAGCTCATTATAATTCCTTGTTTCACAGGTAGGAAAACTGAACCACAGAGATGTAAAGCAATTTTCATGAAAACACACTGAAGAGCAGTGGGAGAACTAGAAATAGGCCCCATGCCTTTTCACAGTTTTCATGCACAGGCTTAATTAACCAGGAAAAATTAAAATCTTCTCTAGCCAGAGGCATAAGGAAACACACAGACTACCTAACACTGCACCAAAACCTTCATGTTCTCTGAGCAAATAAAGGAAAATTTATGACATACACTTTGCCTTTTGTATTTTTGAGAACAATTTTTAAATATTTGCAATAAGCACTGTTCAAGCCACATTTTTCTCTACTGCATTTTAGTTCACAAATGTTCATAATCAAAATACGTTCAACCAAGTATTGTAAATGCGACATGGAAAATTACATCCACTTTGTCTACCACATTTTTATCACATTCTTCATGCCAAAAAATTCAAATGACTATGTATTCACACATTCTGTCGCTTGCTCTTTAACTCTACTTGTTTTCTACACATCTCTTGTTCATTTTGCAAATGCTAACTTAACCACCTTGTCTTTTTTGGTTTAGTCCTCTGTACTCCCATTTCTTAATCTCAGTACCTGTTAGACTACCCTTCTGTTTATTCCATTTGCATCCTAACTCCTATCTCCTAACCTGCAATTTCTGTTACCGTTTCTACTAACATGCAGCCGAATAGCTGCTGAGAGCACAGTAACGATGCAGGTGTATTACAGTTTGCAGTCTATCCCTTTTTGAACTCCACTCTATTCCCTTCTAGTATGTGGCATTCACGTTTTTCTCCCCCCAAAACAGCATGTCAATGCTATGTCAAAATTCATGCCCTTCAAAAGCTTTATTAACAAGTTAATAAAACAGAAGTAATAAGTTCTATTCTATATTTCTCCTAAATTTAGTTGTACCCTAGCACAAAAACTCTCTGTCCTTGGTTTTCAATTATTTTAATGCAAAGCATTCTCATTATTCTACTACAACCAGTTCTCTTACTGCAGTAAATCTGCAGGACTCTGCATGGTTTCAATCTCTGATCACTAGGTGGGTCAACAGAAGAGTCAACTTCCAACTGCAGGAAAGTACAACTATGACCTCTCAAAAATATATGAAGCATTTCACCATTGTTTCCATAACTGAAACCCAAAATGGACTACAATGTGAGCAAACTCTAGTTTCTGTCTCATTTCAGCAAGCAGAACAGATATAAGCTGCTTCTTCAGTTATAGTGTCTTCTTAACCATGCACCTTGATGAGAGACCCCTCATTTTCCAGTTGCTACACCCACCCCTAGTTCAAGTTCAGTCTTTTCCAAAGTGCAAGCAAGAACATGACTGTTGACGTGAAAGGTCACTGTAATGTATTTAAGAGCGTCAGACGTCAGCTGAAAGGCTCTTCATGCCACATTCTTCTTCCAGGAAAATTTGCAAGATTTCACCCTGCTTACCTCACAGACACTGAACGGTAAAAATGTGAGCAAGGAGTGCTTAGAACTTTTAAAACCAATTTTGTTTGTCTGCTGCTGGACTTGCTACTATATCTTGAACTTAAACGTAGAAACTGATTAAAAGTTCCCTAAAATTTACACTTACCTCCCAGTTCCAGTTCCATTTTGTAAAGTCTAGTTCTCTCACACATGCACAAATATCTTTTCTCTTTCACTCTTACTCTCATTACCCTTTAATTACTCTGTCCTTTTTGATCTTAAGCACTCTTTTCTTCCCTCTCGCTTGAAAAACCTCAAGTCTCTCTGGGAATCCACCTCCAAACTCTTTATAGCTCCTCCACCACTTTACCTTCCAAGTCTCATGGCATATATTCTCTTCCTCCTGCACACATTTCCTTTCTGCTGGCTTTTTAAAATTGGCTTCTTTCACATTCCATCAAAACTGCTCCCTTTCATTTTCATAGCCATAGCAGGCAGAGTGTGCTCATGAAACACATTAACAATAAACCTAAAAGGTTGTGTCAATAAAAAGACTGAAATATTGTCTGAACAGAGCTGTATGGCTTTGAAAACTAGACCACTAGAAATTGAATGAAATACAGTAATACAACAGGTTGTGCCATCTGGGAACTATTAACAGATTACTGCTACTGTGTGGAGAGTCCTCAGTTAGAGGTGGGGGGAAGAAAAAGAGAGAGAAGTGGAAAAGGGAAGAACCCAAGTACTCTAGTGACAGAGAGATGACTTCCTGCAGCAATAAGATGGGGCTGTGAGGAAGGGAAATACAAATCTCAAGTGAATTGGGAGGTAAGTTTTCAATATTTTAACTTACTCATACTAAAATGAGTCAAAGATCTGTGGTGATTTCCTCCTTTTCTATTGTAAATCTATCAAAGTTTCCATAATAATCAGCTTTATTACTGCTAAGCAAAACCATGCTGCTTAGATTTTGCCACAAATATAAATGACTTGAAGTGCAGTCTAAAAGCTGATTGGCTTAATTATTTTATATTTACTCTTTTTATTCACGTTAAACTCTGAGCCTACAAGATGTGTTACCTGTCCACATTTTGTTTGTGTATTCTAGTACCTCTTTCCCTAAACAATACTAGCATCTAGAGTGGTCAAAACAAAGAAAGAGATGCATATTACTCTCCCATCCACTGACAGAAGTTAGCTGCAGAATCATGTTGCTTAATTCATTTTTCATTTCATTCTTTACTTGACAAATAAGTTCTTAAAGTTCAAAATCAAATCAGTAGAACAGCTTTATCACAGCACCAGTCAGAAAAATTACAGTTATTGCTTCTAGGTGTTTTATGCAGTGCATCTGGCTCCATCAGCATTTTTCACTCTCTCATTTTACAGAAAAAAACTCACAAAATTTAGATGATCGTACTGACTGCAATTCTGATTTCAATTCAGGGTTTATCAGAAATTGCTGGTTTTACATCTAAGAAACTTCTTTGGAAAAAATGAAAAGGAGGAATAGTAGCACTGATGACACGATGACAGAATCTCAAGTGTTACTGATCAACAGGTTTTTCTTTATGACAGACCTATACACAAGAAAACAATAAAGTGGAGTTCTATATAACAAGTGAGGTGTCCCATAGGGACAGTTCTCTTTTCTGGCTACATCTGCTCATACAAGCTTTCATAAGAATTATCCTTTGCCTTGTCAAGTTTCAAGTGCCTTAGGAGATATTTAATTCACTGCCACTGAATTTAGCATATATGCAACTACCAGTGTAAGCTGCTAGCATAATTTCTGGATTAACCAGGCACTTTTCAGATCACATTATATTAATACAGTGTAAAATTGAGCATTGTCACATTTATCAATTTTATCAGATTACGGAAGTTATCACATTTTTCTAGCAAGTTTGCAGTGCTTGTTACATAATACAAAATGATCTGCTATTACCTCAGACTTTACTGAACTTTAAAATACTTTTTTCAGGCCTGCGAAACTTTGGGCACAGCTTTTAAGGCTATAAATATCACAAATGCATTAACAAAAATGCAAAACCATTTGCTAAAGTGTGCAGTTTTGCCATGGAAGGAAAAACATCACAAGGTTTCAGAGTGTAAAGAACAAGAATTGGAGGAAGTAACCAATAGTTAGAAGGGGGTGGTGGTTTGGTTTTGTTCTTGTTTAAAAAAAGTTAGGAGCTATGTAAAAGTGATTTCAAAATTTAGTGTAAATCGGGGGGGAGGTTGGGGGTGTGGTTGGGTTTGTTTTGTTTGTTTGTTTTCAAAAACTTGTTGATCCTCAGGCCTTACACACTAAAAAATAATCAGTACACAAACACTTGTAGATTTGGCTGCTGGATTATTTAACTTAGGTTGCTTGTGGGAGTTTTAGCCCCCTATACATGATGAATTAAAGTCATAGTTGATATTTATAGTTGTAACATTAATACAGAATGCCCAGAGGAATTTTGGAAAGAGTGACTCAAAGGACTATACTGTTAAGAAGATTACAAAGCACTACTTGCAGAGACCCAACCATTATGCATCAAAGATGTTCCACTGTTACAAAGAGGGAATGTTCATTAATGCTCATCTGGTATTATGGCAGTCATGTCAGATTAATTTCACCTGTAATACTGTCTTCATAGCAATCTCCTATCAGATATGTCAAAGAGGCTGAAATGTTCTTTTACTACACGCATCCTGAATTCTTTCATTTCCTTCTAAAAGCTACCAAAGTCATTCACAGGCAGCATCCAACAATCCAATAACAGCAAATCAAATTGGAGATCTGAGAAGGTGTACAAGAAGCAAGTAGATTTTCATTTTAAGTATTTTTAAAGCCCAATCAACTCCCTGAAACTGCTTCACAGCATAACCAGTGCAACTGCAGAAGTGTCATCCATGTTGTCAAATCTAGCATTGCCATTATTGTATAAATCTGCCCATACACCCTGAAAAATTTCCATCAATGCACACATTTTTCACCCATCAAAAGCATGACAAGTTACACATTAAAAATTTCAAACATACATATAACTTGAGGAGTAAAGGTTGAATATAAGGTTATATATATGGTTTACAACTCCTCCACCTGAAAGCAGTAGAAGATGGGAAGTACAAAATGAAAATTTCAGACTTCATTTTCAAAGGAGAGTCTCCTCTTGCATTTCTCATGCACGAGAAAGGAAAACAAATTTATGCCCTTATTTAGTGAATTCTAACAGCATTCTGCTGCAATTAAACTTGCTCTACAAAAATTAAGAGAATTTTACTGTGCTAAGAAGGGAAGAATTACCTATTATGTCAGACTTAGAAGTCTGTCTTAGGCTAGCAGTCTCCCTCTCTTCTGGCAGCCAGCAGATGTTAAACAACATAGCACAAACCTCAGGTAATCATGCTGGTTATAGTCCATAATCTGAAACCTCACCATTTATTCCTAGCCTTCATTTCCTATTTTTAACGAGTACTCATCCACAAAAGGATTTCTCCTCCCATCCCCCACCCCCCCAATATTTTGGTATCTTCTAAAGTCTTGATAGATGTATGCGTAGTAAATATCATTGGCTAGATCAAAGATGCCTTTATCTGCATGCTCACCAACTCCCACAAAGAACTCTGACAGATTTAGGAGGCATGAGTCCATTTATAAAAGCCATATTGATTCTTCCCAATGTATCATATTTATTTATGTCATTCTTAATTTGTAACAGTAGTTTCTACCAAACTTGCCTAGCAGGGAAATGAGATTTATTTT
Source organism: Haliaeetus leucocephalus (assembly GCF_000737465.1). Classification (NCBI taxonomy): domain Eukaryota; kingdom Metazoa; phylum Chordata; class Aves; order Accipitriformes; family Accipitridae; genus Haliaeetus; species Haliaeetus leucocephalus. Next base: position 2,983,469 of record NW_010972776.1, on the reverse strand, counting down.
TCCAGTATCCCACAGTCACGTGATAATCCCTTTTAAAGATTTATATCTCATTTGCAATCTTCTATCCCTCTGGCACTAGGACTTATTTGAATAAAAGATTATATATCTGTTACCTCACATTTGAGGTTTTGTTGTGTTTTGTGGATATTTTGTTTGTTTTGGTTTTAGAACTTTTAGAATTATTTTAGTAAAACATCTTCTAACATTTTCTTATTGTCCACCAATTTATTACATAAATTGTCTGCTAACACTTGCATTTCAGACAATGCTCCAGACATGTTTCTTGTAAGTATCCTCCTGATCTCCTCTAGTAAGGAGTTATTTATTTTACATTACATTTCCAACTCAGCAGACAAAAGAAAAATGATGTTATGTATCACTGTTTAACAGAGGAGCATATAATGCTCAAATTAGGCAATTACTTGTGAAACAGTTATGATGAATACTGCACTTAAACTCAATCATGCTCTTTTTTCAATATTTTTCCTGTACTGTGTACAGGCCACAGCTTCCTAAATGGATGTAGATATCCAAGTACTGAAATGAATCATTAGCAGACAAATTAAACTTGTTAACAAAATGCAACTCTATTGTTAACAGATGAAAAATGAGTGGATCAAATGACTGCAGCAGGAAAATCTAATAAGAGCTCATCTGTGACCTGTCATCTCCTGCCACAGCACTTAATTCATAGTAACAAATACGCACCAATTATTTTGTACCTGCATGTATTTTTATATCTCTAAAGTAATTTCAGGGTTCAGCTATGCAACTTAATTTCTGAACTAGTAGTTTGCAGGGAACATGCTATCAGAGTAATAGACAGAAGAAAAAAAAGGGGGAAGACGAAAGGTTAGAACTTTGTTGCAAAAGCATGAGATGGGTACTTTCAAGGTTTGAACACGAAAAGGGAAAAAAGGAGAGCCTAAAATTCAGTCAAGACATTCCTACCTCTATGCTGAGCTTATTTTGTAATTCTTTGTTCTAATGACAGAACTAAGAGAGAAGGAGACAGAACGACTGAAGCAATAGCACAAGTTCTCCATATTACCAAATCTCAGCCGTTGAAAGGTTTCTAAATTTTGCTTTAAATATCAAGAGACATGTATGCCTCGTAGCAATTCCTGATAGAGAGCAAGTCAATCTCCAGTGAACACATACAGTAATGACCTTACTAAAAGGGTCCTGCTTTTCAGCAGTCTCTTGAAATGTGAGTTTTCCAGCAAGCAAGGAGAGCATCCTACTTTTAAACAAATTTTACAAACCAAAGCATTGAACTTTTTTGCTCACTAGCTCTCAGAGGTTTTGCAGGTAATATTCTGAATACTATGAAATGTAACAGAATGTGGAAACTGAGTCAAAGGGCGAAGCGTGGGACACAATCATAGCATACAGGCTTCAGAGGTTTGTGACTTTGCTTCTCTGTTAGCTCAGTCAACACATGAGAAGTAAAGGTCTGTATGAATATGGAAATGCCTCAAAACTCTGCATATGCACAAAGATACAATCATTGCAGAATCACAGATATAATTTAAAATTACATCTCCCATGGAGATGTTATTTATATGCTATGACTTCCCTGTACAGGCTACTCAACCTTTCTGAGGTAGATTCTATATCTGCATGACATGGCAAGCAAAACAGGAAAGAGTGACATCGGTAGTAGGTTGTACGATGACTACATAACCTAGCACTAGATCACATGATGGAAGAAGAACTACAGCAGATGCCAAGACCTGTAGTGCACAGTGGTTGGCAAGAGGGTAAAAGAAACCCCCACCCGAAGATCCTTTCTTCTGTAAAGCAAATAGGAAGATTAGACAGAAGCAACATCATACAGTGCAGGGAGCAGTACAGCAAAGTGAAACATCAGAGGGAAGAGTCTGCTGCTGATACGAACCTGGGATAATCCTGAAAACGTCGGTTTAAAAAAATGTGCTTTTCTAGAAAGAAGGCACCTAAAAAGCCCTTTTACTTCTTGACTGGCATTTATATGAATCACAGCACTGTGAAGAAAACATGGATTTGTCAGTTATATTCATTACTTTTCTGCTATGTTGTGATGACTTTAAGTGGCTCATCTGAAATACCCATCATTCTGTAATCTTCAAGCCTTTAAACTATAACTATGCAAGTGCTACAAAACTATAGCTTCTTCCTGACTCAGATCTGTACTTCAGTGTGATTTCTACTTTTCCCGGGTGTCAGGGAGCAGTGAGAGCCGAAGGTGAGCTGGGAGCCAAGGGTGACCCCACCACCAGCAGGGCCCCCACCGACAGGCTGTAGACCCCAGCATCCAAACGCAATGGGCAGAACTGAGTGTTGGTAACAGAGTCCATGAGCTGTCACAGAGAAGGCAACTCATGAAACAGGTCCTGGGAGGACAGCTGGGAACAAAAACAGACAGGATGAGGGACAAGATTATGATGTATACCATCCAAGGCATCCAGCCAGGAGATGAGCTACTACAGCACAGGTCCGAGGTCCCTCCAGGGAGGGCGGCTGGAGACCAGCAGACCTGCAGCATAGCCTGGGCTTCCACCAGGGTCCTGGGGAGTGGGTGGGTGGAAGCCCCAGGTGAGGCTGGTAAGGGCAATTAAAGCTTATTAGCACCCTCTGGGCCCTGACATTAGGAGGCAGTGGTCAAGGCAGGCACTGCTGGTCATGTATTGGCTATGCCTTCTTTACAACAGGAATGCTAAATCTGAGTTCTCATCTAATACTGATTTAACCAGTTATTAAGCAAAAGGCACACGTTGTCTGGGAAAGAAGGAACACTGCAGTATAGTGCAAATTTAGCATTCAAAGCAACATAGTGTCCGAGCTGGGGATAGTGTTTTTATGCAGCCATAATGGTCTAAGCATCATCAAAATACCCTTCGCTAGAAACTTTTAATTTGCCAGGCAACTGCTAGTATGAAAACAAGTTAGTAATGTGCAAATTCATGCTATCATGATGAGAAATGCTCTTCTTGGAAGATACATGCATGTATCAAAAAAATTTCTGATAATATACTAATAGATATAAACATCACTTTGTTGAATCACAGCTGATAGCTGATATATGAAAGGAAGGAACTGACAAATTGAAAGAGAATCACCACACAGTGGAAAGTAAAATATACAGGTATCAATGGGATAATAAATCCTCTGATACCATCTGGGAAAGCCCTGCAGCCATCACACCATTATTCAAAGTATTATTAACGTGAGTGAAATCTTCGTAGGAAGATTATCCTCATCTTCCTGTAAAATACACGGCTCCAAAGTCTTCTGTGTTCAGCTTTCCATCACAATCTCCTATTGATAACTCCTGCAAGTCAGAGCCACCCAGGAGTCTAAAAAGGCTTTCACGTGGGCTTTCTCAGATGGAAAGAAAGGAAATAGCAAAATCTTTCTTTTCATTTCTGGTTCACTTTAACCCTCAATTTGCTCATTTTTATGAGAGTCAAAATACAGGAGTCAAAATGCAATACTTGCCTCAGTAAGAGAGGGCACAAAAAACTTCATGTGTGTATCTTTAAAAGGTATGTCCTTCTCTTTTACAAGTATTTTGAACCAATTTCTGTGATCTATATTAGAAAGAATTTACAGCTTTACAGCATTTTCTATTCAGTGAAGTAATTTTCAAACCTTCACAAAAAGTCTCTCCCAAGTACAGGTCCTGAAGTCATTGTCTCCAAAATATGCACAGCCAAAAATACGGAAAAGTGTGAAGGCCACCATTTCTTTGTGTGTATTATTTTCATAATGTTATTTTAAGCAAAGTATTTCTTAAAATGATATTTCTCAGCTTTAAATTTATTGTAAAAATACCAGCCAGTAATTGCTTTTACCAACAGACTAAGAGAAGCCATTAGTATGATTTCAGTTCTGTAATCAACACACACTCTCAGCCACACAATTCAGTCTGACTCATTCCCTGCATAGACTCTAATTAACTTCCGAAGGAAAGCCAGGGGATTCCTGTTCGAGTAATAATGCTATTGAGACATTATGCAAAACTTCACCTCTAGGAAACGATCTTGTCTAACCGTGATTGCATCTCAACAATGCAAAAAGCTTTCTAATTTGGTCGTGAAGAGAATATAATCAATCTGTTAGCAAAAGCAAGGGAAGTTTTTTTGGGTTTTTTGCTTTTAAGATGAAAGCATATCCAGAAAAATTATTATTGAGAAAATACCATAGATAAAATTGGATCCTATATTATACGCTTTGAACCTATACAATATTTTATATGCTATTCAGTTATCAAAATAGGAAGCTAGTGACTTCACACTCCAAACTTCTGAAACCCCGCATTGCTGAGGCTGCCATTACCAACAGGCTTCCTGCATTAACAGAGGGGGGCGGGGGGGAGAAGAAATCTTACATAACTTATAAAACATCATGGAAATAGTACAACTGAAAAAAACAACCTAAAATCCCCAAACTGTTCTCCCTGAAAAATGTTTTGGGTTTTTTTTCTTCAGCGTATTTTAAATTTATAAAAAAAATGCACTAAGGTGACATTGAAATTGATCTTTAAAAGAGAGAAGCAGGCCAAAGGATGTCTAATTTCAGTTGTTATTTGTCTGTCTTACATTTTTTGCTTTTTTAACTACATGAGACCTGTAGTCCCTTCTCCCTTTCCTATCCAGTTCCAACATCCTATATTTACACCTTGTCTGATTCTGCAGTGTAAAAATTCTCATTTTCACATTGCACGCCACTCTTGAACCTTATTTAATTCCCTTCTTGTATTATTATCATCTTATCAATCTTCTGGTTTTCATTGCTTCCTTTGAACCGAGTTTTTATGTATCGTCGTTATTCACATCCATTGGCAGGTGATTCATTTTTGACATGCAATTACCACAATTTCTTTCTGTCCTTCATTAAAAATTTCTGCTGGTATTAAATGTAAGATCACTGCAAATACAATGGACAGATTACAGAAAGATCAGTAAAAATGTAAATAATTATGACATTAGGGCAATTGTACAGCACAATCTGGATCATTTAATAAGTTTGTCCCATTCAAAGAAGTGCATTTTTTAAACGGCCAAATACTTTTTTACACATTCAGGAATGAAGACTGTAGGGCATACTTTCAGAATGAGGGCACACATCAGGGAAATCACATACTCTAAAAAAGACTTGAGATGGTCCAGTAACTTAATACAAGCCCCAGGATATAATGCTATGGTGAAAGACATAACTTGATCCTTAGATAAATATGTAAGAATGTACTGACAGGAACAGGGGAGTGATTTTTACCTCCAGAGGTAACACAGGTGAAGTATTTAAATACTGCACCCAGTTTTAATGTCTGCAATTTTAGGATGTTTAAAAAAAAAAATCAGAGAGGATGCATAAGCGTGGTACAGGATTTAGAGGAACATCATGAGAGAATCTCCTCAATTAATTTAACTTATCAAAAATAAGACTTAAGTGATACAGCTATAATTTATTAGTACCTGTTCAAAGAAAGAAGGTGTCAGGAACTGAAGCACTTTAATTTTAGCAGTGCAAGACTGGTTGAAAGTTAAAGCCAAACAAAAAGATGGAAATTAGCTGCTTTAAAAAACCAAACAAACAACAGAACACTGAAAATCCGTCAGTGAATGTTATTAAACAGAAGAACAAACACCCTGGAGAAGTGATGGATATTCTGTTTCTTAATATTTTCAAATGTACCTCTCTGGAAAATTCTGCTTTAGTGAAATAAATTACTAGGCACAGTATTTTGCAAATGGATACCAGATTTTATGTAGCATACAAACCTTACTGGTCATCTCAGAATACCATTACTGGAGTTGTTATTCCATCAGCTGTACTTTTCATAATTTATTAATCACATAATTATTATTTTATTACCACTATTACTATTTTTAAATACTGTGTGTAGTTACCAGTTTCAGTTTTTCTCACTGCAGACCTGCAAGAGGATAAAGTCAACTGCTGCAAGGCTTAGGAAAAAAAATTTAGAACATCAAGAGTGGGAAAAACCAAGAGAAGATAGAGAATATATCGGGCATATAAGAAAAGAACCAAACAACAATCACTGTCATCTCATTAGTGCTCTATAGGTTCTGTGGGGTTCCAATTTTATTTTTATGAACATTACCTTTCTCAATCAAGAATCTTCACTTTTTCTTTCCTGATGTAAGACTCAATCTTTTTGTTGATCTAATCTACACTTTCAGCAATGCTATTCCATGTAAATAAAATCTTGCCTTGGGTAGTAGGCTCTGAACTGTGCAAAACACACAGGACACTAAGGTACTTAGGTAAACCCTGCAGGAGTCTTAAATGTCAAAAAGCAGCTTTCTGGCTTGAAAAGGGGAACATTAGAGGGACTGTGTTACTCCACCATATTTATCACTACCAATTCAGATAATTTTCAAATGCCAGAATAATTATTTGGACTCTAAGCAATGTGCTTATGCTGTTTACGTACAACCAGACTACAGGTTTTTAGTGTCCATGTAGATATGCTCCTGTTTAGCATATTTTATAAGGTTATATGGATAAAGAATCTGAACAATCTGGCTTCTATTCAATATACTCTGTGATTATTTTTGAAGAAATAAATGAAAGGGGGGGGAGGAAATATAACAGAAAAAGAATGAGGTTTTATAAATCATCATAGTGTTAAAGTGTGTGTGTGTGGAGTTAAGATTCTCTCAGTATTACAATAATAATACTCTCTTCATTGCTTTCCAATATAATCTGGATTTATTCTAAGATCCTTGGAACATTTTTTTCTCCCACTTAAACAAGACTCCCTTGAGACTAAAATGATGAACAATTGTTTCAGGAATCCAGAATAGGGAAACAGGCTTTTTGGGGGGGAGGGAATTGGTTTTGGTTTAGGTTTTTTGTTTGTTTTCTGTTTTTTTAAATCAAATAGTGGTCACTGTAAGTCCAGTATTTGCCTAGAGTGATGCAGTTTTAGGGCACTTTGAAAGAGTTTTCTATCAGGTTAGGACTGGAGCTTGATTTTTAAAAACCAGACTGTAACCTGAATTTTCATTTGCTGATGAAGCACAAAATTTTACAGAATTCAGAGTTCTTAAAAAATACATTGACTTTGCTCTAATTAAGGCTGCAGGTATTCTGCAGAAATCAAGATGACAAGCAGAACTATGCAAGGCAATTCACATTATTGGCAAAAAGCAGCAAACATTACAGTGGTACGAGATCAAAGCAAATTCTGCTGTACTTTAAAAATTTCAGTCAGATGTACAGACCATACCAATCTGTCCACACAAGAAGTTTAGTATTAAAAAAAGCTGTTAGACATTTTATTGAGGCAGTTCGCTTGTCTTTCTTACAGGTTTATGCTATACTAACCATTTGGCCCAACAGTTGGGGATGTGTTCAAGCCTGAGTTGCACATAGCTATCTGTAGTCCCACAATTCAAGTACAGAATAAAAAAGAACATTTTTTTTTTCCCCACATGGTATTGTCATACTATGAATTTAAATGCTCAGAGATATTTCCTCTAAGAGATTCTATGCAACTTTTCCCCCTCCATCAGCAAAACCACTCAAAATGTCCCTGCCCTCTGCAGGATTCATGACCTATCTGTTGAGCTGGTAAGAATATGCATAGAACCATGTTCTAAACAGGATTAATGACATGATCTAGCCTAAAATTGACCCTATAGAAAGAAAAGGAGTGGAGAGAGGCATTTTTAGCACAACAATTCCTTTCACAGCAAACCCTGCATACAGTTGTTACTAGCACAATCAGGGAGATGGGGACCTATTGAATTGGATTAATCTGAATTTAATTAATCTCACTTAAATGAGATTTATCTAAACGTATACAGAACTGTATTTTATGTGTTCATTGAGCAGCAAAATGATGATCTTTGCTCTTCAGCAGAGATTCGTTCATGTGCGTGCTAAAAATCTATGCATTACAATAAGTACTATATATGACCAAAATGGAATATAGCTACATTTTTGTTGCTGAGAGGGATGATGATTTTTGTTAAACAGCTAAATTTTGAGATTTGAAATATGGCACTAATTGTACCATTTAATTAAAAAATACCTATTAAGTTTAATATTGAGTGAAAATGAGCGACTGAATTTTTGTATGCAAGAAAATAATTTACTGTCCAAGCTCCTCATATCCAAGCATATAAAAACAAGCAGTGCTAGCACCATTTAGACTGTAATACAAAAAACACAAAGCCAAACTTCATTGGCAGATATTACTTAAAATAAAACCAAATTGTCTAAATAAAAGACAAAAAAAACCTGGAAAGGGTGATTGCTCATTCTCTTTAGATTAATTCTTTGACTGTCCCCAGTTACAACCCTGGTCTCCACAAAGACTCATTGCTATACCATCTTTGCTCATCCATTTAATCTCAAATGCATAACCTTGGTGCTAAAAACATAAATTGTGCATATTTGCCAACAAGATAAAAATGCAATAAAGTTAGGAACACCCTGTACAAAAAAACTAAAGTACACTTTTGCTGGCAGGTGTGTTTGGGATCAAATACAGTGTCTAGTATCTGTATATGCTGAGGTTAGAAGGAAAATTTCCTACTAAAGCATAAAATCAAGACCTATAAACACAGCAATAGAAAATATGAAACCATCTGACTTTTCAGACATCATGCATAACTATGAAATTCTCAAGGTAGGCCTGTTGTCTATAAAAAAGGGTGTGTGTGTGTGTGTGTCCATACCTTTTATTATCACACAGTGATTCTTCCTTCTCAGGTTTACATTCCCTTTACCACACTGTTTTGCCTTTGATATAACTAACAATTACATTCCAAGGTAATAAACTAGCTACCAAAATCAACCCCACCCAAAACCAACCAGTGAATAACGAATGACAGTTTTTCTGCTCTAAAGTAGCTGAGACTTTCGGGTATTTTTCGCAGAAGGCTAGCAGTAGGCAAAGACCAAGGTTTTATGAAATAACAACAGAGCCAGTAAGACCAGTTGCAGACAATATCAGTCAGATGCCTAAGGCTTCAGCAAAAGGTGTACACGGACAAGGATGTTCAACACATGCTACAGCGATGTTGGTATTGAGTTCCAGATCTTCAAAAGGGATTTCCACAAATAATGAAATGTGTTAGAGAGATGTGGTCTTCTAGAGACACCATATACTACCTAGAAGACTGCAATAGATTACTGAGATGTTTAGAGTTGACCTTTGATAAGCACCAACAAGCACAATAATGAATCAGATCTTTCTGACAGAGAAATCACTCCCCTTCTATTCACACACACAGAACCCAAGCTTAATCCAAAATTTTAAAACAGAGTTGGAATAAAACTTCCCTCATGCAATCTAAAACAATAAAGGCAAATATCTGAGAAGGGCAGTAGCTGAGTGTTTCATATTTCGACCAAAATTTACTAACCCCTTTCTTGCTACTAACTGTGATATGAACCAGAAAGCTGCCATAGTAAGTGACATTAGCTGTAAGGAACACTCATGTTCTTAAAGGAAAAACAAAACCCCCAGACAAACAAGCAAAATGCCCCTACACGGAATTGGATGCTGAAGAGCTTATGGAGCTAGTAAGGGCATTCTGATGCAAGTGATATATAGCCCAGGGTAAAATGAAGTCTCTATTTCTAATTAAATCAACAGTCACGCTGGTTTGAAAACTGGCATTTTCAATGAAACTTACGTTTCTAAGTTGTTATTTAAAATATCTTCTCTACAAACACTGAAGTTTCAGTAACATCAAAGAGTTATCATGTATGATCAAAAGAACAGATCTCACAAACCCATACTTAGCAGTGATAAGTAAAAGTTAATTAATATGGCATGCTGTCACCCAAGTACAAAGCAGCAGAGAACTTTATTTAGACAGAGAACTGAAAGTTTAGGCGTTCTTTTAAATTACAATACCGGATGATTTTATATATTATTAAGGCCAGTGTCTTATTTAAGGATACTACTAAATAATGCATATACAACTAACATACACATCTAAAACACAGTGATCAGGAACATTTATCCATTTCACATCTCAAAAATTACAGAATAGATTTTTCTATAATAGCATATGCTATGGCATAAATATGTGAAGTTACATATACTGAAAAAAGCACTTTTAAAACTGAAAAGATACAAAATAATTGTAAAGAAGAGTAAATAATGTATTATTTATATGTACTAAAATGACCAAAATCCATCCAAACTCTTGAAAAGTACCCAACTCTGATGTTGTGATTAACCAAAAATAAACTGATATTTTCATAGATTTTTCCAAAATATTTCTTAGAATTACTTTACCCTATTCATCAGCTGAAACTATCAAACATAACTTAAAGCATTTGAAATGGAAAATTCTAGTGAATATCACTATATGACTTAACATGACATTCCTGTTTTCTTCTTTAAACATCACAAGAACTATATATGCTTCTGCTAAAAGAACATGTAGCATAGGTCTCCTGGTCATGAACTCATCCAAGCATCAACTGAAAACAAAATGCATTCCCCAGTAGGCTCAAACTAACCAGCACAATCTTTATGGTCGTCATATATGCGTAGTGTTCTACTAGAAGTGAAACAGGTATATTTAAAAAATATTACATAAAAAACATGTCTAGAATTGTTTTACATAGTATACTTTTTTAGCACCAAAAGTAAGTTTGTGCTTAAACCAGCTTAAAAATGAAAATTTCTATAATATAAATGTTTAGGGCTTGGAGTACCAAGCCTCTAAATACTCTGGTCTAAGCCAAGCTAAACAACTGCTTCGTAGTTTAAGAGATAACACTTGGTCAGTTCCAACGATTACCAAAGAACAACAACACTTCTCAGACCTTTGGGGACAAGCTGCCTGAATTTATCGTCTCAAAAAAGGAAATCAGGCAGAACCACATAATGGAGACGAAAGTCTGCACCTGAGAAAGGTCAAGCCTTAATTTCTATTACATCTGAGATTTCTCCAGCTGATCCGGTAGGAGGATTTTATCATTAGCACGTCATCTTTCATAATTAAACAGGATTTCAAAAATTACATTCCAACTTTTAATAGAAGGGGGTATATCAACCTGAGAACCAGCTTCCTGTTATATTATTAGCAAGCTAATTATTTACACTTCCTGAATACATTTTCTTGTTAACAGAGAGATCGAAAATGGTCTTATTGCATTCATCTGAAATACTCATAGCCACATCCCTACAGCTAACTTCATGCCAGCTTTTTTTAAAAAAACACAGCCATACAAAAGATAAGTAGTCAACAGCTCAGCAGGAAAATGAAAGAGCGTACTGTATTCAAAACAAATCAAGGCTCAGTTCCATGTCTGAATAAGCACAGAAAAGAGTAATATAATATCTAATGAGGCACTTGGTAAATTATACATACTGCTTCTTATTTTGGAGGGAAATGTTGCATAAACATAAACATAGAATTCTCCAAAGTATAATGCTTTACAGCTTGTGCATTAAAATTAACGTCCAGCAGAATTCCTCAGATATGGGACACAAGAGTCAGCAGAATTTGCCAAAATTGTCTGCAGATGTCTCCTGGCCATGCAATCAGGCAGTAAGTCAAAACCAAAATGGTATTTAATGCAGCCATGAAAAATCAATTACACAGGACCCCTGTCTTTCTCTGTTTCTGAAAAGATGCCAAAGTTCCCTATACTGTTTTGTTATTTTCACTCATAACTTCCCATTAGCCTTGTAAAAACCTATTTCTTCATACAAATTCTTTCATTGTATCTGACTCTAATTCCCCACTTCTACCTTCATCTGATTCTTTGTGTAGGTCCCGCAAATCCTCTGAAATTATCAAATTGCCCACAGTCTTCACATTATCACAGTGATTTCAATTTCTTTTCTACAGGCTGACTTCTAAAAATATTCCAAAGATGCTTGGTAAATTCAAGCATATTGATAACAGGCTTGCTTTTCTTTAAAAAGGAGTACCTGAAGTCAGCCCGAGTGCCTTCCTATTCACAGACCCCTTCAGAAGGGGGCCAAGTATGAACCTTAAATTGGCAATTACTCTATTAATGATTACAATTTGCTGCATTTATGTAGAATTAGATATAAATGCATGCATCATCTCTTATATGTTAGGAATGATGGTTTTTTCAAGATTATTTATCTCTCCCGTTTTCACATCTTGACCAGAAACAAGGGAATGTATGCACTGTAAATGCCATACACTGATACATATTAATTCACAATTAATTAATTCAATTATTTTGTTATGCAAAAATATAGCATTTTACCACTTACACACTACAAAAAGCTAAAAGAAATTTTCCTTAAGGTAATCCATTTTTTACAACCATTTTATTCTGCTTTTAAGTCAAAGTAGGTAATTCACAACAACAAAATTAAAACTTTTATTTTTTCTATTTCCACAGGGTACTCAATAATTTACATTAATTTACATAAATGTGCAAAGATAAACTTTATATCCTAACATTTTATTTAAAAATGAAGAGCTTTAGTAAATGACTACATGCAACTCAAAGATGGTTGTATTTGTAGAGTGAGAAGTTTTCTATTCCAACTTCTAAAGTGGAAGCAGTCAAGGCATCTTTAAACATATGTTTTTAACTATCAACACTTCCAAATTGGGAACACACTGCCTGATGGCTACAATTAAGTGTTATCAGTAAAAGAAATACATGGTTGTTTCTAGTAGCAATAAATACATAACCCTACATTCAGCCCTAATAAATAGGATCCACACTACTTGTTTTACAGATAAACAGTCTGAAAAAATGAAACACTGTATCAGCTGGCAGGAGAAACAAACAATGTATAGCATGAATACTAGTTCATATTGGTTAAAATACGCTATAGGTATGTAGAAAAAATGTAGCAAATAAATGTTCATGAATATTTTCTCCTTTGGAGGCAAAACCATACAATGGGTGCAAGGTTTATTTTCCTTTATTCTGATTCCACATGTTATTCAAGAACTTGGATAATAATGAAAATACATGAATCTCTCTTAGCTGAAAAAATAAGAAAGTCTTATTCAGCCAGTAATACTTTCAGCAAGACTCATTTTTGGGTTTTAACACTATAAAAAGTGCTTCTAAACAGTATTAATTGTTATTTGTTTTTCCTTCAACAACTGCCCAAGTAATTTGCTTTCCTTAATGAAACTCAGCAGTTTTCCATGGCTTTGCCAGAAATGGCTTGAATTAAAAAAACATGGAGAAGTAGAACTATTCTACTTGATATTCTGCATATCTTAGTAAATTTTTTTAATTCATATTTTATGTTCTGGATAAGTCTGCTTTCAGGACATGCATTAAAATGAGCAAATATCTGCTCATTCCCCTTTCTAGCCTTTCAGATTCAAGCCAACACATATCTGAAATGGTTTGCAGTGTGCTTTAAAATTTACATTTTTTGGTTTGGTTTCAAGCTATTTTAACAGCCTGAAAATTTGCTCAAATAAGAAGCTAAAAGTAAAAAAGGGATTAGGGAAAAGTTACATTTAGAATTTCTCTGTAATTATCTCTATAGAAATACCAACTGGAACAATTGCATAACTACTCAAAACTCAACCCTTGCCCTTGTTACTTTAATATATTTATAAAGAAAATACCATAATCCATGAAAATAGAAGTTAAATTTTGGGTTCACTCTGTTTATATCTATTGAGAAACTAAAAACTAGATAAAGATTACATATTTCCTCCTGTTTGAGGTCTTGTAATAGAGCTCTGCTTCAAACACACCTGCATTTATACAAATTTTGTTGTTCAAAAGCCCCTTCAGAGAATACTAGTGCTACACTGCTGGCATGAACACAGAGGAAAAAACTGGAGCATGAATAACTCCTAGAATCACAAAGCCATTAAGGCGTCACCACCATCTAGTAACTGGGAGCAAGTTTTAGAGATCTTTCAGAAAATATATAGGTCAGCATCTGTCATTCAGAGTCCTACTTCACAAAGCTTCTAACTATCAGTTAATGTTTTCAAACAGGTTTGTCATCTGGGACTCTAGCTGTATGTATCAAGCAGCAAAAAGTATATACTTACATTCAGCTAAATTATCCTTCATTGAATACATTGCAGATTATTCCCCTTCTTCCTTCCCTCAAGAAATCTGCCTGTCCCGTCCCCCCCCCCCCCCCCCAAAAAAAAGAAACTCAGCAGGAATACAGTTTGTTTTGCCATTTGGGAATGAGTTTTGCTCAGCTTTATGTATTTAATTCCTGAGCCAATGTGGCGAATCTTATTTACTATGAAGGACTAAATTGGACATAACTACTTATGCTATAAAACTAGGAAGTTTTAAAAAGTGCTAATCACTGGATGCATTGAGTTCTTAATATTATTAAAAAAAAAAAAGTTTTAGGCTTCCAAACCTAGATTTGATTGAGTCTCTTAGCATTCACCAAGCCTCTTGAGTAATTAAAATGGTTTTTACACTATTAGATATGACTGCAAAAAAAAGTAAAAATAAGATGCCAAGCAAACAAGAAAGAGAAACTTGCTACCATCATGCTGTTCAAACTAATTTTTCATTCCACATGAGAGACCATATACCTTCTTTTTTCACACTGGCAAGACTGGAACATTACTACCATGACTCTATGATCCAGTAGTCATTCTTTAGGGCTGAGGCAAAAAGTGGCCATGGAGGAATGCAATGACTTTCTGATTATAAATAGTGAAATGATTCCCAAGAGATCAATCCATAGGGAAGATGTAAAATTGCTACCACTGTAAGCTAATAAAACTTTCCTCTACTTCAAGTGGTAGAGAACTGTACTTCAGGACTAAAGAAATCAAGGCTGCAGTCTTAATTCCCTACATCTGTATGTTCATAATTAATGTATTTCTGGAAATTGTTGCACTGATGTCTGCAATGTAGCCTAGAAATAAAAGGAGTGAGCTTAAAAAGTGTCTAGAACAACAGAACCAACTTAGTTGTTGTGGGTAAGTTAACTTTGCTGGGTGCTGATTTATCTGAAGTTATTTTGGATTTGTGTGCACAATGCTGCAGCTTCCAGTACAGACATTTCATTTATTTACATTACACTGATTCCTTCTTGAATGCTGAAAACCAAAACAAGAACATTTTTTACAATAACTAGAAAAAGACCAAAGCAATCCCTAATGCCAAGACCAGTCTTATAAAAACAGTGTGTTCAGGCTGCAATGATCAGAAGTAGATACTGTCAACAATACTCTTTAGAGCGTTTTAAAGTGTTAAATTTGTCTATTTTAGCTTTACAGTTTGTACACCATTTAAGATTGATTTGTAAGAGCTATTTCTCTGAGCATCATGGTTAGACATTCAGTAAAAAGAGTACTGCCTTATGTTGCATTTGGAAGATTTTCAGCATAGCAAAATCTGGAAATACTTTCTGAGCAACATTTAAATCCTATATAACCTCATTCAGACCTATTATCAGTGAATATTTGCAGACAAAATCTGACCAGTTATTTGTTATACACTTTCTCCAATAAAAAATATCCCAATATAAATTCTCAGCAGGACTGCTGGCACGTGCTCTGATACAGACACAGCTTTTGCGCTAATGTACCAATTTCAGCAAAGAGCATGATTTTATGTTGGAAACACTTCTGCTGATATAAGCCCCTGAGTAGGTTATTTTCTTATAAAAGTGCTCACACTTGAGTTCCATGTTCCTCCTTCTGTAGCAGAATAACAAAAAAATTACATCCAGATAATGCTGTCCCTATAAAAAGGAATAACTTACAGCTCTAACCAGGATGTAAACTGGGCCAATGTAATGTGTTCCTTTGAAATTCCAAGGCATGTGGTAAAATAGCCCTTTTTTCCCCCACATGAATATCAAATTAATAGCTTGCCTATCAGGCCTCCACCTTGCATATGTTGACCATTACTTGTTTGTTTACTTATAGAAGTATAATCTTTTTACTTAGAAAAATAATGAGAATAGGATTAATATTTTAAAAATTATACATATATATGCCCCGGAAGCTCCTATTTAAACAATATATAATCAGGCCTTTGTTTGATCTCATTTCCTTTTTTTCCCCATCCCAAGACTCCTTTCAAGTGTTAGACAAATCTCCTCCAGTCTAACATCAAAACATACTGACAGGAATAAGACTGCAAGGCTGCTAGCTTCTCTCAAGCAATGCCACCCATTGATCCATGAATAAATGTTCCAGCTTCAAGGCACATCTCTGCTGTAAAGCTATCTCTTTTGAGATTCAAAGAAGAGCTCCTTGTCTGGTGCCCGGAGATCTGAAAACCTGCTGTATTAACTGTGGGAGTCAGAAACTGACATCATGGTTTGCAGCGTTCTGTAGGATTTACCATCTCATTATTTTATGAAATACCAACAGAATTTTAGAAGAATTACATACAAGATTCAAATGCTTTATCTTCACATGCTGGCATTCTGTTGCCAATTTTGTTACATTTAATAATTACTTCAAATAAAAAACCTGCTTGTTTTCAAATTACACGAAATATATGTATTACAATCCCAAACTGAAATTACAAAGGTCTTGCTTTCATTTTGTTAACAAATACTTTTTAGTCATATTGTACCAAGAATTTATGTTAAAAATTGCCTACAATGTGCTAGGAATGTTGAAGCTATAACTTAAGTCTTTTATAAATTCTGAATTTAGAAATTTTTTTGAAATATGCGGCTTTGGTTTTACTTCCACATAATGAATAGAACTTAAAACATGCAACTTCATTCATTTTGCCCCAAAAGCCTCTGTGAAGTAACAGCCTAGCTTCTTACTCAGACCTTGTTTTAAATCCCACCACAGGATTAGCTCCTGGAAACCCCATACATCTACGAATAGTAGTACAAGTGCTCCTGAATTATCTTCTTGATCTTAGATATGAAGTAAACTCATTTTCAATCTCTATGGCATTCACAGCTTCAAAAACTCACTACTACTGAGGTATATAGGCTGAAAAAATACTAAAACACATACACTTTAAGTGGGTATCTATAATAACAACATTTTCCTGAAATTTCATGGCACTATTTTATTTCATGCCAAGTGGTCCAGTTTGTAAACAAAGCTGAAAGAGACAGTCTTGGGGAAAAAAAAATGGACACCCCCCCTCCCCCCAAACCACCAAATATAACTGGACTCCTGACTGAACCTTATCTGAAGAGTTGTGATGAATGCTGCTATAATATATCAAATGCCAGTTAACAATAGTCTACTGAAAAAGAGCTGGCTTTTGGGATATATTTACTCACATCATTCTTGGCAAGCGTACAAAGTATGAGTCAGTCCTGGAATATTTATACTACTTGTTACAGTTAAAAACAGATTCAGGTCTGACTATTAATTCCCAACTCACTTTAAAAAATATTTGTTTTTCTACATGACTGTTTCCTAAATTCTGATGTTTAAAGTATATTTAATTTCTTTTTAAGGAAAAAATACTGTCTTGGAAGCAAGAACCTATTTGTGAAGCAAAAATGGCAATGTGCATTCACTGAACCTGATTCAAATTTATCTGAGCTAAACAGTGATATTGAAATATAGGTTGAAACTAAGCTGCCAACCTGTTTCTGATAGAGGTTCTAGCTCAATTCCCTCAAACCTTCTACAACAGCTCCTATATTTGCAAGAACCGTCATTAGTTTTCCAGAGGACAATGACCGTAAAATCTGTTCCAAAATCACACCAAGTTGCCAGAACACCAAACATAATCACTTTTCAATTACCGAAAGTAATTGAGAGTTCTGGTAGCACAAATGAAGCAAAAAATCAGCAGTTACACAAACACACATATTAAAATGCAGAGATCACCAAACAATCAGGAACGCTGCAGACGGCGAAGGCAGGGATCCCACAGCGAGCACTGACCTAAGTCACGAAAGCCACGTATCACAGCATTGCATCAAGTACAGCTACTCCGCTTTCACGCCCACACAGCTCAAGGGGAACCAGTTCCATGTTTCTGCACCTGCAGCCTGAATAACTGTGAGGTGATTGCAGATGAAATCAAAGAAAATGAGCAAGCTTTTACTCTCTGCAGAGCTATTTATCACAAAAGCCTAACTGCAGTGCATATAGATTGTAAGGAACTAGAAAAGGAATGGAAAATAATGGACTAGTGCTTTCCTCAACAGCTAAAAATAATATGATTTTAACTTGAATATACCTCATCATTTTCTAGAAAATTATATACGCAAAAATTTACAACAAATATGGAATTTAAAATGTTATTTGGAATTTTATTGCATTACATTCTCTTAGGACATTAGATAGTTAGAGAGTTATTCATACTTGATATATGAACAAACAGACACATACTACATATACTAGGGCTGAATATAGATATTTTTTTAGTCAATAATATCCAAGGGAGAAATTACAATTACTTCAGTGAGCTGCTCCTTTTGGCAGAAGGTATATAAAACTGTTGGGAAGAAGATTATAGTAGGAAATCAAGGTGCAGATGAGGTTAGAAGTGAGTGTGGGTTTTGTTTTTGTTTAACAGCCAGTACTTAGTCAATCTGTGCTCAATTTAAGAAACTAAACAGACAAAGCGATGTGACTGACTACTATGATTTTAGCAGCTCATCATCAATATTTGGAAAACAACAGCAGTATCTCATTCACACGTATTTGCACAAATATGTGTTCAGTCTCACCACATTGCATCTGTTTGTCCTACTCACACCCACGCACGTCAGCGAGCATTCATCCCACTTAAACACTTGCTGGAATTATTTCATCCTAAGCAGGCTCCATCATAAACCTATTTAGCACGGTATACAAACAGATAGGCACGTACATATACATGACTTGCAGCAGCGGCTCATCCTCCCGCTCCAGGCCCACGTCCAAGCCTCCTCCACACAGCCGTTCATTACACTGCTCTCCCCGCTTGTTTTGTGCACAGTTCGGGCCCTTACCCTTTGTTGGCATTCTTTCTGCTCACGTATATATATATATATATATATACACACACATCCTCCTCAGACACAGACCTGAATTTCCTCCCTCAAACCTTAATCCCAGACCACAAGGAGGAAGCCTCAGGTGAGCTCGGGAAGAGCAGCAGGGACTCCCTTGCCCCCCAGGCCCTGCCATCCCGATTTTGCTCCCGTTCCTGTTCTCGTCCCTCCGAGCTGTACCGCCCGGTGGGCCCACGCTGTCTCCAGAAACCCCGTCCCGTGCTCCGTTCCCACTCCACCACGCGCTGCCCTTCGCCTTCCCCGTCCCGCACCAGCCCTCCCGCCCCGAGGGACGGCCTCAGGGGCAGCCCCGTGCCCCCTCGGGCCTACCTTTGGCAGCAGGGTTGACCCTTCGACGGAGCAGCCATTTTCTGAGGTGGTGGTCCCCGGTGCGGGGGGGTCCCGCAGGCCGCCCTGAGGGGAAGCCCCTCCTCATCCTCCTTCTTCCTCACGGAGGGCAGAGCTGCTGCCCAAAACATGCCCTCCGAGGCGGGGAAGCGCAGCTGTGAGGCTCCTCTCCGAGTCCCCGTAATGTCTCAGTGACTGGGACCGTCTGTATCGCATCCTTGAGGCAGGCTTAGAGGTAAGGGAGACCCGAATTTCACCTCCGCCTCTGCCTGCGAGCAGTCCGGCCGGTAAAACTGCAGGCCTCCATTTCCTCACGTCCCAGGAGGGACGTGGCACAGGAATATTGCTACATTTCAAAGACAGCCATGCGTGTGGCCTCCTCGAATTGCTCCGTTGGTCCGTTCTCTCTGAATAGGACCACGCAATTAACTGTAGAAGGCAGGAATTGCTTATGGAGCGATCCAGTTTCTAAACAGCATTATGTTTCCTTAAGTATCCTCTCTATTGTACTTCCATAGGCTACACAGCGTATTTTAGCACAGCAAAATGCATAGAGGCTGTTTGCATTAATAGGTTATTTAGGAATGGTATTCTTAAGGAAAAGCATGCTGAGGCCATAGGGATTCATATTAGATTTATAGATTTAAAGTGATTTTTCTTGACATCATCTTGTGGCTGTAAGCATAATGTGCATTATTTAGTGTGCAATACTATAATTTTTTTAAAAAATGTAAGTTATTTAATGGAAATTAATGTTTTATATTCACACAAAAAGTCCACTATCATATACCTGACATCCATATAGAAATCAGGAGCAAGTTTTACTCAGGAGATTTTGTTTATCTTGGAGACCTAGATGATTAACTAAATGCCCAAATGTGTTCCTTAACCAGTGAAGAGTGCTGCTGCTTTTGCAAAAAGAGCTGGAGGTGGTAGTGAAAAAGCAGAGCTTTACAGAACTGTCCCCTCACAGGTTGCTCCGTGTGTTGGAGATCAAAGAGGCTTTTGAGTAATTTTCACATCGGCTTTCTGGAGGCTGCAGGGAGGACTGGTTAATCATCTTCAGGCTCTCTTCTGCTCTGAAATGTTTGTATATACTCAGAATATTGGATCTTTAAGGCATATATACCTCGACAGCAGATTGCTCCTATTTCCTGAGTGCAGCTCAGTGTTAGTCTGGGACCTATTGTGCAACATAATAATTAAAATATGGTTTCTTGGAGACAAGCAATTTTGGTTGTATATTTAAAATAGTACTATTTGCTCATAGACATATCCTTTTCAAAAGCCTGAGAGAATCAAAACAAAATCTATTTTTTTAGAAGAAAAAAAACACCACATAAATAAGCACGCCTTTTTAATTAGGATTTGTCCAATGTTAACATTTACAACATGCTGGCTAGATATTATGGACAGATTTATGCAAATTTAATGACTGATAGGTGAGTACCATTCAGCAACCTACTTCAGCCTAGTGCAGAAACACTGTCAGACTCCTGACACGGACTTTCTTTTCCTTGATTTTTTTAAATATCACTTAAAAACTTGAAAATGTACAAGATAGATAGCAAATAGTGCTAGGCAAATAACACTGTTTTCATGTTTTCCTTGCTTTGATTTAATTTGCTTTCAGATTATTTTGGGAGAAGGAAGCTCAGGAAAAAAGAATTTATCAAATAGAAAAGGAAAAGACAGAAGCATCCCATCTCTCTTATGTGGAGGAATTGTACTGGAAAGAGAGAGGTAAAAACTGCAAACTGTCATTGCTTCTGCACGCTAGAGATGATGGTGGGAAACTTAGACAAATACAAACATATTTGCCTTTGGGTCAGTTCAGATTGTGCTAGCATGTCTATAATTGAATCTGCCTAATTTAAAAGCAAGAAGATAAAACATTTGACATTATCAAATCACAGGAATATGTGTATTAATCTCTGTCAACACAAATATGTATGGCACTATTGAGATATAAGAATGCACACACACATATATATGTATCTTTGCTGGAATCCAAGAAATATGTCCTTTGGTTGTGCAACTCTAAGGATATTAATTCAGTTTTTGCTATGGCTATGACGATGCAAGTTATCAATAAGGCATGACTGCATTATCGGACTGAATCAGGTTTATTGTAACACTTTTTCCAAAGACTGGGTAGCTTAGTACTCAACTCTCACTTATATATTAATGTTGGTCCTTCTTTCCAGACAACTTAACTTTTGAGTGCTATTAAATATTTATATGCTGTCAGGAGTAACAAGATGGAATAGTAACTGACATTATCAAAAATAGTAAAGACATAATTAATCTTACTTCTCCACTAGTTTTATGAAAAAAAGACATCATCTGCTAAATAATTTTGATAGTTTTTGCATGGCCAAGGACTTTGCAGAATGCACGGAAGTTCAGAATAATAGTATCTTCCAAGGAGCGAGACAATTTCATAATTATTCATTTTTTCTGTGGAGAACTTCACATAGTCACTGCCATATCATCTATTATGTGTTCTTACTGGCACACTCTTGAAGTCATAACTGAAGACCTAAAATTTGAACGTCACATTTTTGGAGCCTAGTAAAAAAGAAACAGTCTTTCTACTAAAGAGTAAAGTCATTGTTCTTAGAAGCCATTTCATGCTGATTTGGCACTGAAAAAGACTCCTCCTGTTTACCAAAATGTGTTCTTCTAAATTACGCTATTATATAAAATAAAATTTAAGTTTGAAGAAGAAAATTTTATTTTAAAAAACCTGTCTGATCTTAAACTACATTATCAATACTATGCTTGCATTGATTGAATGCAGTGTGACACAGTATTTAAATGACCATTCATAGAAGTGACACTCATCTCTAATTTTTTTATTCTGGAGAACAATGCATGAAATATTGTTCTATACAGCATACATGTAAAATGTAAATAAATTGTTTGATCTTTAGTTTTTAAGTACTAAATATGAATTTATTTCATTAACAGCATGTCTATCATGGAATGTGTGTTTTTCTACTTAAATTTGAAAACAATTTTCCTGCAGAAAATGTAATATTTCTTGAAGAAACAAGTTTTGTGAACTGTTACACAAGCATAAACTGCTTAGGGTGTGGAGACATACATATATACACAACTAAATGAAATATTTTATGTAAGTTGAGTTTATCGGAAAATGATACCTACGACTGAATTGTATATACATAGTTTTAAATACAGACACATTATTTGAATGATGTTCTTGTTTTGATTTCCTTTTCTGCCTTGGGCACCTGAACCAGTGCACTGTAGGAATAAATAGCTAGTTATAAAGAAACAAGAATTCAAAAAAGGAATGTCATGTTAGAAAACTACTAACCATTTTATTATGCTTAAATTTAATATGACTCTTTAGGACTAATTTCCTTTATCAAGTTTCATATATCCATATGTCAGAACTGCAAATTATAGAATTATCACTGGGCCAGGGTTGCATGCTGCCCCTAACTTAGTCTCATTTTTTGTGGTCAAAGATAATTATATGTATGATTTTATTCCTTCAGTTATTTGCAACTGAAGAAATTAAGTCTACTATCTGAAAACTGACCTCTAATAACTTATGCTTTCGTTGCTGCTGTGTAGTGTTAGTCTGACCTTAAAACCACAAAACTTTAACTTCTTTGTTTTATCAATGTGATCTAGTTAACCATTTGCCTGTATATCAAAGCAAAAGTACTACTTTTCACTAGACTTTTTTTCTGCATTTAGCAGAAGCAAACATTATTCGACTCAGGATAATGAGTTATAGTCATAATTTTCATTGTTTTCTCTACCATATTCCATAAAGATGATTTAACCCAGAGAAGGTCTTTCTAACTTCAGCATTATTCAAGGGAGTTGCTGATATGTAGTTGTATTTAGGCAATTATTGACTAAAGGACATCGACGTTATTATCATGTTGCAGCATTTGGGGTTTTTTTATGAGATTAAGTATTAAATTGTTTACAAAACAATTATAAAAAATTTGCAATTAATTCAGTATTTTATTTTGCTTTACTCTGCTTAGCTCTAGTTCTCTTTTTTTCATCATGCCCCTCTTTGTTGCACATACTGATCATCATTTAGTCCTAACTTTTTATATTGTTACTCATTAGGATATGACGAGTAATACTTATTACCTGTAATAACTAAGATCCTGCAAGTTATGCCACCTTACGCTCAGTCAACTAAAAAGATCTATTCAAAGGCAGTATTGGGGATTTAAGCCCCAAACTAATATAAACAAGTAAGAATTTACTGTTAGAGCTTGTGGGTCATTTTATTGCTACAAAAGAAAAGGAAAAAAGGTTTCTTTTGAAAACTGTATTTTGTCTAACAATATTTATTTTACAAACTACTTGGCTATATTGTAGAATATTTCAGTGTTTCATAGGTATAGAAGACAATGGCTTTTAAAATTATTAAATGATTAACTAGCTGTCCCTTAGTTTTGTAACATCTTTATGAAACCAAATTGTTCTTTGTTGTTTGCCTCAGGTTTGCAAAAATAGTCTGTATACAATTGTCCACATATGCATGTGAATTTGCATTTCATAGCACCTACACTACTCTCTTCATTCATTGCCTTAAAAACCAAGAAAAACACAGTTGAAGCCAACAAAGTATGAAAGAAAGTAATTGACCTGTTTATTTCCAGTAGACTTAATTTTTAAAAGTTAATTTGAATAACCTGATAATTTGATAAATCATTAAGATCTGTTGATATAAATGCATAATAATGGCAGTACAACCTGTGAAACACATTTCAGGCATATAGCCCTCATCAAGTTACTGATTGCTAGCCACTACCTCATTTTGAGACTGGCTGCTGAGCCGCTATGATGTGACAGGGCAGTTGCAAGCAATTTTCATGTGTAACCCATTAGACTGAATTTAAATAACCTGTGAAAGCTATCTAAACAGATGCACTTTATCAAGTCAGACTGAAGGATCCAAATGAAGCTTAGTAGGTATGTCTTCATATAATTCATGCATAGCATCTCTCATGGAAATATGTTTGAAAAGCCAGCCTGCATGCTTTTCTTTCTGTAATCTTAAGAGAAGACAGCGCAATGAGTCATTTCTCTGCTGAGCTTGAGACTGTTCAGAATTCATTCACTGACTCTACCTGGAAAGCTGACAAAAAACATCAGCGTAGACTCCACCAGCTCCACCTCCTCTCTTCCTCCTTTTGTGGGTTTCCACTCCTCTCTTTGATATTTTATGTAAATATTACAGTTCCCTGTAATAGCTCTTGCTTTTGTGTCAGCAGTTGCAGTAATTCCCCGTCTCCACTAATGTACTAGACAAATGAAGCAAAAGACTGTATTATTTCCTAGGGACTATCCTTGTCAGATTGCAAGCTTCCATCACCAAGATTGGGTACCCTCAGTGTTAGTATGAATATCAGAAGGCTTGTAAATAGCATTCAAGCCTCAAGATTCATTAGAAGAACAAAGTAAAATTCCAAAACCATCTAACTGAGTTAGGATCTGAGTTCAGAGTCAGATGTGCAATTCTGGGTGTTTCAGTGACATATTAAGAGGCACCCACTCTACCCAGCATACAGGTGAGTCATCATGTTTTCATCGTGTTTCTTTGCACTCTTTCAGAGATTATTCATCCTTCCCCCATCAGATCTCTAGGTGGTTTTTCCCTAACTAGACTGTCAAAATACTCTAGGTTATAAAAACTCCCATTAAGAGTGTTTAAACTAATCCAGATAATTTTCAGAATTGACTTTCCACAGGAACCAATCCTGAACATGTATTTACCGTTGGTGGCATGTAAATCCCTGAAGTATTAATGTGTTTTTTAACATGCTGCCTCTCCTTTAAATTTTTTTGTGTTAATCACTACCTGCTGGAAATAAAAAATATATCAAGATCATTTTTCCTTAGTGAGTTAACTTTAGTTCTTCAGTTCATTCCTGAGTGTTAACTGTTTCTGAGTTAAGATAGCTTCTCCTGACAGCTCTGTATTCATTCTAAGAAACAGTGGACTGAAATGCTGGAAAGTTGTTTCTGTAAATTCTGTGTTTATAGAAGTTACCATCTATGCAGGCAGATACCGTCAGCTGTTATTATGCTTTTATTAAATACAGCTGTCTCTTTGATTGCTTTCAGTGTTATGAATATAATTCTTTTCTCAATTCAGAGGTTGATAACTTAATGCAGCAGTATAATTTTAGGCATTAACTGCACAACCTTATGTGTGTTCTTTTCCAGTTACAAATATGATCCTTTTATAATCCCCTAGGTGCACTGCCGAGATCTTGTCCTCATGATGTAATCTTGCTTTTTTTGTCCTTTACAGCCAACTCTTTCAGTATCTTATTGATTACTGTTCCACTGTTTAAGCCTACCACCTTTCACAGTCATGCATTATGCATCTGCTTCTCTTGCTTTTAATATTCTTAATACTTCTCTAATGTCCTCTTTTTTTGGCAAAAATTACTGGTTTTACTAACTTCTTTATTCTGGAAAAGTGCCAGATAATGTCTATCCTCTGTAGTGTCCCGTCCCCCCCATCCCCGTGCCCCC